>NC_067229.1:23240000-23615000 GCF_019924925.1 Ctenopharyngodon idella | reverse complement strand
TTATAATGCACAAGAACTAACTCATTCCGTTAAGATAACGTGCTGTTGCATTGCATTTGCATATACGATCCAACGTTGTGCAATTGAAGATTTTAGCACTAACTCATTCTACTGTGCATTGAAGAGTTAACATATGTGCTACTGAAGAGAGAATTGCAAAAAAATTTTAACTCATTTGGTTGTGCAATGAAGATTAACATAACGTCCTCTCGCATTGCTTTGCATACAACTAACTAACTTATAGATTTGTGTATTGTACAGATAACATAATATGATCCTTTGTGTTAAAATGCATAGAATATTCTAACTGACTCATTCCGTTAAGGTAAAATATGTACTGTTGCATTGTGTTGTGTAATTGAAGAATAACACATGTAATTGCATTGCATAAAACAACTAATTTTATTGATAACATATCAAATATATGTAACATGAGCATTTTGCATTGCAATGCATAGAATATCTAATTAATTTTGTTAATTTTTGCACGTTAACTCTTCAAATGCACAAAGGAATGAGTTAGTTCTTGTATGCACTGCAACGCAAAAGAGTGAACTGTTCGCAATGCACTGCAAAAGCACATATGTTATCTCTTTATTGCACAAGAAAATTAATTAGATATTCTATGCATTGCAATTAATGCATTGTTGTGCATTTGAAGAGTTAACATGTGCTGTTGAAGAGATCACATATAGAATTGCTTAAAGATCTGACTGATCCTAGATCCTTAAGATCTAGAGTAATATATAAGCTATGCACTTGTTGCATAGCACAATAAAATATTTAGACAACACAATGACACATGTGCTATCGCATTTCATTGCATACAGCTAACTTATACATTTGTGTATTGAAGAGATAACATAATATGAGCCTTTGCATTACAATGCATCGCATTGATTTGCACACAACAACTAACTTACTCATTTGGGCACTGAAGAGATAACAACATGAGCTTCTGCATAACAATGCATAGAAGATGCATTATAATGCAATGCAGACAAGAACTAACTCATTCCGTTAAGATAACATATGTGCTGTTGCATTGCATTTGCAAACAGGAGCTATCGTTGTGCAGTGAAGAATAACATATAAAGCTATGCACTTGTTGCGTTGCATTGTATACAAGTACTAACTCATTCCGCTGTGCATTGAAGAGTTAACATGCTGTTGAAGAGATAACACGTAGATTGCACAGAAGATCTAACTTCAGTGAAGAACAAATATATAAACTATGCATTTGTTGCGTTGCAGTGCATACAAGAACTAACTTACGCCACTGTGCATTGAAGAGTTAACATATGTCCTGTTGAAGAGATACAAAGAATTGCACAGAAAATCTAACTCATTTGATTGTGCAATGAAGAGATAACATATGTGCTTTGACCTAACACAGGACCTAACGTTGTGCAACGAAGAATAGCATATAAGCTATGCTCTGTGCACTGAAAGACAAGCCATAACATATGTCCTCTCGCATTGCTTTGCATACAACTAACTAACCTATACATTTGTGTATTGAAGAGAAAATGATAATAATAATAATATGATGCATAGAATATTTATAATGCAATGCATACAAGAACTGACTCATTCCGTTAAGGTAAAATATGTACTGTTGCATTGCATTGCACATACGATCCAACGTTGTGCAATTGAAGAATGACACAAGAATGACACTTGTTGCGTTGCAGTGCATACAAGAACTAACTCATTCCGTTGTGCATTGAAGAGTTGTTGAAAGAGATAACACAACACATTTGATTTCGCACTGCGTTCGTGACCAACATATTAAATTTGGATTTAAGAATGACACACGAAATACGCAGTTTTAACTTAATCCGTTGCGCATTGAAAAGCTAACACGTTTCGCATTGCATTGCATGCATAACCTGACTTTTTTTTAAATTGACTTTTGCATTGAAGAGACACATGAGACATACATGACCCACATGTATTTGTTGCACACAATAACTGACTGTTGTGCTTTGAACAGATATAACAATATATACGGTGTTGCATTTGCATACAAAATCGAACCTTTGTGCATCTGAAAAGACAACCTATGTTCAGTTGCATTTTTCGTGGCAAACAAACAACTAACCCATTCCGTTGTGCAATGAAGAGATAACAAATATACTGTTATATTGCATTGCAAACACGTTGCGCATTGAAGAATAACATATAACATATGTGCTGTTGTGCACAGTTCACTTGTTGCGTGCAGTGCATACAAGAACTAACTAATTCCGAAGTGCATTGAGGAGATAACGTTGAAGAAGTTATTTCTTCAACATCGCATATGTTAATTCTTCACTGCACAGCGGAATGAGTTAGTTCTTGTATGCACTGCAAAACATGTGCATGGCTTATATGTTATTCTTCATTGCACGATGATAGGTCCGGTGCGCAATGCAATGCAACAGCACATATGTGATCTCTTCATTAGACAACCAAATGAGTTCGATCTTGTATGCACTGTATTGCAAAACGATCATGTTTACATGTTATATATCTTCGATATACAAGTGAAGTTAGTTATGCAATGCAATAAAACAACCCATATTAAATGTGTTATTCTTCAACACACACCTGAATTAGTCATTGTATACAATACAACAAAATAAGTGCATAACTTATATGTTATTCCTATGTGCAATGCAATGCAACAGCACATATTTTATCTTTAAGGGAATGAGTTAGCTCTTGTAAGCATTGCATTGTAATGCATCTTCTATGAATTGTAATGCAAAGGGTTCATATTTTGTTATCTCTTCAATACACAAAAGTATAAGTTAGTTGTATGCAAAGCAATGCGATAGCACATATGTTAAAAAAAATGTCTTTTCAGTGCACAGTGGAATAACTTAGATCTTCTTTGCAATTCTATGTGTTATCTCTTCCAGAGCACATTATGTTTAACTCTTCAATGCACAACGGAACGAGTTCTTTCTTGTATGCACTGCAAAGCACAAGCACAAGCATAGCTTATATGTTATTCGTCATTGCATAACGATAGGTTCTGTGTGCAATGCACTGCAACAGCACGTATATTATCTCTTCATTGCACAACCAAATTAGTTAGACCTTCTATCCATTATAATTCAAAATGCTTATGTTAGAAGTTATATTTTCGATATACAACGGAAGAAGTTTCATTGTTTTATGCAATGCAATGGAAACAACCAACGCATATTTCATTTGTTATTCTTAAAATGCACATCTGAATATCGTAGTTCTTGTATGCAATGCAATGCAAGTGCGCCACATGTTATGTTACATGTTCAGTGCAGAAATGTTAGCTCTTGTATGCAAATGAAAATGCAAAAGCACATGTCGTAAAGGGATAAGTTTAAGTGACCGTGAATACAAATGCAATGCAGCAAATATGTGATCTGTCATTTCTTCATTGTACAGATTAATAGTGTGCAATAAAACAGAGAACATGCGTTGTGTCATTCTTCAATGCAAAAGTCAATAAAAGTCATGTTATGTATGCAATACAATGCAAAAAAACACATATGTGTTAGGTCTTCAATGCACAACGGATTTAGTTATTGCATGCAGTGAAATGAAAAAGTGTGTATTTCATATGTCATTCTGAAATGCAAAATGGTTTTAGTTGTTCTTGTACGCAATGTAATGCGAAATCACATGTGTTACGTGTTATATCTTCAACAGCACACGTTAACTTTTCAATACACAGCGGATTGAGTTAGATCTTGAATGCACTGTAACGCAACTAGTGCATAACTTATATGTTATTCTTCAATTGCACAACATTTCGTATGTGCAATGCAAAGTTGTATGCATTGCATTATAATGCTTTTTCAATGAAAAAGGCTCATGTTATGTTATCTCTTCAATACACAAATGAAAAAGTCAGTTGTGTGCCAAGTAATGCAATAGCATATATGTCATGTTTTGTCGTTTCAATGCACAGAGGAATAAGTTACAACTTTATGCAATTCTACTTATCTCTTCAGCAGCACATATGTTAAATATTGAATGCACAGCGGATTGAGATAGTATGTAGTACTACTAGTTAGTAGTTAGTATGCAATGCAACGCAACAAGTGCATAGCTTATATGTTATTCTTCATTACACAACGATAGGTTCTATTCACTGCAACAGCACATATGTAATCTCTTCTATGATCTTATTTGCTTTGTAATGCACGTTACATGTCTTTACATGTTATATCGTCGATATACAACGGAAGTTAGTTATTTTATGCACTGCAAAGAAACACCCATTTTACATATGTTTTTCTACAACGCACACCTGAATGAATTAATTAATTGTATACAACGCAACGCAACAAGTGCATAACGTATATGTTCTTTTTCAATGCTCAAACGGAATAAGTTAGTTCTATTATACAATGCAATGAAACGAAAGTGCATAGCTTATGTTATTCTTCAGTTGCACAACGTTGGATCATATGTGCAAGCAATGCAATAGCACATATGTTATCTTAACGGAATGAGTTAGTTCTTGTGTGCATTGCATCGTAATGCATCTTCTATGCATTGTAATGCAAAGGCGCATGTTATGTTATCTCTTCATTACAACGAATGTATAAGTTAGTTGTATGCAAAGCAAAGCTAGCACATATGTTATGTGTTTTTCACATATGTTATTGTCTTTTCAGTGCACAGTGCACTCTTCAACAGCACATATGTTTAACTCTTCAATGCACAAGTAAAGTGCTAATTTAAAAGAAACAAGTGCATAGCTAATATTTTATTCTTCAAATTGCACAACGATAGGTTATGTGTGCAGTGCACTGCAACAGCATATATTTTAACTCTCATTGCACACAAATTAGTTTTCTATGCATTGTAATGCTAAAAGCCCATGTTTCCAGTTATATCTTTGATATATAAAGGAACTTAATTGTTTATTGCAACGCATATTTCATTTTACTTTTAAATGCACAACGAAAATTTAACTCTTGTATGCAAATGCAAATCTCTTCAGTGCGTAAAAGAATAAGTTTAGTGACCGTGAATGCAAATACGGTGCATCAAATATGTGATGTATCTTCAATATGTCAATGTACAAAGAAATACGCAATTTCTTGTATACAATGTAATAAAACAGAGAATGTCTCTTGTATCGTTCTTCAATGCGAAAGTCAATACAAGTCAGGTTATGTATGCAATGCAATGCGAAAATATATGTGTTAGCTCTTTAATGCACAACCTTGCATGCAATGAAATGAAAAAAATTATATTTCATGTCATTCTTAAAAGCAAAATGGAATGTCTTGTACGCAATGCAATCGAAATTAAATGTGTTACGAGTTAGTTCATGAATGCACTGCAACGCAACAAGTCCATAACGTATATATTAAATGATCAATTGCACATATGCGCTATTGCATGGCATTTCGTACAAGTACTAAGTTACTTAGTTGTGCATTTAAGAATAGCACATGAAATATGCGGTGTTTTCAACAACTAACTTAATCCGTTGTATGTTGAAGAGATAACATGTAAAACAAGAGCTTTTGCATTACAGTACATAGAAGAACTAACTAATTTTGTTTATCATTGAAGAAACAACATGTCCTATTACGGTGCATTGCTCATAGAATCTATCGTTGTGCAAAGAAGAATAACATAAGCTATGCACTTGTTAGTTTATATTGTTAGCAGTCCATATTAGACATATTTCAGACCCAAGATTCCTCGATCGTAAACTGTTTTATTCATACTTCATTCTGATGTTTACATCAGCCAGAGACCATATTTGACATACTAAACATATTTCAAGCCCAAGAGTTATCAATCATGAAGTTTCTATACATACTCATTTGACTCCTCCTGATGTTATATCAGCTATTCAAGTACTCCATATTTGACCTAGTAAACATATTTCAGCCCCAAGAGTCATTAATCATGAACTTTTTATACATACTCATTGACTCCTTCTGATGTTACATATGGATGATACGTCAGCCATACAGTAGTGCATACCCATATTACACCTAATGAACACATTTCTGACAAATTAGTCCTTGATCATGAACTTTCTAACATTCTCATTGACTACATCTGATTTTACATCAGCCAAAAAGTAGTCCATATTTGATGAACTTAAAATATTTTCTAGCCTGAGTGTCCTCGAACATGAACTTTCTATACATACTCATTGACTCCTAATGTTACATCAGCCATTCAGTTGTACATATTTGACCTTCTGAACAAATTTCTGGCCAGAAAGTAGGCCTACTTGTTTATTAACTTTGAAAAAAACTCATTGACTCTTTTTGATGTTACATCAGCCATAGAGAAGACCACATTTGACCTACTGATCACATATCTGGCAAAAGAGCCTTCAATTATGAACTTTCTGTACATCCTCATTGATTTCTTCTGATGTTACATCAGCCATTCAGAAGTCCATATTTGACCTAACGGACATAGATCTGTCCCAAGAGTCATCAGTCATAAACTTTATATTTCTACCCATTGACTCCTTGTGATGATACGTATTATCTGATCATATTTCTGGCAAAAGAGCCCTCACTCATAAACTTTCTGTACATTATCATTGATTCCTTATGATGGTACATCAGCCATACAGTAGTGCATATTTGACCTAATGAACATATATCTGGACAAAGTGTACTCGATCTTGAACTTTTTTATACATAATGACTAATTCTGATGTTATTCTAACCATACCGAAGCCCATATTAGACCTAAAGAACACACACATATTTCAGGCCCAAGAGTCGTCGATCATGAACATTCTATACATACTTAATGACTCATTCCGATAATACATCAGCCATTCAGTAGTCCTTATTTGACCTGCTCAATATATTTCTGGCCCAAGAGTCCTCAAAATGAACTTTCTATACATATCCATTGACTCCTTCTGATGTTACGTCAGCCATACATAAGTCCATATTTGAACTAATAGACATATTATCTGGCCCAAAAGTACTTGATCATGAACTTTCTATAACATACTCATTGACTCCTTCTGATGATACATCAGCCCTACAGTAGTCCATAATTGACCTATTGAACATATTGTTAGTTGATGAGTCTTCATATATGAATGTACTATCCATAATTATAGGCTCCTTTTGAAGATAAATCAGCCATACAGATGTTCATATTTGATCTACTGAACATATTTTTGGCAAAAGGGTCCTCAAACTATTTCTGATATTACATCAGTCAGAGAGTAGTCCATATTTGACCATCAGAACATATTTCTGGCCCTAGAGTCATCGATTATGAACTTTCAATACACATTCATTGACTCCTTCTGACGTTACATCAGCCAGAACACATATCCGGCACAAGAGTACTCATTCATGAAGTTTCAAAACAAACTCGTTGACTCTTTCTGATGTTAGCCATAGAGATGTCCACATATGACCTACTAATCATATTTCTGGCAAAAGAGCTCTCGATCATTAATTTTCTGTACATTTTCATTGAATCCAATTGATGTTACATCAGACAGACTGTAGAACATGTTTGTTCTACTGAACATGTCTGGCCAAAGAGTAGTCAATCACGAACTTTCTATTTCTAATCATTGATTCCTTCAGATGATAGGTCATCCATAGAGTAGTGCATATTTGACCTAAAGGATATATTTCTGGCCCAAGAGTCCTCCATCATAAACTTTCTATACATACTCATTGCCTTTTTTTTATGTTACTTCAGCCATAAGGAAGCCCATTGCTGACCTACTGAACATATTTCTTGGCAAATTAGTCCTCGATCTTGAACTTTCCATACATACTCACGGTCCTTGACCTGAACTTTCTATACAGCCTTATTGACTATTCCTGATGTTACATCAGCCAGACAGTAGTCCATATTCAACTTAATGAACATATTTCTAGCAAAGAGTACTCGATCTTGATCTTTTTTATACACACTTATTGACCTTTTTTTACATACTTATTGACCCCTTCTAATGTAATGTAATGTCTTATGCAATTATTTCTGGTCCAACAGTCCTTCATCATGAACTTTCTATACATATTCATTGACATTAGCCAGACAATAATAAATATTAGACCTACTTAAAATCTTTCTGGCCCAAGAGTCCTCAATAATGAAAATTCTATACATACTCATTGCCTCATTCTGATGTTACATAAACCATAAAGAAGTCCATATTTGACCATCTGAACATATTTCTGGCAATAGAGTCTTTGACCATGAACTTTTTTTACATACTCTTTGAGTCTTTGAGTCCAGAAGTTGGTCAGATATGGACTTCTGTATGTACATCAAAAGGAGTCCATAAGCAGAAAAAGGGAGCTCATAATCAATGACTCTTGAGCCCGAAAAATGTCTATTAGTTCAAATTTGGACTTCAGTATGGCTGATGTAACCTCAGAAGGAGTCAATGAGTATGTATAGAGTTTATGATCGAGGACCCTTTGACAGAAATATGTTCAATAGGTCAAATATTGACTACTGTATTGCTAACATATCATGAGGAGTAAATTAGTAGAAATAGAAAGTTTAAGATTGAGGATTCTTGAGCCAGATTTATGTCCATTTGGTCAAATATTGACTTTTCTATGGCTGATGTAACATCAGAAGGTATCAATGAGTATGTATAAAAAGTTGATGATCAAGAACTCTTGTGCCAGAAATATGTTCAGTAGGTCAAATATTGACTACTTTGTGGTTGACGTAATCATCGTATCAAATATTCAAGAGAGAGTATACTTTGGCCAGAAATATGTCCATTAGATCAAATATGGACTACTGTATAGGCTGATGTATCATCACAAGGAGTCAATGTGGAGAAATAGAAAGTTCAAGATCGAGGATTCTTGAGCCAGACATACGTCCATTAGCTCAAATATGGACTTCTGAATGGCTGATGTAACATCAAAAGTAGTCAATGAATAAGTATAGAAAGTTCACGATAGATTACTCTTGGGCCTGAAATATGTCCAGTAGGTCAAATATGCACTAATGTATGTCTGATGTAACATCAGAAGGAATCAATGAGAATGTAAATAATTGAGGGCTCTTTTACATATTTGAGGGCTCTTTTGCCAGAAATATGTTCAGTAGGTCAAATATAGACTACTCTCCGACTGATGTAAAATCAGAAATAGCCAATGAATATGTATAGAATGTTCAAGTTCACGGACCCTTTTACCAGAAATATGTTCAGTAGGTCAAATATGGACTTCTCTATGGCTGATTTAACTTCAGAAAGAGTCTATGATTATGGATAGTATATTCATATTTGAAGACTCATCGACTTAAAATATGTTCAATAGGTCAATTATGAATTACTGTATGGCCGACATATCATCAGAAGGAGTCAATGAGAAGAAATACGAAGTTCAAGATCAACGATTCTAGAGCCAGATATATATACATTAGGTAAAGCATGGACTTCTGTAGGGTTGACACAACATCAGGAGTCAATATGTATAAAAAGTCGAAAAGTGTGAGTTTATTTTGAAAATTCATGAAACTGTACTCTTGGGCCAGAAATATGTTCAGAAGGTTAAAATGCACAACTGAATGGCTGATTTAACATCAGGAGTCAATGAGTATGTATTAGAAAATTTATGATCGAGGATTCTTGGGCCAGAATACACTTAAAGTTCATCAAATATGTACTACTTTATGGCTGATGTAACATCAGAAATAATCAATGAATATGTATAAAATGTTCAAGTTCGATGACCCTTCTGCCAGAAATATGTTCAGTAGGTCAAATATGGAACACAGTATGTATGACGTATCATCAGTCAGTGAGTAGAAATACAAAGTTTAAGATTGACGATTCTAGAGCCAGATATATATCCATTAGGTCAAATATGGACTTCTGTATAGATGATTTAAATTCAGAAGGAGCCTATGATTATTATATAGTACATTCATATACGAAGACTTATCGACTAACAACATGTTCAATAGGTCAAATACGGACCTGTATGGCTGACGTATCATCAGAAGGAGTCAATAAGATCGACGATTCTAGAGCCAGAAATATGTTCAGCATGTCAAATATTGACTACTTTATGGCTGACATATATCATCAGACGGACTCAATAAGTATATATAAAAAAGTTCAAAATTGAGTATTCTTTGGCTCGAAATATGTCCTTTAGGTCAAATTTGGACTACTGTATGGATGACGTATCATCAGAAGGAGACAATGGGTGGAAATAGAAAGTTCATGATCAACGATTCTTGGGCCTGAAATATGTTCAGTAGGTCAAATATGGACTTCTGAATGGCTGATTTATTATCAGAAGGCCTGAATGAACTGACAATGAAAGATCCAGAACGATCACTCTTGGGCCAGATATATGTCCATTACATCAAATATGGACTTCTGAATGGCTGGTGTAAGATCAGAAGGAAACAATGAGAATGTACAGAAAATTCATGGTGGAGGGCTCTTTTGCCAGAAATATGATCAGTAGGTCAAATATGAACTACTGAATGGCTGATATAACATCAAAAGGAATCAATGAGACTGCACAGAAAGTTCTGTGCTGTTTTCACAGAAATAAGTTCAGTAGGTCAAATGTGGACATCTCTATGGCTGATGTAATGTTGAAAAGAGTGTTTGTTTTTAAAATTAATGAAACTGTACTCTTGAGCCAGAAATATGTTCAGAAGGTCAAATATGGAGTAGTCAATGAATTTGTATAGAATGTTCAAGTTTGAGGACCCTTCTGCCAGAAATATGTTCATTAGGTCAAATATTGAAGTATTGCTGACGTATCATCAGAAGGAGTCAATGAGTAGAAATACAAAGTTTATGACTGACGATTCTAGAGCCAGATATATATGCTTTAGGTCAAATATGTACTTCTGTATAGCATATGGATAGTACATTCATATGTGAAGACTCATCGACTAACAATATGTTCAATAGGTCAAATATCAGAAGGAATCAATGAGTAGAAATGCAAAGTTCAAGATTGACTATTTTAGAGCCAGATATATGTCCATTAGGTCAAATATGGACTGCAGTACGGCTGACTTATCATAAGAAGGATTCATTGTGTATATTATATAAAGTTCATGATCGAGCGAGGACTCTTGGACAGAAAAAACTTTAAGGTCGTCAAATATGGACTATTTTATGAAAGTTCAAGATAGAAAGTTCAAGATCGAGGACTACTTTGTCAGAAATATTTTCATTAGGTCTTATTTGGGCTTCTGTATGATTGAATTAACATCATATTTAGTCATTATGTATAAAAAAGTTCAAGATCGAGTACAATTTGGCCAGATATATGTCCATTAGGTCAAATATGCACTACTGTATGGCTGACGTATCATCAGAAGGAGTCAATGAGTATGTTTAGAAAGTTCATTATCAACAACTCTTAGGCCAGAAATATGTCCATTAGGTCAAATATGGACTTCTGTATTGCTGATGTAACCTTAAAAGGAGTCAATGAGTATGTTTAGGAAGTTCATAATCGATGACTCTTGGGCCTGAAATATGTTCAGTAGGTCATATATGCACAACTGCATGGCTAATGTATCATCAGAAGTAGTCACTGTAATATAGAGTTCAAGATCTATGACTTTTGGGTCAGATATGTGTCCGTTAAGTCAAATATGGACTTCTGATGTAACATCATAAGGAATCAGTCCATTAGGTCAAATTTGGTGACTCTTGGGCCAGATATATATCTTTTAGGTCTAATTTGGACTACTGTATTGCTGAAATCGTCAATAACTATAAGTTCATGACTGACGACTCTTTAAGTCAGAAATATTTTCATTTGGATAAATGTGGACTACTGTCTTTCTGATGTAACATCAGACTGTATAGAGAAAGTCTAAGATTGACTACACCGTGATCAGAAATATGTTCAGTAGGTCACAAATGGACTTCTGTATGGCTGTTGTGACATCAGACAGATGCAATGAGTTCATGATTTAGGAATCTTGGGCCAGAAATATGAACAGCAGGTCAAATATAGACTGCTAATATAATAAACTAATTGCATAGTTGTTATTCTTCACTGCATAGATAGAAGTGAGCAATGCACTGCAATGTGAGCAATGTACTGCAATTGGCCAAGTTGTTTCTTCATTGCTCAACCAAATGAGTCAGTTCTTCTATGCAATGTAATGCATAAAGCAAATAAGCTCTTATCTTACGTTATCTTTTCAACGTACAACCTATTAAGTTAGTTATGTTATGGAATCCAATGAAAACACCACATATTTCATGTTCTAATTCATTTTGTTGTGCAATAAAAAGTTAACATATGTGCTGTTGCGCACAGTTCACTTGCTTCGTTTCAGTTCATACAAGAAGTAACTCATTCCGTTGTGCATTGAAGAGTTAACGTGCTGTTGAAGAGATAACACAACACATTTGATTTCGCATTACGTTCGTGACCAACATATTAAATTTGCATTTAAGAATGACACATGAAATAAGCAGTTTGATTGCATTGCATGCACGAACTAAGTTAAACCGTTGTGTATTGAAAAGCATTGAAAAGACACATGAGACATACATGACACGTATTTGTTGCTCACAATAACTGACTCAGTCCATTGTGCTTTGAACACATTTAACAATATATACGCTGTTGCATTTGCATACAAAATCTAACTCATGCCTTTGTGCATTTGAAAAAACAACCTATGTTCAGTCACATTTTTCGTGGCAAACAAACAACTAACCCATTCCTTTATGCAATGAAGAGATAACATATATGCTGTTATATTGCATTGCACACACGTTGCTCATTGAAGAATACCATATAAGTTATGCACGTTTATTTGCCTTGTGTACAATAACTAACTCATTCCGACGTGCATGGAAGAGATAACATATGTGCTGCTGCATTACACTACACTCAAGATATAACCTGTTCCGTTGTGTATTGAAGGGATAACACATAACACATTTCGCATTGCATTGTATACCTGACTAACTTATTCCGTTTTACATCGAAGAGATAAAATATCACATATTTGCTGCATTGCATACACGATCTAACTTGTTCTTCTATGAGAAGCTGGTGCATTTGCATACAAGAGCTAACTTAAGGCCCATTCACATATAGCAAAAGCATATCTTGCAAATGCAACGGCACATTTTACCTCTTCAGTGCGTATGTGATCGAGTATGCAATGAAGCAAATATGTGATGTTATCTCTTCAAGGTACAAAGGACAAGGTACAATGAAACGTGTGTTCATTCAATGCAAAAGTCAGTAAAAGTCAGGTCAGTTTTGCAATACAATGTAGGAGGCATATGTGTTATTTGTTGTCTTTTCAGTGGAATAAGTTAGGTATTCTACACAATTCTATGTGTTATCGCTTCAACATCCCCTCTTCATACTCTTCAGTGCACAGCGGAGTTAGTTTTTGTATGCCCTGCAAAACAACAAGTGCACGGCTTATATATTCCGGTGCACAATGCACTGCAACAGCACATATGTAATCTCTTCATTGCACAACCTAATGAGTTAGGCCGTCTATGCACTGTAATGCAAAATGCTCATGTTTTACATGTTATAATCTTCGATATACAACTGAAGTTAGTTGTTTTATGCAATGCAATAAAACAACCCATGTTACATGTGTTATTCTTCAGCACACACCTGATACAAATACAACAAAACAAGTGCATAAACTTATATGTGCAACGTGTGTGCAATACAGCATATAACAGCATAGGCTATATGTTATCTCTTCATTGCACAACGGGAACGGGTTAGTTGTTTTTTTTTTTGCCACGCAATGCAACTGAACATAGGTTGTCTTTTCAAATGCACAAAGGAACGAGTTCGATTGTGTATGCAAATGCAACAGCGTATACATTGTTATGTTTGTTCAAAGCACAACGGACTGAGTCAATTATTGTGTGCAAAAAATACATGTATGACTCATATGTCTCCTCAATGCCAAAGTCAATAAAAGTCATGTTATGCATGCAATGCAATGCGAAAAGTGTTAGCTTTTCAATTGAATCATTCCGTTGTGCAATGAAGAGATAACATGCATATTTCATGTGTCATTCTTAAATCCAAATTTAATATGGTTGGTCACAAACGCAATGCGAAATCAAATGTGTTATGTGTTATCTCTTCAACATCACATATGTTAACTCTTAAATGCTCAACGGGATAAGTTAGTTCTTGTATGCACTGCAACACAACAATTGAACTGTGCGCAATGCACTGCTACAGCATATGTTAACATGTTATCAGCACATATGTTATGCACAACTAAATGAATTAGATCTTCCAAGCATTTGTAATGCAAAATGCTCGTGTTACATCTTTGACATACAATGGTCATACAACAGCAAGTGCATAGCTCATGTTATTCTTCAATTGCACAACGTTGGATCATATGTGCAATGCAATGCAACAGTACATATTTTACATATTCCATGCATTTTAATGCAAATGATCATATTATGTTATCTCTTTAATACACATCTTCTATGCATTGTAATGCAAAGCTCGTGTTGTTACCTCTTCAGTACACAATTGTATAAGTTAGTTGTATGCAAAGCAATGCGAGAGGAGATATGTTATGGGTTGTCTTTTCAGTGCACAGAGCATAGCTTATATGTTTATTCTTCGTCGCACAACTAAATGAATTAGATGTTCTGTGCAATTCTATGTTATCTCTTCAGCAATACATATGTTAACTCTTCAGTGCCTCTTCAGTGCACAGCGGAATGAGTTAGTACAATGCAACGCAACAAGTGTTATTCTTCAATTGCACAACGTTAGATCGTATGAGCAAATGCAATGCAACAGCACATATGTTATCTTAACGGAATGAGTTAGTTCTTGTATGCATTGCATTATAATGCATCTTCTATGCATTGTAATGCAAAGCTCGTGTTGTTACCTCTTCAATACACAATTGTATAAGATGCTAAGCATCTAATGAGTTAGTTCTTGTATGCACTGCAACGCAACAAGTGCAAGTTTATATATTTATTCTTCATTGCACAACGATAGGTTCTAATGCAACAGCAACTGCACATATGTTATCTCTTCATTGCACAACCAAATGAGTTAGATCTTCTGTGCATTCTATGTGTTTCTCTTAAGCAGCACACGTTCTTGTATGCACTGAAAAGCAACAAGCGCATAGCTTGTTATTCTTTATTGCATTATAATGCAGCTTCATTGTAATGCAAAGGCTTCTTGTTGTTATCTCTTTAATTCACAAATATATAAGTTGTATGCAAAGAAAGCAATGAGGTAGCACATATGTTATTGTGTCGTCTTTTCAGTGCACAGTATAAGTTAGATCTTTATGCAATTGTATGAGTGATCTCTTCAACAGCACATACGTTAACTCTTCGATGCACAGTGGAATGAGAGTGCTTGTATACAATGCAAAGAAACAAGTGCACGTGCACAACGTTGGATCGTATGTACAATGCAACTCAACAGCACATATGTTATCTTAACGGAATGAGTTAATTCTTGAATGCATTGCATTATGATGCATATTCTATGCATTGTAATGCAAAGGATCATATTATGTAACGTCTTCAGTACAAAAATATGTAAGTTATGGGTTGTCTTTTCAGTGCACAGAGCATATATGTTATTCTTGTGTTAGGTCAATGCACTACAACAGCACATATGTTATCTCTTCATTGCTCAACTAAATGAGTTAGATCTCTATGTATCTCTACAGAAGCACATATGTTAAAACTCTTCAATGCAGAGCGGAATGAGTTAGTACTTGTATACAATGCAACGGAACAAGTTTATAGCTTATGTTATTCTTCAATTGCACAACGTTGGATCGTATGTGCAATGCAATGCAACAGCACATATGTCATCTTACAAGAACTAACTCATTCCGTTAGTTAGTTAGTTAGTTCTTGTATGCATTGTAATGCAGCTTCTATGCATTGTAATGCAAAGGCTCATGAAATATGAGTATTTATTTCTTCAGTACACAAATGTATAAGTTAGTTGTATGCAAAACAACGCGACATGATCTAACTTGTTCTTTTATGCATTGAAGAGATAACACATTTGCTGTTGCATTTGCATACAAGAACTTAAGTTTAAGGCCCATTTACATGAAGAACGATAACTATAAAGATAACGATAAGGATAAAGATATACTTCTAAAAATCGTTCTAACTATAAAAGCATAGAGTCCACATCAAAGCTATAACGATATAGAGTTAAGATTTCGTTGGGTCACTTCAGAACAATTTTTATCCAGCTGTTGAACGATAAATCACAGACATCATCAGCCAAAGAGAAATTTACTATGTTATATCTTCAGTGCAGAAAAGAATGTTAGCTCTTGTATGCAAATGCAATAGCACATATGTTACCTCTTCAATGCGTAAAAGAATAAATTAGTGATCGTGTATGCAATGCAGCAAATATGTGATGTATCTTCAGTGTACAAAGGAATAAACTATTTCTTGTATGCAATGCAGTGAAACTGCATGTCTCGTGTCATTCTTCAGTGCAAATATCAATAAAAGTCAGGTCATGTATGCAATAAATGCGGTTAGGGCATATTTTATTTGTTGCCTTTTTATGTGTTATCTCTTCAACATAGTATATGTTAACTCTTCAGTGCACAGCGGAATGAGTTAGTGCACTGCAATCTCTTCATTGCACAACCAAATGAGCTAGATCTTCTATGCACTGCAATGCAAAATTCTGTTACATGTTATATCTTCGATATACAACGGAAGTTAGTTGTTTAATGCAATGAAACACCCTATATTACATGTGTTATTCTTCAACGCACACCGGTAGGAATTAGTTCTTATATACAATGCAACGAAACAAGTGCATTGTATATAAGATTATGCATTATGCTATTCTTCAATTGCTCAACGCAATATGTTAGTTGTATACAAAGCAAAGCGATAGCACATATGTTATGCATTGTCTTTTCACTGCACAGATCTTCTATGAAATTCTGTGTGTTATCTCTTCAACAGCACGTTTAACTCTTCAATGCACAACGGAATTAGTACTTGTATGCACTGCAATGCAACAAGTGCAGCTTATATTTCATTCTTCAATTGCACAAAGATGTTGTCTCTAGTCCAGAAAGGAATGTTATCTCTTGCAGTGCAGCAAATATGTAATGTAAAGCAATTTCTTGCATACAATGCTAAACAGAGAATGTCTCATGTGTATCATTCTTCAATGCAAACGTCAATAAAAGTCTGCAATAAAAATAGAGTTTTGAGAAATGGAGCCATAGTTTCAAAAACTGTGTGTAAGCAATTTGAAAAAACTGTAAGAGGTGAAATGAAGAATAACACTTAATATGGGATGTTTCATTGCATTGCAAAAAACAACTAACTTCCGTTGTATATCGAAGATATAACATGTAATATGAGCATTTTGCATTGCAATGCATGGATCTAATTCCGTTTGTTGTGCAATAAAGAAATAGCATATGTGCTGTTGTAGTGCATTGCGCACAGGACTTATCGTTGTGCTATTAAAAACAACACATAAGCTATGCACTTGTTGTGTTTCAGTGCATAAAGAACTAACTCATTCTGCTGTGCATTGAAGAGTTACATATGTGCTGTTTGTTGTAGAGATAACACGATTGCATAGAAGATGTAACTTATACCTCTGTGCACTGAAAAGACAATACATAACATATGTGCTGTCGCATTGTATTGCACACAACTAACTTATACATTTGTGTATTGAAGAATACACAAGAACATTCCTTTGTGAATTGAAGAGTTAACATATGTGCTGTTGAAGAGATAACATAGAATAAGCATAAAGTTCTAACTTATTTCTCTGTGCATTAAAACGACAATCAATACATAACCACAAACTAACTTATCTAATTTGACTTTTGCATTGAAGACAGACATTATCTGTTTCATTATCATTATTGCATACAAGAAATAGCTCATTCCTTTGTACACTGAAAAGATAACACATCAAATGTTTGCTTTACATACACGATCACTAACTTATGACTTTATGCATTGAAGGGATAACAGAATATGTGTGTTTGCATTTGCGTACGAGAGGTAACATTCCTTTCTGTATTGAAGACGTAACGCATAACATGCACTTTTGCATTGCATACAAGAACTAAATTATTCACATGTGCATTTTAAGAATAACACATGAAATATGCGTTGTTTCATTGCATTGCATAAAACAACTAATTTCTTCCGTTGTATATCGAAGATATAACAAGTAACAAGAATTTTGCATTACAATGGTCTAACTCATTTGGTTGTGCACTGAAGAGATAACATACGTACTGTTTTCAGTGCATTTGGCACATGACCTATCGTTATATATTATTCTTAAATGCTCAATGGAATAATATTTTATGTTATCTCTGCAATACACAGGTAATAATTTAGATCTTGTCTGCAATGCAATGCAGCGGCACATATGTTATCTCTGAATGCACATCGGAATAAGTTAGTTATTGTGTACAATGCAAAGAAATATGCGTTGTTTCGTTGCATTGCATAAAACAACTAATTTCTTCCGTTGTATATCGAAGATAGAACAAGTAACAAGAATTTTGCATTACAATGGTCTAACTCATTTGGTTGTGCAATGAAGAATAACATGCTATGCACTTGTTGCGTTGCAGTGCATTACAAGAACTAACTCATTTCTTTAAGATAACATATTTGCTGTTGCGTTGCATTGAATATACGATCAAACGTAGTGCAATTGAAGAATAACAGCTATGCATGTTTCGTTTGCACTGTGCATTGAAGATCTAACTTTCAATGCAGAGAGAATTCTCTGCATTGAAAAGACAACAAAGAACATATATGCGCTACCGCATTGCATTGCATACCTTACCTGACTTTTATTGACTTTTGCATTGAAGACACATGAGATTTCGTTTCATTGCAATGAATGTTATGTGTTATCTCCACAATGCAAAGAAACAAGTGCACAGCTTATACTGTATATTATTCTTCAATTCTTCAACGGTATTATGTGCAATGCAATGCAACAAGCACATATGTTATCTTAACGGAATGAGTTCGTCTTGTATGCATTGCAATGCAATGCATCTTCTTTTATTCTTCAATGCACAACGTTAGATTGTGTGTGCAATGCAATGTAACAGCACATACTGTATGTTGTCTCTACATTGCACAACGGACTAAGTTAGTTCTTGTGTGTAATACATACATATGTTCTTCTTCAGTGCACAAGAGATTAAAGTTAGAGCTTGAGCAACGTTATTAATTTATTTGTTGTATGCAGCGCAACGAAATACATTTGATCTTATATGCAGTGCCATGCGAAAGCAAATATGTTATCCCGTTAATACACAACGGAATAAGTTAGATCTTGTATGGAATGCAATGAAACAGTAAAAGTCAGGTCTTGACTTTCAATGACAAACACATGGAATAAGATAGCTCTTTTAGACAATGCAATGAAACAAGGAATGAGGGAATATTTCATGTGTTATTCTTATTCAAGAACAATGGAATAATATTCTTAGATCTTGTATGCCATGCAATGCAATGCAATGCAGCTGCACATATGTTATTCTTCAATGTTAACACAACGTTAGCTTATGTGTGCAATGCAATGTTAGTTATGTGCTGCAATGCAATGCAACACATATGTTGTATAGTCTTTTCAATGCACAACGGACTAAGTTCTTGTATGCATCGCAATGCTTATGTTATTTCTTCAATTCACAACGATAGGTCATGTGTGCAATGCACTGCAACAGCATAAATGCATAGAATAAGTTAGAAGTCGTGAATGCAATGCAATGAAGCAAATATATGATGTGATATATGATCTCTTCCATGTACAACGGATTAAGCTATTTTGTGCATTGAAACAAGTGCATAGCTTACATTCATAAGTTAAACGGCATATCTTATGTTATTTAATGTAAAAGTCAATAGTAGTTCTTGAATGCAATGTAATGAGTGCAAACAGTGCATATCTTATATGTTATTCTTCATTGCACAAGGGATTAAGTTTGATCGTGTATACAATGCAATGAAACAGTATTATCTCATGTGTTATTCTTCAATGTAAAATGTCAAGTCAACAGCATATATTACCGTTATTTCTTGTATGCAATGCAGTGAAACAGCACATATGTTCTTTAATATCTGTTCAGTGCACACATGAAATAAGTCAGTTCAACAGCTCATATGTCATGTTTTATCTCATCAATACACAACGGATTACTTTAGACTTTGCAATGAAATGAAACAACACTAATATTATGTTGCTTCTCTCCAAGGCACAACCAAATAAGATGTTCTTGTGTTTGATTGCAATGCAACAGTTTTCGCTTCAATGCACAACGAAATGAGTTACTTCTTGTATACAATGTATGTATGTGATATAAAAATATAACAATTTTAATGTAATAACACATTTTATGTTTTTTAATGTTATATTTCAATGCACATTATATTTAATCTTACATGCAAAGCAATGCAACACAATGCAATGCAAACGTTATATATATTATCTCTTCAGCGCACAACGGAGTAAATTAAATCTTTATGGAAAGCAATAGCACAAGGTATGTGTTTATCTGTTCAATGCACAAGGGGTTTTAGTTAGTTATTGTATGCAGTGCAAACAAACAGTGTTTATGTTATTTTTCCAGTGCACAACAGAATAACTTAGATCGTACATGCAATGGAGCAAGCACATATATCAATAACGCACAAATAAATAATTACATCTTCTACTTTGCGTTGTCATTCATTGCATTGTATACAAGAACTGCAGTTCAACAACCGTTTTATATTTAATCTCAATGCGCAACTGAATAAGTTTAGTACGAAACAGTGCATATCTTATATGTTATTCTTCAGTGCATTACGGTTTACGTTAGATCCTGCATGCAATGTAACAAGCACATATGTTATGTGTTATATCTTCAAATACAGTGCGTTGAAACAGCGCATATTTCATGCTACTAATAAATGCACAAAAGAATAAGTTAGATCATACTCAAACAACAATGTCAATGTCAAACAACAGCGCATATGTCATTATTATATTTTCAGTGCACAAAGGAGTGAGTTAGATCTTGTATGCATTGCAGTGCTCATGTTATGTTATCTCTTCATCGCACTACGAAATATTTAGTTTTGTACCCAATTCAGTGCAACAGCATCTGTTTTATGTGATATGCTTCACTGCACAACGGAATAGTTGTGTATGCAATGCAATGAAACAATGCATAGTTTGTTATTTTTCAACGCACAACGTACATGCAATGCAGAGATAATACATAATACATAATCTGTTTATCTCTTTAATACACAACAATGCAACAGTACATATGTCCTCTTAAATGCACATCGGAATGAGATATTTCCTGTATACAATGCAACAAGCGCATTTGTTAAGTATTTCTTGCTAAGTATTTCTTCAATGCACAGCTGAATAAGTTAGTTATTTTACCGTGCAATGAAACAGTGCATAGCGTATATGTTATTCTTCAATGTACTACGATTTTAAGTTAGATCCTGCATGCAATGCAATGCAACAGCACGTGATATCGCTTCGAATCACAAAGGAATAAGTTAGTTCTAGTGTGCAATCAATGCAAAAGCACAGCACGTATGTCATCTGCTATCCCCTCAGTGCACAACGGTGTAAGTTAGTTCTTGTATGTAATGTAATGCAAAAGCACATGTTGTGTTTTATCTCTCTTTAACGCACAAAGAAATAAGTTAGATCTTGTATAAAAAAATAATCTTCTTTTTGGTTTGAAATAAGATTATTTTGCTTGTTTTAAGGAAAAACTCACTTAATTTTGACTTATTTTTTTCTGAAAACAAGACAATAATTTTTACTTGTCTAAAAAATGCTTCTTGATTTAAGAATTCTTAGATATTTGGACTGGAAACAAGACAAAAAATTATTTGTTTTTATTATTGTTTATTTGTTATTTGTTTTTCTTCACTGCACAGGAGAATAAGTTATGCAGTGCAGTGTTATAGTTGCACACCAGACTCCACATCTAAAGAAGCCTTTTCGTATGTAATAGAGCAACGTTATTAATTTATTTGTTGTATCGAGGACTCTGTGTTGTATAATATGTTCGTTATCGCTTCTATTACAGCAGGAATTAGTTCTCGTATGCAAAGAAATACAAGGGCTTATTTGCAAGTCAGAAAGCCGTTTCTCATAAAATTGCTTGTATGCAATACTATGAAAGAAAACACGTGTTATGGCTTCTATCACAGCTTGAAATAGTTTAATGTTTTTTTTATGCAGTGAATTTGTGCTTAATATGCAAGGCAAAAAGCATTTTCTCATGTTCCATTAACTGCAGGAATAGGCTGTTCTGAGCATTTTAGCCAGTGATAAAGCATCTCATATGTGTCGACGCTTTCATCAATGCAATTAGTTCTTTTATACAATGCAGTAAAAGAAGCTCGCACTTATTGAGAATTATTCTTGCAATTGAAAGTTAGTACTTGCAATGCAGTGAAAAAAGCCATTTCTCATTTCTGCAACATGTTAAATCTATCGTAACGAGAAACAGTTCTGTTATTCAGTGTGGAGTGGAGTATTCAACGAGTGGGACTCGGACTTTGTGAAAATGTTTATTGCAACTATAGTTGTTTTTTCCAAACCAATTAAGACATACGTTTAGAATTTCTATGGACAGTAAGATTGTTATAAAAGAACTAGTTCTTTTATGCATTGGATGCACTTTTTGAGAATATTTGAGAATATTTAATTTTGAGAATATTTATTTCAACCTTAGCAGGTTCTCTGTGTGTCAGTGTGGGTTTCCTTCAGGTTCTCCAGTTTCCACCACAGTTCAAAGACATGCAGCAGAGGGAAGTTAACAATACTCAAGTGTCTGTGTGTGAGCCCGGTGATGGACTGTCCGAAATTTCAAGGTGTTTTGAACGTTCAGAAAATATTCAAAAATAACATTTTCATAACTTAAAGGGAATGTTAACAAAACGTTCTGACAACTTCTTTTTGTTAGCTGGGAACCTGATTCAAAATTGAGTCATTCTGTCAAAACACTAGCACCCACAGGACAAGGGAGAAGAAGATGTATGGGAGAGGAGTAACTGGATGCTGGAGTGCTGGATTGTACATCTGGTTTCCCCCTTTACACATGTGTATGAAAGATTATTTCTGCCATGCATAGAAAATAAAAAAGGTAATTGTGACGTTTTTTCTTTCAATTCCTAGTTTATATCTCACAATTCTGAGGAAAAAAAGTCAGAATCATGAGATGTAAACTCACAATTGCAAGAAAAAAATTAGAATTGTTAGATAAAAAGTCACAATTACCTTTTATACTTTTTTTTTTATTCTGTGGCAGAAAAAAAGCTTAAATGTCAGAGCTTAAATGTTAACATCACTCTGCACACGATGTTATTCCTCCTGCACGCAAACAATTGAAAAAAAAAAAGCAGTTTAGTACGTGAGGATGCCAAGGAATAATTCTGAGTGTAAAAGTAGGCTAGGTCAAATAATTATTACAATAAGTAACAAGCAAATTAAAATGATACACATTTATTATTCACAATATGGAAAGATGAAATAAAACAGTTTGTTAATGGACTTATTCCTTTGACTATGTTCTGGCCCACCATCTAGTGGCGAAACTTTTTTTTGGCCCGATGCCAAACTTAATTGCCGACCCCTGATGTAAAGCTTCAACTACCACTTTCCATATATGCAGAATATGTGGTCTGGGTAGGGCACTAACTACCAAGGGGACACCATCCCACCCTCTATGGGCACCATCAACACCACACACCCACCCCCAGAAAGAGATTTCAACCAAGGGGGGCAACTGAAGTTCTGCATAGGGAACCCATTTGACCCATTTGCCCTGAGCAATTCTGTTACTTTCTTCTTCTTTTTTCTACTGTACATTTTATAATGAAATGACTCATTCACTTTTAGATAGTTGCTATGTTGCCAAGAATTCAGGCTCAACAAAAATGTAGAATGGCTTACATGTGAGCATTCGACTTTTACTGCAGTAAAAGGAAACTCAATTATAAAAACAATGGATTTCATATTTTTTTGCAGGTAGAACTGAAACATGACAAGTAATGCAGTTTTTGTAATGCCATCAACAGTATTTTGACAGTCATTGATTGACTATATGTTTATGTTGGTTAGAAAACTAGTGCTAGTATTTTGATAGAGATATGTAGAAAAAGGTTTTTAGCATTTCGAAATGTAGAGTTTGTATTTATTTAACAAAATATGGTTTTTCATATTTCATGCCATTTCATGCCTTCATCACGCCTTTTGATAACACACTGGATTTTATGCCTATTATGTAATTTAGGTAATGCAAGTGTATTTTCTAATGTGGCATCTGCAGCCTGTAACTGTAATTAATTCAGCAACAAAAGTGATTTGAATCTTGCTTCGTTTGCTACTGTATTGATTGTTAAAAATACTAAACTGAAAGAAGAACATACTGTTTCTGTGTTTCTGTGATTCCATTTTTTTTTTATTCGCTTTGGTACTATTTTCACAAGTAAGGTGTACATTTTCAAAACTCTTAGTACAAAAATCCAAACTGATCACACTTGTAACACTAGTCATTCTTTTAAAACCTGATCTCATGCTTTCATTCTAGTACATATTTTCAGTCTACATAATCACTGTTTTAAAACACATGATCATTGTGATTATGTAATGAGAACATTTAACCAAATGTTTTAATCACCGAAACACAACAGACGGTGAGGTATGAATGACAAAAATTATTCCTAGTTTGGTCCACATAAACTTCTGTTTCACTGAATGTTTGAAGAGTTTGGAAAATGTGGCTTCAGTAATGAACAATGCTTGTTAGCAATTGACAAAAACTGTAAATAAATACAAATGCCACAATTGAAAAATGCTAAAAAGCTTTTTAGCATCCTCTTATATACAAACTCTATCAGTACACAGCAAACCCGATTCAAAATTAAATAATTCAGTCAAAACTCTAGCACTAGTTTTCTATCCAATCATTGTGCAATGACTATCAAAATACTAACACTTGATGGCATTACAAAAACTGCATTAATTGTCATGTTTCAGCCAATGGCCAAATGGGTCTCCTATGCAGAACTTCAGTTGCTCCTGTAGGGGAATTTTACAGTTAAAGACCCAAAAGACCAGATATGATGAATAAAGACCCGGAGTCAAAGTTTAAAAAAAATAATAAATTGAGGAAAATTTTACTGAAGAATAGTTTGCAGTTTCATCAGCAGAAGCCAGCTTCAAATCTCGCATGGAGTTCTTAGGCTGCTCTGCGTACATTGACATTTCCACAACAATTATACTCTAACAGAGTCTACTAACTACGCCATTACTTCAGGTTGAATGATTCTGATTGGCTAAGAAAAATAGACAAAATTAGTAATCTTCCACACATGGACAGATAGTCAGAAGCATATCTCCATCCATCACGATGCTGACACTTGGACCCTGAACTTGGGCACAGGATGTCCTGTTAAGTCATGAAAAGGTGTCTGCAGGTCTCAAGCAGAGTGCCAAATGTCCACTGATACCAGTACAGGACCTACACACAGATCACTAGCACACGTACAAAAATACACATGATTCACAGCTTCTTCAAGGCTGAAGTTGGCCCAGGCTTTAACAGGAAAGATTCTCAAAACATACTGATAAGTTGTATTTTTCTCTCAGTGAGAGGTACAGACAATATACATCATTATTTTCTAGTGTTTGCAAAGGAAAATAAATGCTTTAACATACGTTAAAGAAGACATTCAAATAATTTAACAGAAAGATAAATGTTGATTAATAACTTAAAAGATATATACTGAAGCAGCAGTGGTTTCCAGAATCCACCCCCCTTCACTCCCTTGGTTGAAACTGCTTTCCACGGGGTGTGTGGTGTTGAGGTGTGTGGTGTCGATGGTGCCCCAATGGAGAGTGGGATGGTGCCTCCTTAAAAAAAAAATTCCAACAAACATGGCCTTTTGTTTACTGTGGAAGCTTGTTTCTGTCATGGAATAAAAAAAGTAAAAAAGGTAATTGAGTCTTTTTATCTCACAATTCAGAATTTTAGTCTTGCAGTTGCGAGTTTACAGAACTATGAAACATAAACTCACAAAAACTTTTCGCAAGAAAAAAAAAAGTCAGACATCTGAGATAAAAAGTCACAATTACCTTTTTATTTTCTATTCCATGGCAGAAATAATCTTTCATAGGTTCTACATGTGTAAGGGGAAAAAACATAAAGATGCAATCCAGCACACATTCTTCCTCCTCTCCCCTATACCTCTTCTTCTCCTCTCCCTCCATCAACTATTCTTCTCCCTCATCCAGACATTATTTTTTCTCTCTCTGATCCTCTGAGTTGTTCGGCATCTACATTGAACTAAATCAATTTTAAAGAGTCCTTTTTTTACTGTATGTCCAAGTAATGAAAAGAACTTACTTATTTTTGGCCAGTTGCGTGATGTAGGTGTGTTGCTGTGTTAAGAGTTTAGAAAAAGTACTTAAAGTATTGGTAAGCGCTTGTTAGCAATTGTTAAAATCTGTAAAGTGACGTGCTTTTCCGCAGACAGAAACGTAGACAAAAAATAAAACATAGTCTAAGCAATAACAGAAATAAGTGGCAGTGACAAATACAATAAAGGGTTGGCTAAACTCACTGTTGGCTGTCTCACTAGACCTGAGTGAAAATACTTAGAAATCTTTGTGTCCGAAGTGGCAGTAAAAAGTGACAGTGTTAAAGAGATGAATAAATACAAGAGTAAAGTAACAAATACATAAAAGTGTTAAAAGTACTAAAAGCAGTAAGTAGACCTGAGTGAGAAACTGAGTAGAAGTCTCAGTGTCCAAGTGGCAGTAATAAAGTGTCGTTAAAATGTTGCAAAGTACTTACTAGTGTACTTTTAAGAGTTTAACTTTGATAATCTACAGCTACAGGTTCAGAAAGACTTTGAAGAGTGGGTCAGTGTTTCCCTTTTTTCATTTGTCCCTGGCATTTGTTAATACTGTAAAAAAGAACATCCTCCCAAAGTTTGTTCATTTCAGTCAGGGCAGGACTATAACAAAAATATACAAAAAATAAATATGCTTTTGAGGTTCCTAGAACATTTTATATTCAACATGGGGCCTAGTCTAGTCAAAGTTTAGAGGTAATATCAAATAGTCATTATAATACAATAAAATACAGGATGTGCACTCTCAGTTGAGATAATCTCAAAACCCTGAATAACAATAACACTGAGCAATAAAGCCAGAGAAGAACAGTATTTTTTAAAATGTATTGTCATATCTGTATTATGTCAGATTCTTAAATTTAATCAAGAATAAAAAAGACACTGGCTATAACCAATCAAATGAAATCAGTATCAACAAAATCCATCTTTAGATTCACAAAGCTACTGTTTACTGTAGTTAAATTAATGTTTTAAATGTAACATTTTTTAATGTAGAAATGTTGAATGTTTTTTTTTTTTTTTTAAATATTAGTCTACTTTTTTGATTAGAAACTAAAACCGCCAGTAGGTGGCGGCAAGTCACTGTCTTAATAAGTGAGTTGAATCCTTCATTCAAGCGATTCGTTGGACAGATCGTTGCTAATAATGCAAGCGTCAACCACAACATCAGGTCTCATGCCATTTAGATGAAACGTCATTTGGGGTAAAAAAAAAAAAAAAAAAAAAGACCCATATAAGCACAAGACTGTAGGCTATTTATGAATAGATAGCCTAAATGAATCATTTACTCATTTGAGTCTTTCTAATACGTTTATTTCTTTGAGGATCAAAACACCGTGTTGATCGGAGACGCAGCGGTTCTACTCTTTGAACAATTTTATTTGATGGAACCAAAACAGAACGTGCTGCATCTATCAAGGTTACTCAGTAATGTGTTGTTTATTGAACTGTTGTTTAATCAATGTTACTTTTTAAAAAACAACAATGTATTTATAAAATATTTTGGAGCACTAAAATTCTAATGAATAAACATTAAAAAAAAAAAAAAATTAGCAATACAAATAATACAATTCGGATACACATGACCTTTATAAAGGCAAATAAATGTTCTAAAATAGCAAACAGTCGTTTAGGACTATCAACATGGCTTTTGTGAAGGCAGATAAACATTCTAAAATGAACAGTCATTTAGGACTTTCATGACTTCTATATGAGGGCAAATAAATGTTTGAAAAATGAAGAACAATAATTTAGGGCAATTTACATGGCTTTTTATGAAGGAAGATAAACCTTCTGAAATAAAGTCATTAAATGTTTATTAAACAGTCCTTAAATGTTCTGAAATAAAAAACAACAACATATCATTTAGGATTATTTACATGATCTTTATTACAGTTTTTCTGAATTGCTAAAACACATTTCTCAAAATCATCAGCCACTTTCTCAAAACCTTAAACAAAACCAAATCTTCAACTACATTCAGAGAACATCTGACTCTTCCGGCAAAATCAAACAATTTTTTTTATCTGTGCTCAAAATCAAATAATGCTTTCAGATCATACACACAGCCAGTCAAAATATAAACACTACAGATCATTCATTAGACACTGCTTACAGTTTTTTTTATTCACTTTGGTACTATTTTGACATCTAAGGTGTACATTTTCAAAACTCTTAGTACTAATATCACAACAGATCATCAAAAGTGCACTTTTATTCAAACATTTCAGCATATTTTCAATTGTGTTAGTACAATACACAAAATCACAAAGTATCCTTTTCACAACACAAAATAAGTGTTTCATCTATATAAATGTTTCATTCACAGTAACTGACTTTCATAATGCTATTACTATCAAACTTTTGATTTGCATCTCTTTTCATTCAGTTTAATACATTTGTCTATTATTTAATCCAACTGATCTTAATGGTTAATCAGTGGATCATTTGGTACACCTATAGATACAGATTCTATAGGCATAGTTTCTTAAAAAACAACAATGTCTTTGCAACTTATTTGCAATTTCCGATATGGATAACCAAATGTAATGAATTATAAGCAATTTATCTTAGATGATGACCACAATTTTCAAAGTGTCTGTGGTCCTGGTAAACAATGCGTTGTGAACCAAATGTCCCAACAAGGATTGTAATTTTAGACCTTGTTTGGACATTTTTTTTGGTCCCCATGAGGAAAGCAGCTTATAAATCATACAGAATGATCTTTTTTGAAAATCTAAAACAACCAATGTGTGTGTGTGTATGTGTGTGTGTGTGTGTGTGTGTGTGTGTGTGTGTGTGTGTGTGTGTGTGAGAGAGAGAGAGAGAGAGAGAGAGAGATACAGAAGGATTTGAAATTTGTGAACACAGCAGGATCGAGTAAGGGAAAAGAAACTGTAAAACTTCAGATTGATCAGAGATGCATCAGAAGAAGGAAGACAGATGGCATCGTTTTACATTATAGTATGCCATGTGATACTGTAAACAGATTACTATGGTAGAAACTGCCACATTATACTGTAACTCACCCTTCATCTTGTTGATATCAGCCACACTCTGCTTCATTAGGGAATGCAACTTTTCTATGCTACTTGTACCTCTTCTGTTTATAAAGAATAATAATGACAACACAACTGAGATTTAAGAAGAAAAAACATTTATTGAAATAAGTGATTTATAAGAGTAATAATAATGACAACACAACTGTGATTTGAAGATAAAGAAAAAAACAGATGTTTGACTTATAGAGAAAAACAAGTGATAACTGTTTATATAAAAAAATTGTGAAAAGAGATATGTTGGAGGAAGAGACATGTTTGATAACTTGTTTGTGTGTAAACAGTGAAAAAGAGTTATGAGAGCTAACTGTTTATATAAAAAAACTGTAAAAAGAGATATATGGGAGGAAAAGACATGTTTGATAACTTGTTTGTGTGTAAACAGTGAAAAATGTATGATAGTTTGTATATGATAACTGTTTATTGAGGAAAATGAGACAAATGGGTTTTTATAAAAAGTGTTTAATAAGATAATAGCTCATTAAATAAGACAAGACAACTGTTATTGTAAAAGTACTTTTATAAGAATGTAGTTTATATATGTCTTGATCAGAAGCGCAGGACACAGCAGAGGAGAAGAGTCTGAGAACAAAGAGACAAGCCTTTAGACTCAGATGAGGGGAATTCCAAAGAAGATGACCTCAAGAGGTCAGATAGTCTATGAAAGGCTGGAACGAGAAGAGAACAGGAGGAGCCCCTGAGGCTGCTTCTCCGACACCAGAACCAACGCTGATGATGCCTCCATCGCTGATATTGCCTTGACTGAAGAACTTTTTAATATTTATACTTTATTTAATTACTTGTATAGAATGTTTGTAGAATATATGTAATGCTAGAAATACTAATGTAATAAATAAATGAACTTATAACTTCATAATTAACTAGGCCTCAATGTGGCATTAATTTAAGTCGTTGAGCCTGAACAGACCACGGAGAAGTCTTCTGTCTGATTGTAAGTATTTTAAAATGCTTATAAATTATATCAGATTTGACTTACTTACCTAACCTGAGAATAATAAAAATAAGGTAAAGGTGCACCATAAACATGGCGCCCAATGTGCCCGGGGCAGATTGATCATCAATTACTTGCCAGGATTGATGACCAAATTGCTCAACAGTTGGCTTAATACTCGCTTGTATGTTAAATATGTAGAGCATGAGATAAGAAGTTACTGAGGAAAAAACTATATCCTGTAAGACCCAAAAAAGAATAGAATAATTCTAAGACGAATTATTTGATTCAACCCAGAAAGGGTTGAGTGCGCACACGAAAAAGAATAAACCGTACAAGCTAAGAAAGCTGTAAAGTTTTATGTAGCCAATAGATGTGAGATAAGATCTCATATGGCAGGTCTCAGAAAGGCTAGAATAGCAAAAGAGACAGGGCTTTCTGTCAGGAGAGGGACGCCTTCATTCAGGTTTATATGAGTTAAAAACATTGATTAAAAAAAAACTGAATTGAGTAAGCTGATCTTTTGGATCCCGTCCAGATTGAGTTAGAGAAAAAGCAAAATACTTAAAAGTAAGTTAAAAGTGGATAATACGACTTAGACGCTAAATATTTAAAAAATAAGTGAAATGGTAAATGTAGGATAACTACAGTTTAACATGGAAAATTAAGAAAAAATAAAAATATACTGTATATATTAGAGAGTTCAAGAAGAAATAGACTTCAGGAAGAAAAATGAGAGGCTATATTATTAAAAGTATCACAACATCATAATAAGATACTGTAAATTTATCAGAATATATGAAAGAGAAAATATAAAATAATAATCGGATAGATAGAAGATTCATATTAGCCTGTAAAAAATGAGAATAGCCTAAATAGATGGTTGCCAAAGTGATAGTGAAACGGGCAAGCCCAGGGCAAAAAAAATGTTAGGTGTGCGAGTGTTCAAAGAGAAAGGGGCCTCATATAAAAAACGCGCGTAAACACAGATTAGATCTATGAGTGTGTGTACATTTAAATCCACGACACCACTCATATGTCTAAAAACTGTCTTTGACGCGGAAAAGTGCTTAGAGTAACATCAGGGTCTAAACAAATGTATGCATTTTCCTTGTCAAAATACGACAGGTTTTTGGAAATTTAGGTAATAGCTTTCACATCAGAAAGAGAGGCATAGGCGTGTTTTCTCATGTGCGTACATTCATTCTTAGAATCACACATACGCACGGATGAGAAAGGATCGTAAGATCAAAAATAGGACCTTTTATTCATTCTAAGAATGAGGCCCATAGAATCTGTGTAAACTTCTGAGAGGAGTGACAGTGCAGGCAAGATCTGTTTTCTGTTAATGGAGCTAAGGCAAAAGCCTACTATTAGAAAGGATTGCTGTGAAGAAGCTTCATGTGCAGAGCAAGTTTAAAGTTTAGAAATAAAACCGCAATGATAGAATTAAGTAAAACTAAGAAGCAAATAGGAAAGATACATTTAACTTTAATTGAGACAAGACAATTTAAACATCCAGTAAAAATTGTAATTGATATGTGAAATTACAGATGTAACTGAAAGAAAATGGAACAGTAAGTCTAATTACAAATTAGAGAACGAATATAACAAACAAAAATGATAAGCAGGATATAAGCAGATCTTTGCGGCCTGTAAAATGCCTGCAGTGAGAAGAGATTTACAACAGTCACTGTGAGACAGTTGTGGTAGTTAGAGTTTAAATTACTCTTTATAGCATATGGAGAGCAAACAATAGTGAATCACATTATAGAATACTAAAGGTTAGCATTTATAGAATATTAGAAGAGACTGACTAATTGTGATTGTATGGGAAAAATATAAATATATAGTTGAAACAGGAGAAAATAAGTGTAAAATGTGAAAGGGATTAAAATTAAATAAAGGCAAAAAAACTTGTTGATGAAAAAAGGACAAGTAAGTTGTCCCAAGAAGAAATTTAACTAGCAAAAAAAAAGATTAATTAGTTGCAGAGCGTTACGCAGCTTAAGAAGTGATTTTAGACTGAAATAAAGTGTACAGGACTATTGCAATTTAGAGAATAATAAACAACTGATAATAATAGCCGAATAAAAATAATACTTTTTAGAATAAGTAGTCTAAAAAGATTATTAAAAAAGGAAAAATAAGAGAAAGAGGACTTATAAAATCGGTCTAAAAACTGAGAGAGAGAGAAGAGTCAGATAAACCAGAGACATTAAGATTTACAATAACCCCAGACACTAGGAGTTTAGTAAGAGCAGAATAAGAAAACAGAAGAATGTGAAGAGATCATAATACAAAATAAGAAGAAAGAATGTAAAAATAATTACAGTAACTCATCAGATTTAAAACACTGATTTGAAACAGAGAATAAGGGAACAAGAAATTATAGTCCTGTATTAAAGAAGTGAAGTGAAGACATAAGAAGTGAAATAAAAAAGTTATTCCTGAATGAGAATTTAACTTGCAAGTGAATAAGAACTACTAGTTAATTAGCCTACATTACGCTTTACAGGCAACTAAAAAGCAAGAATTGTCAGAAGTGTAGATAATATTTTTGGACAGTTGTAATTTAACAAAAAGATAGGAAAACTGAGCTATAAGTGTTCAAAACCAGACAAGGACTAAAAAAAAGAGCTGGATAAAATAAAAACCAAAGGGAATTAAAGAAGTAATATGAGTTAAAGAATTAGCAGCATTAGGTTCTTGAAAAGATAAAGTAATAAATAAAAGCAGATCTGATAAAATGTAACCATGTACTCCTGACAGTAAAACAGTTAAATAATTTAGTCAGACAGCTTGATTGTAGGAGCCTCAGAGGAGGCAGATTAGAAATCAGAGTAAAAAAAAAAATGTTAAAATGTTAAAGTGTTAGAATTATAAGAGTTAAACAGAAGCAATAAGAAAACACATAGGCAACGAGAAAAACACAAGAATCAGTTATATGCTGATAAAAGGACTGAGAAAATGTCCAACTAAGACTGATGCTAGAGCATTGACTAAGATATGGTTATTAGAATAATATTACCACTTAAATTTAAGAAAACATTTAAGTAAACATGAAATGAGCAATTGAATTACATGACCAAAGAAACACTAAAGTATAGTATAGAGAAAGAGAGAACCTAGGTCAATTAGTTTTAATAAAGTAAGCTACAAAAGCATAAGATTTATGAGACAAAGTGTCAGAGTAAATGGAAAAAGTCAAATAGGACTTTTAGAGTTAGATTAAACATGAAGGTAATAGAAAAAGACAGTGTCATACACTAAAGAAAAAAAAGGGGGCTGGAAAATATAGCTCCTATCATATTTGTTTAAAAAAAAAAAAAAAGAAGCAATTAGAATGACAGAAAAGATCAAGATTATGAAACAGGTTAAGTCGTAGCTAGAGCTATGGAAAGGCCTTGGTGGAAAAAAGTTTAATAAAGAAACAAATGTAACCAAGAAAAACAATAACAGTAAAATAAGAATAAGACACTATGTAAGAAAATTAAACACAAACGATTAAAAAGAAATTTTATGACTCAGAGTAACAAGAAAAAAAAATAAATAGTGACATTATATATCAATCATACATAAAACAGACGTATGCAAAAACAAGCAGCATATTAAGAAATATAAAGGAAAAAAGGGATACAAGTTTAAATTGTAAATTGTAATGGATATAAAGTTCAAAATTGATAAAAAATGAACAAATTAGATGATACAAAAATATTTTTATGAAGTAAGAAAGAAAAAAAAATGTGTAAAGATGGACAAAGATACATGAACCATAAATAATTAAATAACACATTTAGCAGATATTGTTGAAGAAATAACAATATCAAGATTAAACAGATACGTACAACTCCTATTAGAACATAATAAGAGGATTAGAGAAGTTCCAAAATATGAAAGCACATAAATTTACAAAACTAGGGAGGTAAATTACTAAAATTAAAATTAAATAAAAGTAATGTTTTTACCAAATGCTATTAAGGAAAATAGGTGAGAATTAAATGCTTTTTCTATAAACAACAAAGAAAGATTGGCATAAGGACCTACAATGTGTCTGTAGGTGATAATACTTTACAGCATTTAAAATAACATTTGTCAGTTTTAGTCAATGCAAAGACTATAAAGATAACAATAAAGAAGCTTGGAAAAAGCAGGACTAAATATGAAGAATGATAAAAAAATTAATTATTGACAAATATGGGTGAATTTAGAGGATTTTAAATACCTACACACAAAATTAGTGAGAGCATAAGCTGATTTAAAATCCCTAAAATGAAAAGTAGTTTGAGACAAAATTTTAGAGACTTAGTTACTAAATTAAGTCAAATGGCAAATCTAGTAAAGTGATAGAAAAGAACAAAAGATAAAATTATTTGTTAGAAGAAACAGTGTATGCTACAGTTTACAACATTATGAAGAACAAAGATGGAGAAAAAGCTCTGAAAATACACATAAATCCAATTATGAGAGTACATAGTACATACCTGTTTGGAAGTTGAAAAAATACTGAGATTGAGTTTTACTTGTAAAACAGAGGAATAACAGCTTTGATATAGAGTTATGAGCTTTAGGATAAAACTATGACATAGCTTCCTATGAATAAAGTTATGAACATAAAAGATCAAAAACCGTATAATAAACATGAAGAAATATACTAAAACATCTAAAATAACAGAAATTAAAAATGAAGAACAGGAGAAAGTCTAAGGAAAGAGACTTTTTAGGTGTTTAAAGGCATGCAGTGTTTACTAAGTGAGTTAAAGCAGTAAGGTCAGAAGGTCAGGAGATAGAGCCAGCTGGTCTCATTGTTAATACGTAGGTATTAATACGTAACTTTCAAAGACACAAAACGTACATTTTTTTACGTTTAGAAAGGTTCTAAAACGTACAATATTGACGTAATTATGGCACTAAAACGTAAAAATACTTATGTTTTTACAGCGAAAAAACGTAAAATATTTACGAATCTTTCATGTCATAAAGATATATGTATAATTTCATGTTATCGTTTTGTAGATAAATGTAAGATGCCTAAACCCCATCCCGAACCTAAACCTACCCATTTTATACAGAATGTTAAAAGAATAAAACATAAAGAACAGAAATGTGTATGACAATTTTAGTAAAAATATAACATTAAAACGATATTTTGAGCCACTAATCCTACACCTACCCCTAAACCTATAACCATTTCTTTAAACTACCTACTGTTATAAATAAAAGAATGACAGACAAACAAGCGTAATCACAATAATTTTTTTTTTTTTGCGAAAATGTCAAAAGTGGTACTAAAAGTAGTTAAAATGATGATGAGTTCCAGTTACAGTCCTCTCTGGCGGTAATAGTTTTTTATAGGGTACAGAGCAGAATTTAACTTATTAATCCATGAAAATATGATAAATCCGGCTTCTCTCCGTCAAAGAGCTTAGAACCCAAGAGGCGACACTTTGATACTTTTTGTGTAACAGCCACTAGATGGCGCTCCGGTAGCGCGGCCGCCATTATGGGCTGAAAATACTAACTGGACCATAGAATCCTTCACATCTTACGCACCCAAAATCGGCGAATTTCACTGCCAAATCAGAAACGCAGTAGAACAGTTTTTTTTTTTAAATTAAGTCACCAGTAAATTGTATGGCTCCTACAGTAAATGTTGTATTGTCTTATATATGTTGTATTTACCAGTTGTGGAATCCAACCATTCAACCATCTGAGGTAACGTAGTTAGCCTACTTTATTGAGTATTTCCATTTTATGCAACTTTACACATTTAGGCTATTAATAGTAAATTATTAATTAATAAATTTAAGATCATCATGTTTGCAGCGAACAATATATTTTAGACCTAGTGGAATAATAATAATATCTAGGTCTGAATTGAAATAGGCTATATTGTACGTTTTAATGGATCACGCTACAAACATAATGATCTTATAATACATGATGCATTGCTGTGTCCGTTATCGCATAAATTCCCGCTTTTGTACACTTTTGCTTTAACGGACATTAGACAACACTGCAAAATCAAGCTGTTATATTCATATATTGTCCAACATTCCCAATTTTTCTGTTGCATGTCCTTAATTTAATTTCATATGTTGGTAATAATTCAGTGTTTAAAAGCGTTTTAAAGAATTTTAACCCAAACTGACTAGAGAGCAAAGGTTTTGTGAAAAAAGTGGAAGACTTAAACACAAAGTGTGTAAAATAAACTGTAAAAAGGATTTGATGATCAGTAGTGATAGTATTTTATTCTGTGTTGTCATCATTCAGGTTGGATTTCAGCTTTAATGTAGGTTTTTTTTTTTTTTTTAACAAAGCAACTGATATTGCCATAGAAACTAGTGGACTGCCGACTTGCTTTCACCCCAAAATGGCGGAAACGCAGGGCCGCTGCTGGGCGCCAGTGTTTCAATGGAACGTTCTATTGAGTGTCGCTTCTACACTAGTATATTCTTTGGTGAAGGCGCGCACTCATTTCAAATGTCAGTCCACTGAAACACTGCATGTCGCAATCTGTGACGAAGCAGGTGAGAATGAGCGTTCGATATCAGTGCTGTAAACCATGTCGCAACGCTTCTAGAGGGTGGCGCTACTTTCAAATTTGAATCATAACGAGCGCGAGCTTTGACTGTGACGGTCGCTATTGCTGAGGATAAAGATGAAGGGCTGAATTTGGACCTGTTCCTTAGAAACATATGGATTCTAAAGATTTGGAATACAGCGAACAAATAAAATTGATGTGATTTGTGAATTTATATTGTCAGTCGCTGCAGAGGAGAAAACACCTTCTGTGTCTCACAGCAAACAAACTAAATATTACAAAATGGTTAAACAATTACAGAAATTTTTTTCATAAGGTTTCAAATTGTAGTCTTGTTTAACATTATGTAATCCTCCGAAACGAGTAGCACAAGTCACGAATAGAAATGTTACTTCATATTAAGTAGATAAGTAAACTGATTTCAATAAATTCGACTAAAAACACCGTTAAATCACATAGATGCAAACTCCTCACCTTTCAGTGAGAACTCACCTTTTTGAGATTAAAATAGGTCACTTATGGGATTTGCATAGATCCAATGAGAAAGTGTTTTATGGGGGGTAGCTGGGGGTCTTACAAGGGTACTTGGGAACTTACAAGGGTAAATAAAGAACTGGTTGTTTCAATAAGTACTGTACAGTGTTTCCTTTACTCTTTACTTTAAAAACTATGTCTATAATGGGTAATATGTATTTGAGGTCTGAGATGTGGCAAACGGTATTGCCGTCTTATCAGCCAATATTGTCTTAAATATCCTGCATAGCATTTCGTTATTTATAGCATGAGATTTTAATCAAATGTTGATTTTTGGTGAAATGTTGCAACAATATGTTCATTTTTTTTTGCGCGAAAAATTACAGTTTTGGACATTAAGGGATTTTTTCATTTATTTTTTATTACCCTGTAAGTAACTACAAATGAGCAAATAATTCCGTGCGCAGCATGCCCCCGCCCCGCGCAATGTTCACCTTTTTTCCCCCTTACCTGTTTGCATCCCTGAAATCATTAAAGCCACGATTTTAATATTAATACATGGGAATTCATATACATTCACACTTTACGTTACATGATTTACGCTTTTTTGCTGTTAATACGTAAGTATTTTTACGTTTTAGTGCTATAAATACGTCAGTGTTGTACGTTTTTGTGTGTATGAAAACGTAAGTAAATGTACGTGTGGTAGAACCACAATTTACGTAAAAATACACACGTTTTCTCATGAGATCACGTTGCCCAGTAACAGACGCAGCTGTGTGTGTGTAGTGAAAACATTGTAGAAATTAGTGTAGCATGATAAACGCAACCTATTCTAAATGAATCTAAATATAAATTGTGTAAAAACCAGTATAGACTAATAATTAATTTAGAAATTAAACAAAAAAGTTGTGGTAACTCTTGTGGTAGTATAGGGAACACATATAAACTATTGATTATGACTGTTCCCTTAATAAACTCCTAATTTACTGCTCATTAATAGTTGGTAAGGTAGTTGTTAAGTTTAGGTATTGGGTAGGATTAAGAATGTAAAATAAGGTCATGCAGAATAAGGCATTAATATGTGCCTAATAAATACTAATTAATAGTCAATGTTGTAGTAATAGGCATGCTAATAAGCAACTAAAAGACCCTAAAATAAAGTGTTACTAAAGTTGTAAATATTAAAATGTGAATAAAAATGAAGAGAAAAAGCTGATTAGAATAAGTAGAATAATTAAAATTGCAGAGACTGATAATAAAGGTATATAGAAAAAATAACCTACATGATAAAGTGGAAAAACTATTAGATGAAGATTTTATCAAATAAGTGAAAAATATATGAAATATATAATTTTTCTTCATTTAAAAGCTATATAAAGGAATATAAATAAGAGTTATTAGTACAAAAAGTACAATAACAAACAGAACTAATTAGAAGTTCTAATTAGAAGAACTAATTAGAAGTTCTCACTGAAAGGTGAGGAGTTTGCATCTATGTGATTTAACGATGTTTTTAGTCGAATTTATTGAAATCAGTTTACTTATCTACTTAATATGAAGTAACATTTCTGTTCGTGACTTGTGCTACTCGTTTCGGAGGATTACATAATGTTAAACAAGACTACAATTTGAAACCTTATGAATAAAATTTCTGTAATTGTTTAACCATTTTGTAATATTTAGTTTGTTTGCTGTGAGACACAGAAGGTGTTTTCTCCTCTGCAGCGACTGACAATACAACCATAAGATACATCAAAGCACAACATAAATTCACAAATCACATCAATTTTATTTGTTCGCTGTATTCCAAATCTTTAGAATCCATATGTTTCTAAGGAACAGGTCCAAATTCAGCCCTTCATCTTTATCCTCAGCAATAGCGACCATCACAGTCAAAGCTCGCGCTCGTTATGATTCAAATTTGAAAGTAGCGCCACCCTCTAGAAGCGTTGCGACATGGTTTACAGCACTGATATCGAACGCTCATTCTCACCTGCTTCGTCACAGATTGCGACATGCAGTGTTATAAGATGTTATAAGACTGTTGAAAATGAACAAGAAAGCATTATTGTTAGAGGACAAACTTAAAGCTATAAGGTAAAAAGAGAAAACATGGTTTTGAATAAAGTCTGAGAATCAATGTCTCAGGATGTGCAATGAGTACTTTGGAAAATAATTTAAAGTGAAGTAATGACTTACAATAGGATAAATGTAATGAAGATTAAAATTTAACAAATAAAATATAAGCTATATAGAGTTAAATTGAAACTAATCAAAATTTGGAAATGTAAATATAAACCTAAGGAAGGATTTAAGAAAAATAAAAATAAGGGATAAAACTTGTTAAATTAGACATATTAAGAGGAAAAAATTAAATAAAGAGAGACTAAAATAAAAAAAAGAGAAAAATTCCCACAAAAAGAAAATATAGGAAAAACAAATAGCATAAAGACAGTTGTTGTAACTGACTAAGCTGAGAAAGAATAAAACATCAAAATAGAAAAGGTATTATTTGCAGATACTAATTAAAGCAAATTTATAAAGGTCAAACCTAAACAAATAAATAAAATATAATACCTGTTAAGAGTCTTTGAGAAACTCGTAAGAAAAAATGACGTATTTCCATGTGTGTGTGTTTGTCAGGAATGCGAAACAACACATGTCTTAAAAAGGGCCATAAATAATTGCCTAAGTGTGTTTCTGGACGGGGTACCAAATTGGATCTGTAAACATTGGGTATGAGAAAATACTCAATAAGATACGTCTATTGATAAATAATAGACAGAACTTGGGCATGGATTTAGTGATTTGACTAGCAGAAAATAATAAGAAAATCAGGGCAATATGTAAACAGTTTGGCGATTCTGGTGTTGTTAAATTCATGGTAAAATGATGAGATACAAGGCAAGACGATTCTAGTTGATTGGAAAAAAACTAGACTTTAAATTCTTGCTTTAATATATGAAATAAAATGTTTCAACTTAATGAGGAAAAATATTTAGCTGAAACAATAACTGACGAAAATATTATTAATTAAAGAAAAACAAAATAGAAGGTTAAGTTCCCAAGAAGGGGAGAGTTTGAAGAAAATTACTTCAGTACTTTGGACAATTGGATAGAACATATTAACCATAATGGAAAATTATTAATGAATAATTAAAAAAAAAAAATTAAAGATACAAGTACTGATGCCAGAATATCTTCTAGAAGGGGAGAGTAATCCATTTGTAGAAGATCTTCTGACATGCAAACACAGATTTTAAAGCAATAAGTTAATCTAATGACTGTTGTTGGAACACAGATTCCAGTCTGTTGAGGTTGCTGTGGGAAGATCTATGACCAGAGCAGAGGCACAGAAGGGTCAAAATTTCTGCAGAGAAACAGAGAAACAAAATGAAGGAAAATTGGCAATGACCCAGACAAAATGCAAAGATGATTAAAATCCTGCTTGTATAAAATAATTGTAAAATAACTGTAGTTATAACTAACAATTATAACTATAAACAAAGCAGGATTTTGGCCTTTATAAGCATATAAGCATTTAATTAGTGATTCAGACAATTATGAAAGAAGTAAACAATATGGATCATATAGGCCTGGGTTTTGTCAAAACAGCCCAAGATCTAGATATGATGGAAAATAAAGGACATCAGGACTTTAAAAAATTAAATATAAAAAGTCATAGAATGTTTTTAGAGATGTAGTGAACATATATTTGAGAACATATAAAGTTTAGCTAATTAGACAGAGGAATAAATTATGTTTTAAGAATATAAACAATGAAGAAAGTACTATCAGTTTAGATAGAACTAAGTTTTGGGAAATGGAAACATGGCTTTATCTTAAAGATATGAAGATATAATAAGACCTAGTAACAGAGTGACAGAAATACAAAACGAATTAAAGCTGCAAGCAGCGATGAAAGGGCCCTCGCACCCGAACTCACCGCCACCCGTTGGCCTTAGGAAAACAGTGAACAGTGGGCGACATGCATGTAAGAGAGTAAATACAGGAGAATTATGGCCAAGTAATTTCAAAGTGCCAGACTTCCTGCTGCCAACAGGTGGCGCTTTGACCGTAACTGAATATTGCCATGTAGATGACTTCAGGCCAGGACTATTATCAAGCAGATCGTACTTTGTATGCCTGAGTTACAACAACTTCCTGTTTCGTGGCGTTAATCGCATACATTAGCACTTAGCCAAGTGTTGCATGATTTCACGTGTTTCTAGCATGTTTGGTACTTCGTGGCATATTGAAATGAGTTCCTGGGATTGAATTACAGTGTGAAGCATGCCATTTCCTGTTGCCAGCAGGTGGCGCTACGACTAACTGTATTTTGTCATATAGATGCCTTTAGGCCCGGACTCTTATCACACATGTGAAGTTTGAGGCACATCAGACATAGTATGCCTGAGTTACAACAGCTTCCTCTTTCATGGCGAAACATCAGACTTTATCAGGCTGCCACGGACACGCCCTCCAACGAAAACTCAAGATCTTTGATATTTATCATCACTAAGGTCTTAAGATTAGACTGACAACATATGATGTTGATCTCTATGAGGAGTTAATCACAGTGTAAAACATGTCATTTCCTGTTGCTCACAGGTGGCGCTATGACCGTAACTGTATATTGTCATGAAGATGTCTTCAGGTCACTATTCTAAGAAAACATGTGAAGTTTGGGGCAGATCCGACATTGTATACCCGAGTTACAAGAACTTCCTGTTTCATGGCGAAACATCGAACTTTGTCAGGCCGCCACGGACACGCCCTCAGCTAAAAATCTAGATCTTTGCAATTTAACGTCGCAAAGGCCTTTAGATTAGACTGACCAAATATGACATTGATCTGATTAAAGCTGTAGGAGGAGTTCGTTAAAGTACAACGTCTGGAAATGGCAAAAAAATGGCAAGTTAATTCAAAATATCTGACTTTCTGTTCAGTTTCAGATTTTGCTCCAAGAGACTTTTTTGTAGGTATTGGGCTCTAGGAGGAGTACAAATGTGTACAAACGTGTGTACCGAATTTCAAAATCTATGTGAAATGTAGCGCGAGGGGTACTTCATTAGGTGGCGCTATCGAGCCATTTTGCCCCGCCCAATTCTGAAACCCATAACAGACATAAATTTTCACCACTTCTGATACGTGTGCAAAGTTTCATGAGTTTTCGAGCATGTTCAGGCCCTCAAAAATGCGATTCACTTTGGAGAAGAATAATAATAAACAGAGCAATTCCAGTAGGGTCCTCACACCATCGGTGCTCGGGCCCTAATTAAAGCTGCAAGCAGCGATGAAAGGGCCCTCGCACCCAGGCTCACCGCCACCCGTTGGTGAACAGTGGGTGACATGCATGCAAGCGAGTAAATACAGAAGAATTACGACAAAGTCATTTCAAAGTGCCACACTTGCTGCTGCCAATAGGTGGCACTTTGACTGTAACTGAATATTGCCATGTAGATGTCTTCAGGCCAGGACTATTATCAAACATGTGAAGTTTGGAGGAGATCGGACATTGTATGCCTGAATTACAACAACTTCCTGTTTTGTGGCGTTAATCGCAAAAAATAGCTCTTAGCCAAGTGTTGCATGTTAACGTGTTTCTAGCATGTTTGGTACTTTGTGGCATATTGAAATGTGTTTCAGGGAGTGAATTACAGTGTATAGCATGCCATTTCCTGTTGCCAGCAGGTGGCGCTATGACTAACTGAATATTGGCATATAGATGTCTTTAGGCCAGGACTCTTATCACACATTTGAAGTTTGAAGGTAGCGCTATAACTGTAACTGAATATTGTCATGTAGACATCTTCAGGCCAGGACTCTTATCAAACATGTGAAGTTTGGGGCAGATCGGACATTGTATGCCGTAGTTAAAACAACTTCCTGTTTCATGGCGAAACATCGCCATGATGTTTCTGATCTGATTAAAGCTCTAGGAGGAGTTCGTTAAAGTACAACGTCTGGAAATGGCAAAAACTGACAAGTTGATTCAAAATATCTGACTTCCTGTTCGGTTTCAGATTTTGCTCCAAGAGACTTTTTTGTAGGTATTGGGCTGTTAAATGTGTGTACCGAATTTCAAAATCTATGTGAAATGTAGCGCGAGGGGCACTACGTTAGGTGGCGCTATCAAGCCATTTTGCCACTCCTAATTCTGCAACCCATAACAGACGTAAATTTTCACCACTTCTGACACGTGTGCAAAGTTTCATGAGTTTTCGAGCACGTTTAGGCCCTCAAAAATGCGATTCACTTTGGAGAAGAATAATAATAAACGGAGCAATTCCAATAGGGTCCTCACACCATCGGTGCTCGGGCCCTAATTATGCAAGTCACTGATAAATAGAACTTTAGAACAAGGTTAGCCTTAGATGCCAAAGTAATAATGAGTAAGGAAAAGAGATACTGTAAGTAATCAGGTGATAGTTTAAATCATTTGGTTTAATAGGAAATATTGAGGTTAACCAAAAATTACAGATATAGAAAAACGCTTCAATTCTATTACTTGAATAGAGAAACTGCAATGCCTACAAGGCGAAATATAGCCCTCCATCTAAGTAAAAGAAACCAATCGTTGATTGGAAAAGTTGCTGTAGCTGCCATTGGAAGCTCCGGTTCCCATAGAAACAGGAAGCTTCTGAATGGGATTGCACATGTGCATTGGCTGGTTTAGTTTAGAAAATAGGCCTTTTTAACTATTTAAGCATGGGAAACAACATTTATGTGACAGTTTATGTCAACATTAGTTGCTGATTTGACATATATTATTAATCATGTAATAGAGTAATTAAGAGTTCAGTAAGCAGCTTTTGAGATTTCAGGATCCCCCATTCAAATAGACAGGACTTTGTCTTAAATGTTTGAAATAGCAATTACAAATATGGCCGACAAGCAAACAGATGTATCTTTAAAGGGATTTTTATTGAACAATTTAAGATGCAGTTACAATGACAATTAAAGAATTAATAATAGTAAAAGTCCTAGGAAAATATTAGGCAATACAAGTATTTAGATTAGAATATACAAACAACATAGAACAGATTATTAGGATGAAATTCTTGAGTACTGCAATAAATATAAAGCATCAAAAAACCAGAATGTTCTTTAAAGGCTTCTGAGTTTTTCTGGAATCTGCAGATTAGTGGGGAAAATGTACGAAGGGAGTGAAGCAGTCTTCTGACCAGGATTTATAGGTTAGTCCTTCACCCAGGAGAGTAGGTGCTTTGAAAGCTCATAAAACAACATGCTTTTAATAATATAGACACAGAACAAGTGAAACTTGGCAAAACAACCTGGGATCTAGGGAGAGATTTAAAAGATAAGGTATTTATCTTCAAAAGAGTTTGGACAACAAAACCATTAAAGAAATATAAGCAGCTACAAAAGCTATAATAGCTGTACAAATGCGATAATATGTAAATGAATCGATTGACAACAAGAAAAAGTGACAAGTCAGATGAGTTTATACAATGAGGTGTATAAAACCAGCTTGGTCTCATTGTTAATACGTAGGAATTAATACGTAACTTTCAAAGACACAAAACGTACATTTTTGTACGTTTAGAAAGGTGCTAAAACGTACAATATTGACGTAATTATGGCACTAAAACGTAAAAATACTTACGTTTTTACAGCGAAAAAAACGTAAAATATTTACGAATCTTATCATGTCTTAAAGATCTATGTATAATTTCCCTTTTATCGTTTTGTAGATAAATGTAAGATCCCTAAACCCCATCCCGAACTTAAAAACCTACCCATTTTATACAGAATGTTAAAAGAATAAAACATTAATGGGCAGAAATGTGTAGGAAAATGACAATTTTAGTAAAAATATAACATTAAAACAATATTTTGAGCCACTAATCCTACACCTACCCCTAAACCTACCCATAACCATTTCTTTAAACTACCTACTAATATAAATAAAAGAGTGACAGACAAACAAGCGTAATCACAATAATTAATTTTTTTTGCGAAAATGTCAAAAGTGGTACCAAAAGTAGTTCAAATGATGATGAGTTCCAGTCAGTCTTCTCTGGCGGTAATAGTTTTTATAGGGTACAGAGCAGAATTTAACTTATTAATCCATGAAAATATGATGAATCCGGCTTCTCTCCGTGAAGGCGCGCACTCATTTCAAATGTCAATCCACTGAAACACGGCATGTCGCAATCTGTGACGAAGCAGGTGAGAACCAATGAGCGTTTCATATCAGTGCCGTAAACCATGTCGTAACACTTTTCGAGGGTGGCGCTACTTTCAAATTTGAATCATAACGAGCACGAGATTTGACTTTGACGGTCGCTGTTGCTGAGAATCAAAATGAAGATCGATGGATAAAGGGCTGAATTTGGATCTGTTCCTTACAAACATATGGATTCTAAAGATTGGGAGTACAGCGAACAAATAAAATTGATGTGATTTGTGAATTTATATTGTGCTTTGGTGTATCTTATGGTTGTATTGTCAGTCACTGCATAGGAGAAAACGCCTTCTGTGTCGCACAGCAAACAAACTAAATATTACAAAATGGTTAAACAATTACAGAAAATTTATTCATAAGGTTTTAAATTGTAGTCTTGTTTAACATTATGCAATCCTCCGAAATGAGCAGCACAAGTCACGAACAGAATTGTTATTTCATATTAAGTAGATGAGTAAACTGCTTTCAATAAATTCGACTAAAAACAACATTAAATCATTAAAGCCACGATTTTAAAATTAATACATGGGAATTCATATACATTCACACTTTACGTTACATGATTTACGTTTTTATTGCTGTTAATACGTAAATATTTTTACGTTTTAGTCCTCTAAATACGTCAATGTTGTACGTTTTTGTGTGTATGAAAACGTAAGTAAATGTACGTGTGGTAGAACCACAATTTACGTAAAAATACACACGTATTCTCATGAGATCACGTTGATAAAACTGTTGTGTTGTATATGCCTAGAAATCCGAAGTCCCCATTCCCCTGGCCTCAGCCCCTGCCTCGACAGGATGTCTGCTCCAATATTCTGAGTCCCTGGAATGTAGATAGCTCTCAAGGAGAGCATCTTCCCCAGAGACCACAGGAGGATCTGTTGCGCCAGTTTGTATAATGGGCGATTTATATACGAGACCACCGATGTGTTGTCCGTCCTGACTAGCACATGATGGCCCCTCAGGTCTGGAAGGAAGAACTTCAACGCATTGAAGACCGCCATCATCTCCAGGCAATTTATGTGCCACGAGAGCTGATGACTCTTCCACAGACCCTGAGCTGAGCGGACTTCCATTACCGCTCCCCAGCCTGTGAGAGAAGCGTCCGTCGTCAGAGTGACACGGTGACATCGAGCTCCTAACACAGGAACCAATTTTTCTTCCATATGATCAAGGCGTGGAGACAGCGCTGTGTGATCTTGATCATACGAAGTGGGTTGCCCCTCGGGGAGAACCCTTTGGTCCGGAGCCACCACTGTAAGGGTCTCATGTACAGCAGGCCAAAAGGTATCACATTGGACGCTGCTGCCATCAGACCCAACAGTCTCTGAAACTGTTTTACAGTGCGTGACTGCCCTAGCTTCAATTCTTTCATGGCTGATAGAATAGCAGTGATGCGAACTGGAGAGAGACATGCTTGCATTGTCACTGAATCCCAAACCACACCAAGAAAAGTGGTCCTCTGTCGTGGAGTAAGCAGCGCTGCATCTACGCATTTCGTGAATGTGCGGGGTGAGAGAGCTAGGCCGAACAGAAGAACCCGAAATTGGTACGCTTCGTCCCCGAAAGCGAACCTCAGGAACTTCCTGTGCTGTGGAAGGATGGAGATATGGAAGTATGCGTCCTTGAGATCTATTGTGACAAACCAATCCTCGGATTTGATTTGAGTCACGATTTGACTTATCGTCAGCATCTTGAATTTTAGCTTTTGTACTGCTCGATTCAGATGACGTAGATCTAAAATAGAACCCTCTCTATAGCCTCTTTTGCTAATAAGGTTTTTATTTTTTGCTCCAACACCAGAGCCTGCTGTGGAAGCACTGACGTTTGCAGCACTCCTTTGAATAGAGGTGGAAGGCACCAAAACTGGATTTTGTAACCTTTCTCTATAATTTGCAGGACCCAACGTGAAATATTTTTAAGAGATTTCCACTCTACCAGAAAATCTACTAAGGGAACCAGCCTCTCGAGGCTGGCCTCTGGTGTTTTGTTCACAGCACATTTTTGATGTAAATTTATCCTCCTCAGAGGATGTGATGCAGCGTCATGTTGTTCTGAACACTGCGTCACTAATTCGGTGGGAACCGCTGCGCCCCGAAGCACCAGAGGTGGCGGGGTTGGCAGAACGGCCTCCTGAGGGCCACGAGGTGGGACGGGCACCGTATACTGAGGTGTGTACCGCACCACCCCGTGTGGGGCTGCCCTCAGAAGCCTGACACCACTGCCGTCAGGGCTTCTTCTACCCAGCCTTCTTCGCCTGAAGCAAAACCCTCAGGTCTGTCTTCGGCTTAGAAGGCTTGGGCTGAGAGTGCCGTCCCGGCCCACCGTGTCTTTGAGGTGGAGCACGAGAGGCGACACTCTCTTTCTGCTGCGCTCGGTATGAGGAGCTATACGGCTGGGGCTGTTCACGCCCAGCAGCCCCAGAGGATGGATGGCGGCGTGGTAGGTACTTTTTGAACGCCTCCGCTTGCTTCTTAGCCTCCTGGAACCTATCGACGACTGACGTAACTGCGTCGCCGAACAGGCCAGATGGCGCAAGCGGGGGCGTCGAGGAGAAAGGCCCTGTCTTTATCCTTTAGCTCAGACAGATTGAGCCACAGGTGCCTCTCTGTCACCACCAAGGCTGCCATACAGCCCAACAGCTCTGGCGGTCTCCTTGGTGGCACTTAGAGACAGATCTGTGGCTCGACGCAGTTCTCGAACTGCGTCCGGGCCAATCCCCTCCCCGCCATCCAGATCCTTCAGCAGATCTGCTTGGTAGAATAGCCATAGTGTGCAAGCACGCACCAGCCTGACCCGCTGCCGTATATGCTTTTCCCACTAACCCTGATGTAGCTTTAAGTAGTTTCATGGGAAGCGTGGGGGTCTTCAGGGACGATGCTGAACCCGGGGACAGATAGCTCGCAAGTGTCTGTTCAACCTGGGGCATCGTCCCATAACCATATTCTTTCAGCCCTCTTATGTTGGAATAGTGCTTGACATGAGGGCTGAACAAGCGTGATGAATATGGTTTCCTCCATGAGCTTGCTAGTTCATCTTGAAGATCATGGAAGAATGGAAGACCCCGTGGTGGAAGTGCTTTATTTGATGACAAAAAGCGCTCGTCCAGTTTGCTTTTCGGACGAGCGCCCTGATTCTCGGCTGGCCAATCAATGTTTAACTTTGACACAGTGCGAGAAAGCACATCCACCAGCTCCTCATACTCAGGGGAAAGTGATGGCGAGTCATCTTCCCCCATAGCGACGCTCAGCACATCCAATTCCTCAGAACTAGAGTGCTGATGCGACGAGCCCTCTCCCTGGGCGGAAGAAGCCGTGGGGCGGGCTTCCGACACCAGAGAGGGGGCGAGGGATCTACCAGGTGAAGGCTGAGAAAGAGTACTCATGCCTGTCTCAAGCCTCGCTGACAGATCCATCTGCGAGCCCCACAACATCTTTCTCGGCAGACGCGGGCCCAGAGCCGTGGGGAACGCTTGCCTGCGCACTTTCCTCGAAAAGTGCGAGGCGGGAGCAGAGCGTTCTTAGAGGAAGCTTTTCACAATGCTCGCATTCAGCCCCCTCAAAGGCTGAAAGAGCATGCTCCGCTCCCAAACACATCACGCACAAATCGTATGTATCCCCACCCGTAAGGAAACGAGGGCAGGGAGGAGTACACGGTTTAAATGCCTGTGTGTTCGCCATAACTGTTATATATTGAGCTGTGCTATATCGTGACAGACAACAATAAATAGACAAGGACAGTTTCACATAGAGCACTTTGCTGAGGCAGAAAAGCTGACTCTGGTCTCGCCGGATGTAAATTTATCCTTTCCTGGTCGTGATGTCACCCGCCCGTGACGTTCACTCTCGCCATTGGACTAGTTGACAGACGTGCATCAGATGCTATCACGCTGAGGGCGTTCCCAAAGCGATCCTATCGGACTCAGCGCGAGTTCCCTCAAAAGGGAAATGGATGTATAAATGAATTGTAATGTACAATGTGAAGGAATATGTATGTTTACATTTCCATTTTGTTTTATTAAGACTGCAGAGTACTAACGCATGCATGTAATACAGATACATGTTGTCTGATTGGAAAATAAGGAAAAAGATTAAGAAAACTAGTTTTTATTTGAAAGAACATTTTAAAGAGTGACTTTGTAAAACCTGCAGAAAAGGATATCTGCACAGAGAGAAGCTAATAAGTGTCTGATAACAGAAATAAGTGAGCCCAAACTGTAATAGCAATTACAAAGGCCTGTAAAAATGCATATATGTAACGAGATGGAGAGAAAGAGAATAATGAATTACTTTTAGACAGTGTGGAATATAATAATTACAAAGTGAGAAAACAGGTAGTAAAAACCTGGATGAAACTTATGTTAGTAAATATTATTATTAAGCAAAAAAAAAGAAAAAGAAAAGTCAAATACAGATGACCCTGGGTGGACTAAATGAATGTATTTTGAATAAAGCTTATAACAGAAACAGGACAGGTATCAGATTAAAATAGTATGATAAAAAAAGGGAGAGAAACATGCAATAATTAAAAGTAAACAAGCAAATGTAGGACAAAGTTGCATGAAGGGGGGTGTTGATATCAGCCACACCCTGCTTCATTAGGGAATGCAACTTTTCTATGCTACTTGTACCTCTTCTGTTTATAAAGAATAATAATGACAACACAACTGAGATTTAAGAATAAAAAACATTTATTGAAAAAGTGATTTATAAGAGTAATAATAATGACCCCACAACTGTGATTTGAAGATAAAGAAAAAAACAGATGTTTGACTTATAGAGAAAAACAAGTGATAACTGTTTATATAAAAAAAACTGTGAAAAGAGATATATTGGAGGAAGAGACATGTTTGATAACTTGTTTGTGTGTAAACAGTGAAAAAGAGTTATGAGAGATAACTTTATATAAAAAACTGTGAAAAGAGATATATTGGAGGAAGAGACATGTTTGATAACTTCGTGTGTAAACAGTGAAAAATGTATGATAATTTGTATATGATAACTGTTTATTGAGGAAAACGAGACAAATGGGTTTTTATAAAAGTGTTTATAATATCTCATTAAATAAGACAAGACAACTGTTATTGTAAAAGTACTTTAATAAGAATGTAGTTTATAAAGAAAAGAGACAAAACACTATTGTTGTAAAGCTTTATTAAGAATGTTTATAAAGGAAGACACTACAACTGTTGTTTTAAGATTTTAATAAAGCATGCTAGTAGAATAGTAAAGACATAACATGTATTAGTAAGAAAGGCAATCATTACCATTGAAGGATGTCTTGATCAGAAGCACAGGACACAGCAGAGGAGAAGAGTCCGAGAACAAAGAGACAAGCCTTTATATATAGACTCAGATGAGGGGAATTCCAAAGAAGATGACCTCAAGAGGTCAGATAGTCTATAAAAGGCTGGAACGAGAAGAGAACAGGAGGGGCTGCTTCGCACCTGAGGCTGCTTCTCCGACACCAGAACCAACGCTGATGATGCCTCCATCGCTGATATTGCCTTGACTGAAGAACTTTTTAATACTTATACTTTATTTAATTACTTGTATAGAATGTATTTCTAGCATATGTAATGCTAGAAATACTAATGTAATAAATAAATGAACTTATAACTTTATAATTAAACTAAGCCTCATGTAGCATTAATTTAAGTCGTTGAGCCTGAACAGACCACGGAGAAGTCTTCTGTCTGATTGTAAGTATTTTAAAATGCTTATAAATTATATCAGATTTGACTTACTTACCTAACCTGAGAATAATAAAAATAAGGTAAAGGTGCTTAGAGACGCACCATAAAACAATCTGTAAAGATCAATTACAGTATAGATTCAGTCATATGGTACAGTAATATCATTTACTGTATTGGCAACAAACTCTGTTCTAGCACAGAACATCATGACTGTGTCATACTTTACACCTTTTGATAACACACTGAATAGATACTATTACAAACATTATGGATTTTATGTCAATTATGTACTTTAGGTAATGTAAGTGCATTTTCTAATGTGGCATCTGTAGCATGTTTAACTGTAATTATTTCAGAAACAAGGGTGAATTGAAACATGTATATTGCATTGTTTGCTATTGAATAAACTGAATGTTAAAAGTACTAAACTGAAAGAAGAACATACTGTTGTGTTTCGGTGATTAAACCAAATGTTCTCATTACATATCACAATGATCTTATGTAGAATGAAAACATGTACAACCAGAATGAAAGCAAGAGATCAGGTTTTGGAAGAATGACTAGCTGTGTTACAAGTGTGATCAGTTTGGATTTTTGTACTAAGAGTTTTGAAAATGTACACCTTAGATGTGAAAATAGTACCAAAGCGAATAAAAAAAAAACTGTAAAAAATTGGAGAAAACGGCATCCCAAACATCCAGTAAACAAATTTTGCAATTACGTAAAAAAAGTATAGTAATCGTAGTAAACTCACAGTAGTAAGGTGAACAAATTGTGTATTCACTGCAAGTGTAGTATTGTACTGAATATTATATAGCACTGAATGTCTGTATATTCAGCATTTGCATACTGTAAAAATACAGTAGTCCAACTGCAAAAGCTCAAAAGGTTACAGTTTTTTATGACTGCTTAAGCACAATTTAAAAACAAGGCTCCTTTTGTCAAAACACCTCACACAATTCACAGATCCACACACACAAGTAGCAGAACATCTCAGTCCCGGGACATTCAAAATAGCTCTGTGGCCAATGATGTTTCTCCCTCTCCCTCTTACTGCAACATTGCCTTACATTTTGTTGAAGACACATAAACTCCGCTTTTTCCTTTTTTTTAGTACTTGCATCTGATTGTTGAGTTTACAGTTAAGCACCTAAGTGTCCGAACACCTGACGGCCATGTTTGATCAATTGGTTTTAGGTGTGGAAAGCAGTGTCTCTTGAAATGGCAAAGAACTGACATTATGTTAGATTTCTGTGTCTAATGTAGAGAAGTGTGTTTAGTGTTGTGCAAAACAATGTGTGTAGTGTTTTGCAAAAAGTGTGAGGCTGAGAATGTGCTCATAGTTGTGCCGATCTGGGCTTAGATTTTGCTCCTTGAGTGTCAGGTTTCACTAACTTTGTGTTACAGTTTTTTTCAACTGCTTATACACAAAATCCTTACTTATCACACAATTTCTGAAACCTGACACTCAAACACCAGAACCACACACCAAATCTGCAAAACCATACACGGCCTTCAACTCAGTTTTCAATTTCATAAAACACATTTTGCAAAACACAACACAAAGGAAGTATCTTGATTTCCTTTTTCAAACACAGCCATAGTTTCTGTTCAACTACACATGGTTGATGTATTTCTTTTCATTCATACTATGTAATACTATATTCACAACCACAAATGCTTACAGTAAAAAAATAAATAGTTTGGTTTTACAGTTTTTTTTAATTGCTTTAGTGCAATTTTCACAAGCAATTGGTACATTTCAGCATATTTTCAATTGTGTTAGTACAATACACAAAATCACAAAGTATCCTTTTCACAACACAAAATAAGTGTTTCTTTTATATAAATGTTTCATTCACAGTAACTGCCTTTCATAATGCTATTACTATCAAACTTTTGATTTGCATCTCATTTCATTCAGTTTTATACATTTGTCTATTATTTAATCCAACTGATCTTAATGGTTAATCAGTGGATCATTTGGTACACCTATAGATTTCTATAGAACTTATTTGCAGTTTCCAATATGGATAGCCAAATGTAATGAATTATAAGCAATTTATCTTAGATGATGACCACAATTTTCAAAGTGTGTGTGGTCGTGGTAAACACTGCATTGTGAACCAAATGTCCCAACAAGGATGGTCATTTTAGACCTTGTTTGGACATTTTATTTGGTCCCCATGAGGAAAACAGCTTATAAATCATACAGAATGATCTTTTTTGAAAATCTAAAACCACCAACGTGTGTGTGTGTGTGTGTGTGTGTGTGCGTGAGAGAGAGAGAGAGAGAGAGAGAGAGAGAGAGAGAGATATAGAAGGATTTGAAATTTGTGAGAGAGACTGACACATTACTGTAACTCAACCTTCATCTGTAAAGATCAACTACAGTATAGATTCAGTCACATGGTACAGTGAGATTATTTACTGTATTGGCAACAAACTCTGTTCTAGCACAGAACATTATGACTGTGTCATACTTTACACCTTGTGATAACACAATGAATAAATACTATTATAAACATTATGGATTTTATATCAATTATGTAATTTAGGTAATGTAAGTGTATTTTCTAATGTGGTGTCTGTAGCCTGTGTAATTATTTCAGCAACAAGGGTGATTTGAAACATGTATCTTGCATTGTTTGCTATTGAATGAACTGATTGTTAAAAGTACTAAACTAAAAGAAGATCATACTGTTGTGTTTTGGTGATTAAACCAAATGTTCTCATTACATATCACAATGATCTTGTGTTTTGAAACAGTGATTATGTAGAATGAAAATATGTACAACTAGAATGAAAGCAAGAGATCAGGTTTTGAAAGAATGACTAGCTGTGTTACAAGTGTGATCAGTTTGGATTTTTGTACTAAGAGTTTTAAAAATGTACACCTTAGATGTGAAAATAGTACCAAAGCGAATAAAAAAAACTGTAAGTAGGAATGTGGTCTCAGACCTCTTTATGTTTATACTGCTGCTTTTTGAATCTAGACCAGTTCAGTTTTTGATGGCTGACCCTATGGCCTTGTGCCTCAATAACCAATAAATTTGTTTGTAAAGATTATTATTATTATTATTATTAATTATTATTTTGTAAAAAGACATGGCTACAAATGCTCTTGAATGAACTTAAGTCGTTTATCTTTTGCACAAAAATTTTGTTGCAATATTACATTCGTATTCTTGCACTAAATCACACATCCATCTTTGTAAATAACTTTTTTTTTTAACTGTTTTCCTTGAATCGTTTTTTTTTTTTTTTTTTTTTTTGCAATGATAGGCAATGATAACATCTGCATAGAAACAACAAGCACAAATACAATAAAAGAAAGATACAAATGAAATAAACTGCTTTAAAATTTCCATGTACAGTAGGTATACCTAAAAGCAGCATTCAAGTAAGAAAAATAAAACTGCGCATTCTTCACTGTATGAATAAAACGTATACTGATTCTACTGATTGTTTTATTAGGTTGTCACTTTAAGAACTACAGTAATGCATGGATCCAATATACTGATAAACATACACGATTTCTATCCCAGACACATTCACTTACAGTTTTTCTCAATCGTTTTGACACATCTCTCCAAAGTAATGTACCTGCTCTTAAAACAGTTAATACAGTGATCTAAACACACTCTTACATTTGCCGAACAGTTCAACTTTACTGCAAAATAAAGCACTGCATTTTTTTCTAGTAATGCATTTATTAAAAGTAAATACTAACATCAAAACTACAGGCGTATTGTCTACTGATTTTAGAACATTTTCAGCTGTGGATGTACAAATACATCAACAATACACGTTTATTGAAATGTTTTTCCAACAGGTTTTGTTATATGGGTAATTCAGCAAATAAAGCTTCAAAACAGTATTTTTTAAAAAATCTTTAAAAACTGATGTAATGCATATTTTTGAGTCATGAACAATGTGTTTAAACAAGTTTCAGTTGTTACATAACATTTCAAAGTGTTTAAATTCTTTGTTCTTCTTTTTTTTTTTTTTTTTACTTTCAAATATTTGTAAATATATATCTACCCATACATGAAATTAGCTGTTTTTATCAGTATTTGAGAGATATCTACAACCCTTTTCACTCTGCCACAATGATCTTTTGGGGTCCTCTGGATGTTGCATTACAGTATCAGGCTTAAGATTATTACTTTGTCAGCTGATAATAAAATATTTGCAGTTGTGCCACCCTGACATTTGAGAATATACAAATTGCAGACTAAAAGTTTTTCAATTATCTCAACAACTCTAAAACAACAGAAATTTATAAAATTTGTTTATATATAAAATATATTCAAACATAACATAATGCCAAAGTATTTTATCTTAAATTTCTTATAAACAAAAAATAAAATTTGGGGGCTGAATGCAAAATCCCCCATACCCTCAAATAGGGCTCCCCAGGTCCAGGATTCAGAAACACTGAATTAGAGTAATTCTGATTTCAAATCCACTTCTCCTCCCTCCCTCCCCTTCCACCTTGCTGTCCACTTTCACTATGTCCATGTCTTCTTACAATTTTTCCTTTCCACTACACCAGTGCCCTCCACTGTACTCAGCTCTTCTCCAATCCTCCTTTTTTTACTTCCTCCTCTGTCCTCACATACAGTATGATCTCCTTCTATATGTTCCACTCTTCCTTTCCTTCTCATTACACCCCTTCCTTTACCCACGCCACCACCTTTACATTTACACCTCTTTATTTCCCTCTTCTCTTGCATATTTTCTTGCTCTATGTATACTTTCCCTTTTATATTTTCCCTATTACATAATGCAATTGTGATAAATGTGTAAACAGATAGGAAAACTGAATTTCCTGTGTTGTGTGTATTATTACAGTTTTTCTCAATCGATTTGACACATTTCTCCAAATGAATGTAGTTGCTCTCAAAACAATTAACACAGCAAACTAAACACACTCTTATGTTGACAAAACAGTTCAGTAATCACTGCATAATGAAGCTCTGCAGTTTTTTCTATTAATGCATTTTTCAAAAATAAAATAAATACTAACAATAAAACTACAAGTGTGTTCTAGCTGTAGATACACAAATACATGAATGAAAATACATGTTTTTCTTGTTCTTTAATCGTGTTCTTCAAAGTTCTTTAATGACAAATTTAGTTGTATAACGATGAGTTTTCACCAAAAAAATAAAAATAAATAAATAAATAAATAAATAAATAAATGTACTGTAATCATTGAATCAATGAACTTTATAGTTCTTGCCTCTCATTTACATCTGGCCAAAGAATGGCAAATCAACATCTCAGCATATATTTTCACAAGTCATGCATCGTGGGAAAAAAAGCAGTGAATGTTGGATCCATCCTTGTGCCTCAACTTCTCCACAAGCCTCTTCCATCACCTGAAGAAGACTTACTTGGTTGTAAGGGTTGTGATCATATGCTTTCCGTATCCAAGAGAAGAATATGCTGGAAGGAACACCATCCTGAAATGTAGGTGATGCTCAAACCACTCTTGTACCAGTGCTGAATGGTGAAAGTGGACATTGTCCCATAACTACACAATTTCGCTCAGTTTGCTTCTGATCACCCTGTGGAAAGTTGATTTCATTGAGGGAGTCTAAACAATTTAGAAGCCTTTCTGTGTTCTGTGCCACACCACCAGTGGATTGGAGCATTTGTTGTCTAGGGACATTGACTGTGGCACAATGTTTATATTGAGCTGAACTATCTGTCCAGCTTCTCTCAAGGAAAAACCATAATTTATGACATGGACATGGTCAATTAGGTTGGCTCTGATTTCATTTGAAACTTGTCTGTACCCTATTCTCCTCCTTCTTCTTAAACCTTGCTCTTCTCTTACCCTCTGTCCATGTCTTCTTATATTTTCTTCTCTTGCTCTTTCCACTAATACCATTGCCTTCCATTCTACCATATCTTCTCCCTCTACTCCTCCCTCTTCTCGTCTTCCTACATCCTCAGCTCTTCTTGCTTCTCCTACATCCTCAACTGTTCTTGCTCCATCTCCTCTTCCTATACCATCTATTCCTTTCCCCTCATCTCTTTCTACCTCTTCTCTTCCTCTCCCTCTCAGTATTACCATTCCTCTATCCCCTCCAAAGCCTCTCACTCTTACATCTCTTCCTTTTCCCGTTCTTCTTCTTTTTGTTGTTGTTGTTGTTGTTGTTTTTCTTTCCCCTTTTATAGTTTTTGTAATTGAGATAGCTGTGTAAACAATTAGGAAATTTGCATTTCCTGTGTTGTGTGTATTACTAACCCAGCAGATATTTATTTGGGGCTAATTGAGATCATTCCAAGTACAACTGAGATTTTAACAAATAATGGAGTTTTGTTTGTTGTGTTTGGAAAAAATGGTGCACAAATGATAAAACCAATAAAAACCAATAAAAAGAGATTATTAACTTTGATATATTAAAGTTTTGGTTGGCTGTATGAACTACTGTGAAAACATTTGGGAATTTTGTGCACAGTGTTTTAAGAAAATGATGCATGTGATTTAAAATTTGCATGAAATAAACGAAAATTTACAACCTGTTTAGAACAATTACAAAGTGTTCAGATTACTGTGTTATCTGTTTTGAGAACAGTGACCTGAGTTTGGAGAAATGTGTCAAATCGATTGAGAAAAACTGTAATCAAGCAGATATCAGTTTGGGGCTAATTGAAAACATACCACGTGCATTTGATAATATGACAAATTCCAGAGTTTTGTTTGTTGTATTTGGACAAATAGTACATAAATGCTTGGGAATTGTGTAAAGCCAATAAAAAAGCTGTTTTTTCCCCCCTGATTTATTACAATTTTGGTTGGATGTATTAACTATTATGAAAACATTTGAGAACTTTGTGCATAGTGTTTTGAGAAAAGGATTCACATGATTTGCAATTTGTGGGAAATGAATGAAAACATACAAACCATTTAGGACAATTACAAAGTGTTCAGATTCACTGATGTGTTAACTGTTTTGAGAACAGTGATCTGAGTTTGGAGAAATGTGTCAAATCGATTGAGAAAAACTGTAATGTACTGATTCTGAATAAAGTGTATGATGATGTTATAAAATTTGATGCATTCCTGTATGTTAACCCCTAACCGGTGGGACGTTTGCCATAAAACAATAATATCATAAGTAATACTGATAAACTATATTTGAAAGCTTACAAACTGTAGTTTTGTGACTGATTTACAAACAAATTACAGAGGAGCAGTTATATATTAATTTGCAACAAGGAATAAATAATTCACACAATTTGAACTAGTGATTAAAACCTCAGTTTGTTTTCATGGCAAGAGTTCAAAAGATAACATCCATTCTATTTTTGAGAAAAAAATGATAGATTCTCGATTTGTAATGCAGCGGTGAGCTATAACGTTGAGCTATTTGTGTTTGTTAGAGGTAGAATTCTAATCAAATACAGCCCATGCTATTTCTAAATAGCATGTCTACTTCATAAACAGTATGAAAAGTATGGAAATTTTGTTCAGATCACTCAAACCATTATATGGAAATGAAAGAGTCCTTGTATGGTCACCAATGGAGCCTGGGTGTCATCTAGTGGGAAAGTTTGGTACTGCACCCAAACAAAATCTTACTGAAAGGTTTTTTTTTTTTTTTTTTTTTGAGATATCGCCCTAACCTTAGGAACACACCTTGCTCAGAATTTTGGCTTTGATTTCCTTCAAAGTATGCTTCAAAGTATTTCAACCTTTAGTATTACTACCTAACAGTATCTCAACCGTAAAAATGTACATCAGTGAAATGCAACATACACATGAATTCACTAGCAATTTTATTCCAAAATGAATGAATTTCTACACAGGCCTGGTTCCAGAATCAAACCACTGAGGGTGCTTCTGAAATTACTGAGGGTGCTCTTGTAAAGTGCAAGTGTAGGCTAAGCAAACGGCTCTACCATAGCAGTGTACAATTAGACATTTAAGATTTTTTAAGTCATCACTTTTACCAATAATTGGAATAGAATTTCAAAAATATTGTGCTGCGAATATTTTTCTATTAATCTATTAGTCTGCCTTTACATTGTTTTAATGCGTTACTATTTTAACACGTCATATTTATGTCCCTTGCAGAGTGAATCCAGCATTTATATGTAGCTTTTAAAGAGTAAAAAAATACACAAAGTTAAAAGTCCCTGACAGCACTTCAGAGAATACACCACATTACATTACCTGCATGGTTCAAACATTAATATATATTAAAGCTATTTCCTTTAAGCAAATATGTTTCAATTAGTGGAAACCGGGCCTGTTTCTATATCTTGTATAAATTTGTGTAATGGAGGCCAGCTGGTTGCTATTGTCCACTAGAGGGAGCCACAGAATTAGAAATCCTTTTCGGTCTCATAGATCAGGGATTCCCAGCCACGTTCCTGGAGGCCCCCCAACACTGCCCATTTTGCATGACTCCCTAATCAAACACACCTGATTCAAGTCATCATCTTATTAGTAGAGACTCCAAGACCTGAAATGGGTGTGTCATACAAAGGAGACATGCAAAATATGCAGTGTTGGGGTGCCTCCAGGAAATTGGGAAGCACTGTCATAGGTAATTAACCGTGTAAATGGTTCAATAGATTGACGTAGTAAAAAAAAAGAGGCTAGATATTCATTATATTTAAGAGAGTGTAATATAATCATAATAATATTGAAAACCCATTTGTATAAAACTGAATGTATTGCTGTGTTATGCAAACAAAGCTACAATATTTTAGTCTCTTTTATTATAATATATAATACCTTCAAAAAAGAGGCATTTAAAGAGTCGTATTATTTAAATAAAGGACAAGACCACTGTATCACCGTAACATCTACATGAGACGTTGGTTCTATACCCCGACTACCGCACTACTGTATAGAAAAGTGCACGGCATTACACTAAGGCCTCATTGTTACTGAAGACGGAAAAGGTGTCAAATGACCACATCTTTTGTAAAAAGTAAGTCTCTATATTTGAAATATCTAAGAAGTTGTTATTTAAAACATTAACATTATCGTGGCAAATTAACATATATTAAGGCAATGCAGTTATGTTTGCCAAATAATACCTATTATGCCACACCATTTAACCATTTAGATTATTTTTTCTGGGCTCTGTTTGATGTCATGCATTTTTATGTAGCGAATTAACTCAAAGGGGAAATATTAATAATTATTCATAACTCATTATGATTATTAATTATGATAAATTATGAATATGTAAAGCAGTTAATCAGATTAACTGGATGCAGCTACATTAATATTACAATCAATTAACCTGTTCGTCCAGTGAACACTCAGTGTTGATTGTTTATTAATTCTAAGAAATGTTCATTTCCAGGTTATGGAAAAACAACATTCGTATTGTACAGTACTACTCAGAGCATGTAGTCAGGATCTAAATCACTTAAGAGCCAATTTATTAGCAGACGGAATCAGAACCAAACATGTATTGTGCACAATCTTTATTAACTAACTCACAAACACATAACTAAACTAACAGACACATAACATACACGCAGGTCACACACATACATTGGTAAGAATGAGCAATGATAGAGTTGAACCGGAAGTGGAACTGTTGATAGAGCTATAGGAAAAAGTCATAGACAATCTGGAAAAGAATCATCAGTTTCCTCAGCAATAAAACACCTTTGCTGACAAAGGTAAGTTTTACAAATCAATACTAAATTGCTGTTTAGTGTTCAAATGTACGATACTTGCAAGATGCCTTTAGGCTGAGGAGCATCAGATCTGCAGGCTGGGTTGTAATCTTGATGGTTCGGTCCGAAGTTGTTGCCAGTATCTTCTGCGTTAGATGAAGTACTATGAAACAACTTATAGATGAGCACATGGCTGGGTTGTAGGCCGAGGCAAGAAGGGGGTCTCTTCAGTTGTCCAAGAAGCAAGGAAAAAAGAGAGGGAGTGGCATTGTTCACTGGCTTTTAACCTCTGGTCAAAGCCACACCTCTTAGTTGTTGACCGGACCAATGAAGATGTTGTTTTTCTGCAGTTCCGCAGTTGTATTTCCGCAATAAAACTTGTAACAGAGAACTTCTCGGGGGATGGGGGACAGGGCCCAGAGTGCTTTAAACAATTATTGGTTACCTATAACAAATAATTGTGTCTGATTTGTCTCAGTCGTTACATTTATGATTCATGGCTAACATATTTTACTTTCGGTAGCCTACTTGATTTGATTACAGTTTTTTTCAACTGCTTATACACATTTTCAAAACTTTGCCTCTTTTTTCTTCTAAACTTTACACACAAATCCAAGAATTGCACACACAAAATGCAAGATGCCTCACATCTCTTGCTAAATGAAGTGCTGCATTCAAAATATCACAAACACATCTCAAAAGCAAACATTTGTCTTATGTTGCAAACACACCATAATATTCTATTTTTGGATATATCATATACACTCAGTTATTCAAAACCTAAAGCTCTTCTTTCATGAGCTCCTATGTACATTTCTGTACAAGATTGAAAGTAATTGGCAGAGTGATGTTGAAAATTCACAGTAAACATGAAAGTAAGACTGAAACCAAACTATTTTTTTTACTGTAAGCATTTGTGGTTGTGAATACAGTATTACACAGGACAACCATGTGTAGTTGGACAGAAACAATGGCTGTGTTTGAAAAAGCAAATCAAGATACTTCCTGTTAGATTTTTGTGTGTTACATAGAGAATTGTGTGTTGTGTTTTGCGAAAAGTGTTTTATGAAATTGAAAACTGAGTTGAAGCCTGAGAATTAGTGTATGGTTTTGCAGATTTGGTGTGTGGTTCTGGTGTTTGAGTGTCAGGTTTCAGAAATTGTGTGACAAGTAAGGATTTGTGTGTAAGCAGTTGAAAAAAATGGTAACTGACCTATTTTGTTTAAAAAATGATGGTGCTTTATAAACTTGTGTAGATATAAAGCCGCACAGCACACGTCTTAAAAAAGTTAAGCCAAAACTATGGCTATTATGCAGGCATACCAGACCGACCTCTTAAAAGAGCTCAGTGAGGGTCCGATACATGATAATATTGCAGAGTTGCGTAGGGCTGCAGACTTATCTCTCCGTGTTACCAAGGAGATAGCCTGTGCCATTGGCCGCTCCGTGGCAGCGCTGGCAGCCATGGAGAGGCACTTGTGGCTAAATCTGTCTGACATCAAGGAGAGATACACTTGATGATGATTCAAATAGGAGACCACACATTGTCCGTACAACCCCATTAACGGCGTCGCCGAACAGGCCAGAAGGTGAGAGAGGGGAATCAAGGAGAAAAGCTTTGTCCTTACAGGTGTGGCTGAGGCAGCACCTGTACGCATTTCCCCCAATCGCTCTGCTCCCAGGAGTTTCTTTTTTGCCTGGTTTTTAGCTTCACTCTAGGACAGGCATGTTCGGTGTGGCATTGTGGGTATTTGTTCTCCAAAGTGTCGTTACCGACACTGTGCAAATTCCCTCAAAAGGGAACGTCTCGGGTTACGACTGTAACCCTTGTTCCCTGAGAAGGGAACGAGACACTGAGTCCCTTTGCCACACTGCCCCATGCCTGGGAGTGACTTGTTTCATCACAAAAGTTAACTCTGTTGTGTGCCGGTGTTCCTTTATAGCTTCCGTGTACGCCACCACATGCTACGTCATGATGCAGCACCAATCAGGATTGGATTAGTTTCCATACAGGCTTCAGATGAGCTATGCTGTGTCGTTACCGACGCAGTGTCTCGTTCCCTTCTCAGGGAACAAGGGTTACAGTCGTAACCCAAGACATTTTTCTTGATTGCTAACACACTGTAAATGATTCAGTTGGCCCAATTTCACAAACCATTCATACAGTTCTAGAAACAACGACATGTTTCTCTAAACGTTTAACACATTTCACCTGTTTTCACACACGTTCCAATTTTCTCAATGTTCTCTGCAAAACTCTACACAAAAATGATAAGAATACCTATTTCTATTATCCTGAAATTCGGATTGGTGTGTCATCAGTTTTGCAAAACTGATGACACACCAATCAGAATCTCAGGATAATATAAATAGGGCCGTGGGTGATTATGTGCATTGGAAAATGAATACTAGTGGCGGGGGAAAAAGAGAAAGAGGAAGAGGAGAGGAAAAGAAAAATTAAGGGGACGGGGTAAAAAGACATTAGTTCATGATGAAATACAAAGCACTACAGTTGACCATGTTCTTGTGCATGGAATGACCATGAGGGAAGTTGGTGTACAGGCTGTTACGGCTCAGAGTTTCTATGGTTGTCCACTAGGTGGTGTTGTTCCGTGGTTTTGCTTCTCTTCCAGAGCGAGCGTCAGGTACAGGTGTGGAGTGTTACCTGTGATTGGCGTTTGGGTTTAAAAGACGGAGATTTAGAGAGCAGTGTGGGTTGTCTGGACTGGGCCACCGTTCATCTTCCCGCTCCAGTCCTGGATTGGTTTCTTTTTGTTTTTTTCCTTTCTGTATACTTATACTTAATTTTTGTATTATTTGATTTATTCTTGATTAAATATTTATTTGTTAAACTTAGTCTTCTGTGTGACCTCCCCTTTTTCGTAATGTTGCTTCACCCAGAGCCAGGTGGTTGTAACAAGGCTCATCTACAGGGTTTTTACACACAGTATAATTACAGTACACAGTAGCAGTACTTTAGATGAGTGAAGTTTCACTATTCTATGTACAGTAAATACTGTAGCACGTTTCTTTTTTTTTTTTACTGTACTGTAATTGACAGTATACTGTATTGTATTGCATACCAAGTTCATATTCAATTCTTTGGTATTTGAACATTCTAGTGCTTTTCATCTACTGCAAGATCTCTTTACAGTAGTGTAAACTTTTCTTAAAGCTTATTGTTGAATTTCACTGTATCTTGCACCCCTCTATTTATGCTGTATACTGTAATAGATGTTGAGCTGTAAAATGATTCCTGATTGCCAAAAGGAGGTTTTTGTAAGAGAGTTTTGAATTGATCTCACTAGTGTTCTCTGGGCAGTGGTGTAGTTTGTGTATTTGTTGGGTTTTGTGTGTCATATGAGGCCAAAGTTTGATTCTGACAAAACAGAATATGTTTTTGACTAAAATATTTGGATTTGACATGTAAGTTTGAGGTTTGTACAAGCTGGTCTTTAGTTTTGAGATGGTGTTTATAGTTGTGATAAGATGGTGAATTGTTTCATGAATTGTGTTAGCAATTGAGAAAAACTGTATAGTGATAATGTCTCAGGTTAAGCATGTAACCATGGTTCCCTGAGAATAGGGAACGAGATGATGTGTTCCCCAGGGGTCACTATGGGGAATGCCTCCAGCATGTCAGGTGTCTAAAGCGTGAGTCTTGAGAACTTCTCAAGAACGGAGACCTCAAGGAAGACTCTAAGAGAGGAAGCCTAGCTACATTCATACTCTGACCAGCTTCCAAAAAGGCTCACATAGAACCTAGAATACTCAAAACTTCCAAAAGCAGCCCTGGAGAGAGGAGACCTCAACAAGAGGCCTGACAACACTCTAACCCAAGGGCAGTGCCGGGTTGAGTCCAGCTGTCCCACGAAGCTCCACAGAGTGGAGGCCTAAATAATACCTCCAAGATAGAGAGGGGGCCTAACACACTCATATTGAGGTAAGCATCCAAGGAGGCTCAAAGAGAGCCTAACTACCTAGCACACTACCCTACCACCTAGCCGAGCTCTAGGAGCGGAGGCTTCAGCATGACGAGTCTCTTATCGAGAGGAAGGCCTAACAACGTTCCACACTCAGGACAATTCACGAGGAGGCTGAAAGAGAGCCTGCAACCCATAACTAATATCCAGCAGAGCTCTAGAGAGCGGAGGTCTCAATAAGAAAACTCCCACTAACGAGAGGAGACCTAACGATGTTCAAGTTAGCCAAGGAGGCTCACATAGAGCCTGATAGGGAGCTAATAATAGCTGAGCTCTAAGAATGGATACCTCAGCGTAACGACTCTACTATCGAGAGGAGGCCTAAACAACATTCCACACTTAGGATAACTTACGAGGAGGCTCACAGAGAGCCTTCAACTCAAAACTGTTACCCTAGCGAGCAGAGGCCTCAATAAGATAGACTCCCACTAACGGGAGGAGACCTGACAATGCTCAGGTTATCCAAGGAGGCTCAAAGAGAGCCTAACGACTTAGCCGAGCTCTAGGAGCGGAGGCTTAAGCATGACGACTCTCCTATCAAGAGGAAGCCTAACAACGTTCCACACTCAGGACAATTCACGAGGAGGCTCAAAGAGATCCTGCAACCCATAACTAATATCCAGCGGAGCTCTAGAGAGCAGAGGCCTCCGAGAAGGCAACTCTCTAAAATGAGAGGAGACCTGGCAATTAGCCAAGGAGGCTCACAGAGAGCCTGACGACTTAGCTAACAAAAACCAAGCTCTAGGAGAGGAGGCCTCAGCATAATGACTCTCCTATCAAGAGGAGGCCTAACAACAATCCACACACAGGAAAACCTGCGAGGAGGCTCACAGAGAGCCTGCAACCCGCAACTGATATCCAGGTGGAGCTCTAGAGAGCAAAGGCCTAAAAAAATTACAACGCTCATGTTACGAGTTTACAGATGTTAAATGGAATGAACGCAACATTTAGGTGAGATGCAGCTGTTGCAGTGTGAGGAAGAGCAGACCAGACAACAAGGGTTGCAAAAATAACCCGATCTTTATTGACACGGGTGGGAAAATGGACGATACAAGAGAAACAAACTCAAAAGTAAGAAAAAAAAACGAGGGTGTCGCCAAACAAAAGAAATAATCAAAACAAAACCCCATTAACTAGCGCCCACGCCCCTAAACTAACTACCAAAAATAAAATGTAGAAACAAAACCGAAAACTTCGGCGTATACGACGCCTTAACTAAACTTACTACATAAATAACCAAAAGTACAATGAAGGCGAACACCCCCCCACACTAACTAACATAAATCACTAACTAACAAATCGAGCCGTCACTCACTCCAGTTGTCAAGAAGGTTGAGATTAACACCGAGTAGGGTTGTACATAACAAAGGGATCATTAGTTGCCAATCAAGACCGAATCAAGTGGTTAACAGATAACGACTTCACACCAGCATACGAATGCGCACATACAATGAATACGTGAAACTTGTATCACGCTCTAACTCCATCAGATTAACTATTACACGAATGCATCAAACAACTCACAGAATACGGTCTCAGTAAACCACAGACTAAGTGAACGGCTCAAAGACACGTAGATTGGCTGAGTGCTTCTGGCTCGACAAAGGTGAGTGAGGTCCGAAGCCCAAACGCTCACTGCAGATGGAACGCCGCCAAAAGCCCTTTAAACAATCAGCAACCCGCAGATTGGCAGAACGCTGGTCGTGACGTCAGAGCGTCATGACATCACGATGATTTCTGGTCTTCCGGTCCAATAAGATCAGCCTAAAACAACTCGATGGATAGACAACATAAGAGAGGGAGGAAACAACAAAATAAAATACAAAACATACGTGGAACATAACAGCTCATATTAGCCAAGGAGGCTCATAGAGAGCCTGACAACTTAGCTAATAATAGCAGAGCTCCAGGAGTGGAGGCCAGCATAACATCTCCCCTATCGAGAGGAGGCCTTAACAACGTTCTACACACAAGATATCCAACGAGGAGGTTCACAGAGAGCCTACAACTCATAATTGTTAACCTGGCGGAGCTCAGAGAGCGGAGGCCTCAATAAAACAACTCTCTTAAATGAGAGGAGGCCTGACGACACTTATATTAGCCAAGGAGGCTCACAGAGAGCCTGACGACTTAGCTAATAATAGACAAGCTCTAGGGGAGGAGGCCTCAGCATAATGACTCCCCTATTGAGAGGAGGCCTAACAACATTACACACTCAGGATAACTTACGATAACTTCCTGGCAGAGCCTGGCAAGCCTGACGACGCCCAAGTTAGCCAAGGAGGCTCACAGAGAGCCTGATGACTTAGCTAATAATAACCAAGTGCTCTATTTTCGCGCACTAATTTTGTACTTAATATACTAAAAATTCTTCTTTAGTTCTTCTTAAGATAATCTTAAGAACATCTAAGTGTACTATTTTGAGACACCATGAAATATGAACTAAAATGTGCTTTTTTTGTGCGTTCTCTGTATTAAAAAAATGTTCTTAGTTACCACTTGTAGTACACTATGGGTTCAAGTGTACTATAAGTGGTAACTAAATACATTTTTTAAATACAGAGACAGTATATTACAGTTTTTCTCGATTGCTAAAACACTATAACCAGGCTTTTGAACTAAAATTTCAAAACCATAATGCCATTTATCAAAAAACACCCAATTCCCTAAACTCTAAACACTACTCCCCTGTTTTGACACATGAGTCAGATTTGTTGAGCTGTCACTGCAGAACTCAAATCCCTTAATTTCTAATTGTGTACACCATGTGGTCATTTTGAAAGCACTAGCATTCAATATTGTTCACTTGAGTCAGCACAGCTTGGGCTCAATTAGCACACAATTCCCCAGGTGAAAACACTAAGAATAAAAATTGAACACACATCAATCAGATCCTTCAGTAGATAGATAAAAGGGCCCAAATCAGTTCATTGAGTTTTAGAACAATGGATCCACAGAGAAATGAAGGAATAGGTCGAGGAGGGAGAGGAAGAGGAATAGGTCGAGGAGGGAGAGGAAGAGGAAGAGGAGGAGGAGGAGGAGGAGGAGGAGGAGGAGGAGGAGGAGGAGGAGGAGGAGGAAGAGGAGAGGAGGAGGAGGAAGAGGAAGAGGAAGAGGAGGAGGAGGAAGAGGAAGAGGAAGAGGAAGAGGAAGAGGAGGAGGAAGAGGAAGAGGAAAAGGAGGAGGAGGAGGAGGAGGAAGAGGAAGAGGAAGAGGAAGAGGAGGAGGAGGAGGACCACAAGCAACATAACCATGGGATAAAATAAGATTGTAACTGTTGTTCTGTCTCTTTGATTCGTGGCTTTTCTTGGGCACTCTCTGGCCTTCTCTCTTTCTCTTCCTCCTTCACTTTCTCTCTATCTCTCAGGTAACTTTTTACATACATGCTGGGTACGATTAATGGTATATGATTTTATCATCTCATACATCTATTATTTTAAGTGTAAGCATAATCACATATTGTCATTAAACTCTTTCTATTACAAATGATGTGCTAACTAGTTTTGATTTAGTATTAACATTAATGTGTTCCCTATTGCAATACAATATTGACAAAACATTGTCGGAAAACTGAGTGGAAAGTGGAAAACTGGTCTGTGGTCAGACGAATCAAAATTTGAAGTTCTTTTTGGAAAACTGGGACGCCATGTCATACGGACTAAAGAGGACAAGGACAACCCAAGTTGTTATCAGCGCTCAGTTCAGAAGCCTGCATCTCTGATGGTATGGGGTTGCATGAGTGCGTGTGGCATGGGCAGCTTACACATCTGGAAAGGCACCATCAATGCTGAAAGGTATATCCAAGCTCTTTCAGGGAAGACCTTGCATTTTCCAACATGACAATGCCAGACCACATACTGCATCAATTACAACATCATGGCTGCGTAGAAGAAGGATCCGGGTACTGAAATGGCCAGCCTGCAGTCCAGATCTTTCACCCATAGAAAACATTTGGCGCATCATAAAGAGGAAGATGCGACAAAGAAGACCTAAGACAGTTGAGCAACTAGAAGCCTGTATTAGACAAGAATGGGACAACATTCCTATTCCTAAACTTGAGCAACTTGTCTCCTCAGTCCCCAGACGTTTGCAGACTGTTATAAAAAGAAGAGGGGATGCCACACAGTGGTAAACATGGCCTTGTCCCAACTTTTTTGAGATGTGTTGATGCCATGAAATTTAAAATCAATTTATTTTTCCCTTAAAATGATACATTTTCTCAGTTTAAACATTTGATATGTCATCTATGTTGTATTCTGAATAAAATATTGAAATTTGAAACTTCCACATCATTGCATTCCTTTATTATTCACAATTTGTACAGTGTCCCAACTTTTTTGGAATCGGGTTTGTATAATATAAAACATCTACTTCTGCAACAGCAGCAGCAGCTCAAAAGTATTGAAAAAATATATAAAACAAATACTGAAACAATTGAAAAGCAATTTTTAATTAGCAGATAACGGAAATATTGAGAAATAGCTGATTCCAATCTCAGTTGGAGGCATAGTCAGGTGTTGAAGTTCTTTCCATTTTTTTGGACATACAGAGTAAAATGGGACTATTTGAATTGTTTTTGCTCAATGTGGATGCAGAACAAAACAGAGGAACAAAGAGAGAGAAAATAATGTCTGGGCGAGGGAGAGGAATAGATGTTGGAGGAGAGGAGTAGTTGGATCAGGACAAGGGAGAAGAAGAGTTTGGGGAGAGGAGGAAGAATGTGTGCTGGATAGTGCATCTTTATGCTTTTCCTCCTTACACATGTGGAACCTATGAAAGCTTATTTCTGCCATGAATAGAAAATAAAAAAGGTAATTGGGACTTTTTATCATACAATTCTGACTTTTTTCCCCTCACAATTCCTAGTTTATATCTCACAATTCTGAGAAAAAAAGTAAGAATTGTGACATAAAAAAATGACATTTTATACATTTTAAAAGCTTCTATAGTAACCAAAGGCCATGAATGTTGGATTTGTTGTTGATCAGTGGCAGCAATTTCATGTTTTCATTGCAGGAAAAGCTTCATGTAAAGCATTTGCTATAATTCCAGTACCACTGTTCCATATTTGCAGAATAAGCAATCTGCGTAGGGCACCAACTACCAAGGGGACACCATCCTACCCTCTATAGGGGCACCATCAACACCCCACCCCCAGAAAGCAATTTCAACAAAGGTGGCAACTGAAGTTCTACATAGGAGACCCATTTGACCAGTGGCAGCCCTGAGCAAATCTGTTACTTTCTTCTTCTTTATTTCTACTGTACATTCTATAAAGTAATGACTCATTCACTTTTAGATAGTATGTTGCCAAGAATGCACACATTCAAAACTTAACCAAAAAGGAGAATAGCTTAAGTAGTTATTTGCTGCAGCTTGTGTCAAGCTGATTGATGATAACCTCTGACCCCTTTGACCCCGTGACCTCTACGGGGCCACCCACGACGTTCCCCTTCCCCACGGGCCACCCACGAAGTTCTCCCATCCCCCCATGGTTGACCGTAGTATCACCCCAATGACCTTTGACATTGTTGGTGATCCTCCGGGGACCAATATGACCTTTTGTCAGCATATTTTGAATAGTGATGATGCTCTGTGAACCTTTGGATGTCTTCTGGGTGATCAAATTGCAGACGGATGATTTTAAAGGGTTGAGGGTCATTTTTTGAACTCTGACACGCCATATTTGAGGGTCACATGTGCGGTGTGACAGCATCCGCATTCCGGCTGGCTCATGGTCATTTTATGACGCTCTCATCTCTCTGTGCAAATGATAAGCAACAAGAGACTAGAAACAGATGGATCAAAATAACAAAAGAATAAACATTAAAAAACATGTATATTTTATTACACACACGCATGCAGATGTATACATTTCAATCATTCTGTTCTTTTAAGGAAGTTGGTGATAAAATTGACACTAAATTACAAACAGTTACTAAATTTACTGAGACCATTTAATTATAGTTTTAGCTAAATGAAAAATGCTTATGAAATATTAAACACACAAAATGAGGTTCATCAAGTAGTTGAATATTAATTGTAACTTTGTCAAAGCATAAGAGGGTTTTTTTTTGTGTGGACATGTCCATGTTTTGTGGAGACCTTCCATAGACATGACTATTTTCTATCACTTATCCCTAATCTCCAACATCACAGTAATTCAAACAGTTGATTACAATAAATGGTGTTTAGTATATTTAGTATATTTCAAAAAGTTCATTGAAAAACATTCACTTCTTTTAAAAATTTACAAATAAATTGTATAAGATTAAGCGTGCTTCTAAAGCAGTATTAAACATGCTTCTAAAGCAGTATTAAACATTTATTTATAAAACAACTCACATTTTTCAGAGTGCAGGGGAAAAAGCACTCCTTACTTTTTTTGATGTCCTTAACATGAATAGCAGAATGCAATAAAATTGAAGTCTAAAAATCTCTCTCCAAGTAACTTCATGCAACCGTGCTGTGAAAACTGAGACAGAGGAGGTGGATGAAACATTGTTTTGTCTGTGCTAACTTTTATTTAAAAGCATACATTTAAAAGTTTAAATTACATCTTTTAAAAAGTCTTAAGTCAAATCTTCCTAGAAGACTGATTATCTTACTTAAAACCTAAAGTATAATTTTTATTTATCAGTGTATGTGTAAAATGTTGGGGTCTCACACATAGTGTAACATTTTCAATAATTCCTAAAGAAAAATCACTTATCTCTATTTTAAATGAAATGATTCTAAATAAATGTGTAACATCAAACATGATACTAAAAAAAAATATATATTTAAACAAATTAAACATAGTTTAGTTTTAGCTAAATAAATAAATAAATAATTATAAACATGAAAACACCTTACATTTTCAGAGAGCTGAAGAAGTAGTTCTTGATGATAAAAAACAATAGTTTAAGTTGTGTTATAAACAAAACACTCCTAGATCCTCCTAGGAATAAACTCTAGTGTGAATGAGAGATGGGAGGGTGGAGTCAGACAGTTGAGCTTCTGTCACAGCATATGTTAAGACTGCTAACTCCTTTTCAGAGTGAATGTTTCTGTATTAAATTTATTTCAAAGCACAATCTTAAATATGATCTTTTAAAATTAAAAGGTTGTTTAAATCCATTCTTTAAAGTTTTAATTAAATTCAAATATTCTTCCTAGAAGTCTACTGTATCGGGATAATATCTGATGTCCTACGGTGGAAATGATTTTGCCTGAATTTAACCAAAAGTATTATTTATATGTATGTATATAAGTATTCCATGTTTCAAAGTTTAAAGCAAAAACTTGTACTTAGTCATCTTAGATTTCAATAATACAAAAAAGATTCAAGCAACATTTTTGCCCATGAGACACACAATGTTTTAAGAAATCTGTATGTTTTTAAAATAAACTGCAAATATTTAATTCTGTACTATCTATGATCTAGAATGGCATAAGTTGGCATTTGTCACTGTGGAAACATACCCTTCACTGAAAATATACAAAAATATATAACATTGGTTATCTACTCAAAAATATATGTGCAATTTTGAAAAATGTCTGTGTGTCACACTGATGACTCTAACAGGAAGAATGCCCTTTGACCCCCAACGATTTAAAAGTGACCCTACAAACAACATTTTTCAACTGAGTGAATCCACACATGCCAGGGTCTTTCAGAAGATGGGACTCCACAGGGTCAGTCGGTCTCATGAGATTGTTTAATTCCCCTTAAAAAACAAAGATTAGGCCAATTCCCTACCAGGCATGTTCGCATCAGACTCTGCGGTAGAAAATGTGCTTGCTGTTGAAACCTAGCATATCTGTTAAATATGTTTCTTTGTGTTTTAAAAACCATACATTTAAACTTGCATTTTTTTTAGTTGACGCATGTCTCATAGAGCTATATGATTTTACTTTTCTTATTTCTATAAAGTTTCAACTCCTAGTAAATATAAAACAAAAGAATAATGTCGACAAATTTGTTTGCTGCAATGTTTTTAACAATTAGATATTACCTTGCTCCAAAACAGTTCCTCACACAATGAAACCATTAAGCATAGCCAAAGGCTCAATGCAATGGGTGAAAACATTACTATGTAAGATACGTAAGATAGTTTTACCAAAAATCAAATACTGTATTACATTTTTTTTTAAGATAATCTTGCTTTAAAGTATGAATAAAAAGTTAAAAGCAAACGTATATTCATACCCGTTTGTTCTGACACAGTGCGATTCATAGTTTTATAAAATGTGCTTTTATTATTTCTTGGTTTATGCTACTTTTATTAGCCTGATAAATATGAAGTTAATACATGATGAAACAAGAATATCACGCTACCAAATACATTTGACACAATGTTTTTACAGTTTTTCTCTATTGCTAAAACACTATAACCAGGCTTTTGAACTAAAATTTCAAAACCATAACGCCATTTATCAAAAAGCACGCCCAATTCCCTAAACTCTAAACACTACTCCCCTGTTTTGACACATGAGTCAGATTTGTTGAACTGTCACTGCAAAACTCTACACACAATTCCCTTAATTTCTTATTGTGTACACCATGTGGTCATTTTGAAAGCACTAGCATTCAATACTGTTCACTTAAGTCGGCACAGCTTGAGCTCAATTAGCACACAATTCTCCAGGAGTAACAGGAGGAGGAGGAGGTGGAGAAAGAGGACGAGAACAAGGAAGGAGAAGGGCAAGGGCAAGGACACAAGCAGTCTTGGATGAAATTCAAGCCACTTTAGTTGACCTTGTCCATGGTATGACTATGATGGAGGCTGGGCAACGAGTATAGCCAAATTTGAGTTGCTTCACCGTTGCCTCCATCATCAGAACCTTCAGGGAGGAAAACAGGTAGGTGTACTTACAGTAAGACTGCTCTGTACAGTAACTTTTGAGTGCTGTACTCTGCGCTGTGAAAACACATACACTGTTGCACTATGCTATTGTAATAAAGAAATGCATCAAATTGCCTCGCATACAGATAGAGTTTTGGTTCTAAGCCCGATAGAGGAGTTTTTTTCGGCATGGCGGTGGAAAGTGTATGACCGAGAACCTTATATCCGTCTTCACCTCCTCCAGGCCATGGAAGAAGCCTGCCTAGACATATGCGTGCCAGGGCTGGATCAGGCAGTCATGAAGATGATTGTACCCCCCCTGCCTGGCTAGGGCCAATTGTGATGTGGATGAGATTCTCTGGCCTGACCCAGACCAAAGAGCTGCTGAGGCTGAATAATATATATATATATATAATTTATTTATTTATTTTACTGTGTTATGAATGAACAATATTTCATAACACAGTAAAAAAGAAAATGGTTGTGCAATTGGTTGTGTCTTTTGTGTTCATCATGTGAAAAGGTTTTTGAGGGGGGTGTAGCGAATCTGTACAGGTATTTAATTAATTTATGGGTGAAATATATGAATATAATAAATCATAAAGCTTTATGATTAATTATAATACATATACCGACCCGAGAGGGAATTATACATATATTGTGAGTTAATTAAAACGAATTATAATCAATCACATATATGATTAGTTCTGGTTTGATAATAATTTAGAGAAACTATTAGTTTGTCCAGCAAACCGTTAGCTCCTCATAGCCGATTATAAAAGGAAGGTTTTTCTCTGGCCACGAGAAAGACTTCCTATTCTAGCATCAATGCGTAAAGCAAGGATACTGGATCAAAACGTTAAAGTGACCTGGGTTTGTTGCATGAGCAAAAAGGACAATCGAGCATGAATATAATGTATTTAATATATATAAAACTACGGATACAGAGACTATACTACTAAACATACACAAACAATACACATATATAGAAAGCGAAAGTAAAGTCAAGAAAACAGAGGTGATCAAAGGAATGGCAACTTACTAACAGTTAAAACCTTTGAGAGCCAGCAAGGAAACTCAGCTTACACATCGAGCTTAAAACGCTTTGGAAAGAATGGTTCTATACTTGCATAGGTTCAGGTGCTGTGGTCGTTTCGTGTTTCTGCAGGAGTTTCGGTGCGTGCGGCTGAAGCGATTGGTCCTTTTCCGAGAAGGTGTTCTTCGGCGGGATTTTCAAACAAGGGTTTAACTTAAGAGTAAGATAACCGGAAAATAAAGAAAAAGAGTCCGTCTCCTAGGCGATGAAGAGAGAAGACTTAGGGCGACGGATGAAGAGGGTTTGACAAAGAAACTTGTTGCCAAAAGATGGTCGTCCCGAAGAGAGGGGGCGCGTGATGGAAGCGCGGTCGCCGAGACGTCCGGGAGAGACGTGTGTTAAATGGCGAGAGACAATCGAGAGACAATGAGAGATGCGTGTCATTGTGTTTTAAGGACAACAGGCCAGAACGCCTCCTGGGATACATCAGCCAATGATGAGGGTGCGATTTTGGCGGGCAAACTCTTTCTTTGTCTCCATTTATGACCTAATTTGCATGGTTTATGAAGTGTCCGATCTGAGTACTTTTTCTTCAAAGTACCATTAAAAATAGAAGAATGCATTTTACAGTCATGTGACATACATTTTCAATTAGAGCATAACGAAAGCTTTACAATGAGACCAAACTTGTCAGATGGCAAAGACATAAAAGGTGAGATACAGTTTATACTTGAGTTTTATCGTTTAGAAGAAAACTAATACAACTACAGTCATAGCTAAGTTTATATACTAGGGATAAATACATGCACCTTTAAATACAGCGACGGGTACATATTGGCACAGTCATATTTGGAGGATAAATGTACATTCACAATCTCCATGCGTGTTTGTAAGTGTCTGTATGTGTGTGTGTATTGGGGTTGTGGCCAGTGTCTGTGACCATATGTCCTTTAGTCCCACCAGGGTGACTCTTTGAAGTCTCTGGAGCTGGTGAGAATATGTTCTGTTTTTCTTTACTGGGGTAACAAAGGTGCCAATGGGGCAATTGGTCCCGGACTTGCCGGAGCCGATTCGTGATTTACATGCACAGTTCAGGAGGCTAAAAGCATTCTGAAGATTCTAAAGTTGATTGACTCCGCCGGATCTATCCAGACGCTACAGGGGAACCACAAGCAACATAACTTACCAGTTTTGGAAATGTTGTTTTGAATTTATTGCACCAGTGTGTAAGACTATGTTGTAGTGTGTGTGTTTTTGAGGGCTTATGTGTGATGTCTGAAGGCAAAGTTTGGTTTTTCAGCAAGAGTGAATTGTTTTCAGTGTAGAGCTTCATTTTAACCTGAAAATAGGATGTTTGGGGAATTGGGTGAGATATTATGGATTTGTGTTTACTGTTTTGAGAAAATGAGGCATAGTTTCAAGAAATGTGTTTAAGCAATCAAGAAAAACTGTAAGAAAAAGCAGTGATTTTTAAATACAGCTAAACCAGATAACACATCGTTTTTATTTTTGACAACTATTAGCAAAATTATTTCCCCCGTGGCATTGGAATAGGTCTTATTTTTAAAGTTTCAGACATGCTACAATCATGCGATTCAAGGATCCGGCTGAAGTTTCATATTAAACAAAGAAAAGAATAGGTCATTTTCACTTGTGAACATGTATTATACAAACTTTCAACATGTATTATATGATATTTGTACGTTAGTACCCATTATTCACATCATTTGAAAGGTTTCAATAAAGCTTCAGATCAGAATCCAGATTTTAGCATCCAACATGACATTAAATAGTTGTACCAGCTAAGTGTGTCTCAACTGTTTATATAAATTTTCTTAGATTTTTTTATTTTTTTTTTACTCAAATAAATAGATATTGAAAATAACTACTGACATTGCTTTTTTCCCCTACAGATAAAAGCCAAATTATGTGAACACAAAACTCAATGAGAATATTTTATACAGTTATGATATTTTCAGAAATTCAAAGGGCCTAGTTACTAAGAAATTAAATTGATAGTTCTTGTAGTGCAATTATCCATCTCTTCGATGTGGGATTGCATTAAGTGTCGACACGAAAAGTAAGTCTGGTTGTTTGCGCTTGAAATGATTATGACTGAGACATATCTAACCATAGCACTCAAAGCAACACATACATTAAAGTTTGAGGACGGTAAACAAAGTTACTCACTCTAGTAAAGCTGTAGATACAGCTCAAATATGAATTTGAGCACAATGTGAGCACAATAAATTCTCGCATCTAAATTCAAGAGACCTAGTAACTAAGAAAGCAGTGACATCATGTAAGATGATTTTGTTAGCATTTTTCTGAAACACGGTGCTTTACCGTGGTCTTACCATTCTTTTTCGTCTGTAATTGTAATTATGACCGTGTTATGGAATGGGTAAAAGAATAGAGGAAAACAAACACGGTCATAATTACAATTACAGACGGAAAAGAATGGTAAGACCGCAGTAAAACACTGTGTTTCAGAAAAATGCTAACAAAATCAGAGAAACATAAAATGTATGCGCACACGAGGACATGAACGGTAGTGCCCCTAAACTTGGGGATAAAGTCAAGATATCTAAGATATTTGAATTGTACTTACCCGGGGTCAGTCTGGTTTGTGAAAGAGTTAGAATCATTTATGTTGTTAGGCTTTGTTTTAGTTATTCATAGCCGATATTTGTGTGGTTACAGTTATTTCAACGTATTTACGAATACAGTTACAGAGTTTGTCTTAATGACGCTGAAATGTTTTATTAAAGATAACACAGTGGACGTCTTGAGTAACAACCTAATCATCTCATGCTCTCTCTTACAGGCAACCGACTACCTAGGACCAGTAACACTATCATAATTATATATATATATATATATATATATATATATATATATATAGGTATCATGTCTGACCCCTTTGTAATATTTAAGCAGGAGCAAATATTAAAAATTAAGAGATGTTAAACAATTTTGATTGGACGCTGATTAGGGGGAAAAAACACTTACCATAAGAACAAATTATTGAGACAAACGTGTTAACGCATTAACGTACAGCAGCTGTGCCTGTTTCCCGGATCAAGCCTAAAAGGCTGACGCATAAAAGACATAGTATTGGAGCGGCCTGAATCAAGTTTACTCAAAATTACTTTTTATTGAAATCCTGTTTAGAGTACAAAGAAAATATGTTACCATGACTGTAACATGCTATAACTAAGTGTATTAGACAGACTTGTTTTCAGTGCAATAGTTGTAATGTAACAGAAAAACAGCAAGACTCACTTTTCATGTTGATGCATTATGTGCCTTGTGACCACTTCAAAGACAGACCAGAAAGATGGCCTAAAAGAACATTACAATTTTAGTTTAAACATTCATGTAGTAGGAGTATCATATGTTCATGTTTTCATTATTTCCTGCGAGTAGCTGCATGTTTGACCACACTCAGAGAGCAGTCTTTATCTAAAACTGTACATATGTACAAACTAATAAAAATCGTAAACAGTGTCATCTGCTAGTGGAAAAATGGCATTTACAAATTACAATCTTTTGCAATAGATCAGAAGAGAGGATTTCTGTATTATGTTTTTATTATAGCTAAATATCTGTATAAAGATTATGTTTGATATAAAGATTATGATAATTTCTTCTTTACACCGGCATGCAGCATTATAGTTCTTAAAAGCGTTTGTATTACAACAGCGTGCCATAGACTCTAACGACTCTGTATGCTATATATACACATAATCTTTAACGTCGAGCAGTGTTGTTGAAAGAAACAAATTATTAAGGGTGAAAATGCCTTTCGCAATAGATCAAGAGTGGATTTCTTTATGCAATATGACACTTTTCTTACATGATGTCACTGCTTTCTTAGTTACTAGGTCTCTTGAATTTAGATGCGAGAATTTATTGTGCTCACATTGTGCTCAAATTCATATTTGAGCTGTATCTACAGTTTTACTAGAGTGTGTAACTTTGTTTACCGTCAAACAAACTTTAATGTATGCGTTGCTTTGAGTGCTATGGTTAGATATGTCTCAGTCATAATCGTTTCAAGCGCAAACAACCAGACTTACTTTTCGTGTTGACGCTTCATGCAATCCCACATCGAAGAGATGGATAATTGCACTACAAGAACTATCAATTTAATTTCTTAGTAACTAGGCCCTTTGAATTTCTGAAAATATCATAACTGTATAAAATATTCTCATTGAGTTTTGTGTTCACATAATTTGGCTTTTATCTGTAGGGGAAAAAAGCAATGTCAGTAGCTATTTTCAATATCTATTTATTTGAGTAAAAAAAAAAAAAAAAAAAAATCTAAGAAAATTTATATAAACAGTTGAGACACACTTAGCTGGTACAACTATTTAATGTCATGTTGGATGCTAAAATCTGGATTCTGAACTGAAGCTTTATTGAAACCTTTCAAGTGATGTGAATAATGGGTACTAATGTACAAATATCATATAATACATGTTGAAAGTGTGTATAATACATGTTCACAAGTGAAAATGACCTATTCTTTTCTTTGTTTAATATGAAACTTCAGCCGGATCCTTGTATCGCATGATTGTAGCATGTCTGAAACTTTAAAAATAAGACCTATTCCAATGCCACGGGGGAAACAATTTTTGCTAATAGTTTGTCAAAAATAAAAACGATGTGTTATCTGGTTTAGTAGTATTTAAAAATCACCGCTTTTTCTTAAAAACACTGTGTCAAATGTATTTGGTAGCGTGATATTCTTGTTTCATCATGTATTAACTTCATATTTATCAGGCTAATAAAAGTAGCATAAACCAAGAAATAATAAAAGCACATTTTATAAAACAATGAGTGGCACTGTGTCAGAACAAACGGGTATGAATATACGTTTGCTTTTAACTTTTTATTCATACTTTAAAGCAAGATTATCTTAAAAAAAAATTAAAAATGTAATACAGTATTTGATTTTTGGTAAAACTCTCTTACATATCTTACATAGTAATGTTTTTACCCATTGCATTGAGCCTTTGGCTATGCTTAATGGTTTCATTGTGTGAGGAACTGTTTTGGAGCAAGGTAATATCTAATTGTTAAAACACTGCAGCAAACAAATTTGTCGACATTATTCTTTTGTTTTATATTTACTAATTGAAACTTTATAGAAATAAGAAAAGTAAAATCATATAGCTCTATGAGACATGCGTCAACTAAAAAAAATGCAAGTTTAAATGTAGGGTTTTTAAAACACAAAGAAACATATTTAACAGATATACTAGGTTTTAACAGCAAGCACATTTTCTACCGCAGAGTCTGATGCGAACATGCCTGGTAGGGAATTGGCCTAATCTTTGGTTTTTAAGGGGAATTAAACAATCTCACATGACCGACCCTGTGGAGTCACATCTTCGGAAAGACCCTGGCATGTGTGGATTCACTCAGTTGAAAAATGTTGTTTGTAGGGTCACTTTTAAATCGTTGGGGGTCAAAGGGCATTCTTCCTGCTAGAGTCATCAGTGTGACACACAGACGTTTTTAAAATTGCACATATATTTTTGAGTAGATAACCGATGTTATATATTTTTGTATATTTTCAGTGAAGGGTATGTTTCCACAGTGACAAATGCCAACTTATGCCATTCTGGATCATAGATAGTACAGAATGTCAGATGCAGAGTTCAGGCACAGCAAAATAGTATGACAACACATGACCACTTTTTTATTTGAAGTTTAAAGTAATATCATGCTTTGAAATAAGATGAGTAAAATTAAATATTCACTCAAGATACATTTTTTCATGGGAGCAACACAGACGAACATCTGATCTCTCTCTCTCTCTGAAAATGTGTGATTTTCTTAAAGATACGACTTAAACTAATCAAGAGCAATGTTGAGCCCTTGTTCTGAGTTACGTGCGAGTTTTGAGGCTTCAAACACACAGACACCTTCACTTTTGGATGTTTTTAAAATCAAATTAAATATTTGCAGTTTATTTTAAAAACATACAGATTTCTTAAAACATTGTGTCTCATGGGCAAAAATGTTGCTTGAATCTTTTTTGTATTATTGAGATCTAAGATGACTAAGTACAAGTTTTTGCTTTAAACTTTGAAACACATTTTGAAATAATACTTTAGGTTAAATTCAGGCAAAATCATTTTTACCGTAGGACATCAGATATTATCCCGATACAGTAGACTTCTAGGAAGAATATTTGAATTTAATTAAAACTTTAAAGAATGGATTTAAACAACCTTTTAATTTCAAAAGATCATATTTAAGATTGTGCTTTGAAATAAATTTAATACAGAAACATTCACTCTGGAAAGGAGTTAGTGATCTTAACATATGCTGTGACAGAAGCTCAACTGTCTGACTCCACCCTCCCATCTCTCATTCACACTAGAGTTTATTCCTAGGAGGATCTGGGAGTGTTTTGTTTATAATACAACTTAAACTATTTACTTTTTATTTTTTATCATCAAGAACTACTTCTTCAGCTCTCTGAAAATGTAAGGTGTTTTCATATTTATAATTATTTATTTATTTATTTAGCTAAAACTAAACTATGTTTAATTTGTTTACATTTTTTTTTTCAGTATCATGTTTGATGTTACACATTTATTTAGAATCATTTCATTTAAAATAGAGATAAGTTTGTTTTACAGAACCAGCCTGAGACTTCACAGGTTCTCTTTCTGAAAATACGTGGTGATTTTTCTTAAGGAATTATTGAAAATGTTCCACAATGTGTGAGACCCAAACATTTTACACATACACTGATAAATAAAAATTATACTTTAGGTTTTAAGTAAGATAATCAGTCTTCTAGGAAGATTTGACTTAAGACTTTTTAAAAGATGTAATTTAAACTTTTAAATTTATGCTTTTAAACAAAAGTTAGCACAGACAAAACAATGTTTCATCCACCCCCTCTGTCTCAGTTTTCACAGCACGGTTGCATGAAGTTACTTGGAGAGAGATTTTTAGACTTCAACTTTATTGTATTCTGCTATTCATGTTAAGGACATCAAATAAGAAAGGAGTGCTTTTTCCCCTGCTCTCTGAAAAATGCGAGTTGTTTTTTATAAAATGTTTAATACTGCTTTAGAAGCATGTTTAATACTGCTTTAGAAGCACGCTTAATCTTATACAATTTATTTGTAAACTTTCAAAAGAAGTGAATGTTTTTCAATGAACTTTTTGAAATATACTAAATATACTAAACACCATTTATTGTAATCAACTGTTTGAATTACTGTGATGTTGGAGTTTAGGGATAAGTGATAGAAAATAGTCATGTCTATGGAAGGTCTGCACAAAACATGGACATGTCCACAAAAAAAAACCTCTTATGCTTTGACAAAGTTAAAATGAATATTCAACTACTTGATGAACCTCATTTTGTGCGTTTAATATTTCATAAGCATTTTTCATTTAGCTAAAACTATAATTAAATGGTCTCAGTAAATTTAGTAACTGTTTGCAATTCAGTGTGTCATAATTTTATCACTAACTTCCTTAAAAGAACAGAATGATTGAAATGTATACATCTGCATGCGTGTGTGTAATAAAATATACATGTGTGACAGCATCCGCATTCTGGCTGGCTCATGGTCATTTTATGACGCTCTCATCTCTCTGTGCAAATCAGACATGTGACCCTCAAATATGGCGTGTCAAATATGGCGTGTCAGAGTTCAAAAATGACCCTCAACCCTTTAAAATCATCCGTCTGCAATTTAATCACCCAGAAGACATTCAAAGGTTCACAGGGCAACATCGCTATTCAAAATATGCTGACAAAAGGTCATATTGGTCCCCGGAGGATCACTAACAATGTCAAAGGTCATTGGGGTGATACTACGGTCAACCATGGGGGGATGGGAGAGCTTTGTGGGTGGCCCGTGGGGGAGGGGAACGTCGTGGGTGGCCCCGTAGAGGTCACGGGGTCAAAGGGGTCAGAGGTCATCATCAATCATCTTGACACAAGCTGCAGCATATGACTACTAGAGTAAAAGGAAACTTAACTATAAAAGCAATGGATTTCATATTGTCTGCAGGTAGAACTGAAACATGACAAGTAATGCAGTTTTCATAACGCCATAAATTGTTAGTATTTTGACAGTCATTGTGCTATGATTGACTATATGTTCATGTTAGATAGAAAACTAGTGCTAGTGTTTTAAATGAATGATTCAAATTTGAATTTGAGTATATGTGGAAAAAGGTTTTTAGCATTTTGAAATTTGGTTTTGGCCAGAAAATTAACTATTTGGTCAATTGTCTGATGTAGGTGTGTTGCTGTGTTAAGAGTTTAGAAAAATACTTTGGTAAACGCTTACTAACAATTGTAAAAAACTGTAATTGTGTCCAACTGTGTTCTCGATGTCTAATAATGTTTTTTGTTTCCAAATAGAACAAGACAAAAACATAGTAGTCGATTAAATTGTGAACATGGTTCAAGTCCTGGACAAGAAAGGTCTCAAATTTGATGACAATGTATCAAATTTAAAGAAGGCTTCTGGGCTCAAGTGTGCTTCCTAATAATAAAAACAATTGTTATAGACATTTTACAAGGTAAGCATTTTGGTTTGATTACCTGACGTGCAAAGTTGGATTTATGACTATAATAGATTAAACCTTATAAGTGTACTGTATATTTTTGTCCCTTTTAGCAGAAAGTGTCCAAATATGTCCAACTCCTTTTTAAAGATAGGCAACAGCCACCATTGAAGGTTGGGAGTCATATAACACACCCAGTTTGGCTATTTTTTCTACAAAAAATACAGCTATGTTGTCATGTCAATATATATATATATATATATAGAGAGAGAGAGAGAGAGAGAGAGAGAGAGAGAGAGAAACACAGAGATGCATACAATGAGAACATCCGTCATCTCTATCATGAAAAACTTAAACAATATAGGAATACTTTAAGAAAGAAAAAAGAACAAAACACAAAACGTCAACTCAGAGAAATTGAAGAATCCTTAGAATCCAACCACTTTTGGAAACATTGGAATACACTAAACAAATCTTACCATCAAAAACTAGCCATCCAGAATGGAGATGTTTAGATAAACCACTTCTCCAACCTTTTTAGTAATATAGTCAACAATCGAGAACTAAATGCAATGTACAAAAAACTAAGGGTTTTAGAGTCAACCATCAAAGACTACCAGAACCCCTTAGACTCTCCAATTACACTAGCTGAACTATTAGACAAAATACAAACCCTGAAAACCCAAAAAGCCTGTGGTGTTGATGGCATCCTAAATGAAATGATAAAATATACAGACCACAAATTCCTCAAGCTCTTCAATATCATCCTTAGTTCAGGTATATTCCCCAACATTTGGAACAAAGGCCTAATTACCCCAATCCATAAAAACGGAGACAGATTTGACCCTAATAACTACCGTGGCATATGTGTAAACAGCAACCTAGGTAAACTTTTCTGCAACGTCCTAAACAGCAGACTATCCCATTTTCTTAGAGACAGAAATGTCCTGAGCAAGTGTCAAATTGGCTTCCAACCAAAATATTGCACATCAGACCATATATACACTCTCCATACCTTAATAGATAAGCAAATCAACCAAAACAAAAGCAAAATTTTCTCATGCTTTGTTGACTTCAAAAAAGCTTTTGACTCCATTTGGCATGAAGTTCTTTTTCTTCAATTAATCCAGTGCAGCATCGGAGGAAAAACATATGACATCATCAAATCAATGAACACAAACAACAAATTTGCTGTTAAAATTGGTAACAAACACACAGAATTCCTCCCTCAGTGTCGTGGAGTGAGACAGGGCTGTAGCTTAAGTCCTGCACTGTTCAATATATACATAAACGAGTTAGCAAGGGCTCTGGATCAGTCTGCAGCACCTGGTCTTACTCTACTAGATACTGAAGTCAAATGCCTCCTGTTTGCTGATGATCTGGTGCTGCTGTCTCCCACTAAAGAGGGTCTACAGCAGCATCTAGACCTCCTGCACAGCTTCTGTCAGTCATGGGCCCTGTCAGTTAATCCCAAAAAGACAAAAATAATGATTTTCCGAAAAAGACCCAGCCGCCAAGACCAACATCATAGTTTTAAATTAGACAACATGCTCCTTGAGCACACGCAGAACTACACTTACCTTTGCATAAATATTAGCAACACAGGGAATTTTAACAAAGCTGTGAACGACCTGAGAGACAAGGCACGGAGAGCTTTTTACGCTATTAAGAGAAATATCAAAACTGACATCCCAATCAGAATCTGGATAAAAATAATCAAATCAGTAATAGAATCCATCACGCTATACGGGTGTGAAGTCTGGGGCCCATTCACAAACCAAGAGTTCACTAAATGGGACAAACACCCAATAGAGACTCTGCAGACCGAACTATGCAAAGTTTTGCTCCGAGTACAGTGCAAAACCCCAAATAATGCCTGTGGAGCAGAATTCGATTGTACCCACTTATAATCACAGTTCAAAAAAGGGCCATTAAATTCCATACCCATCTAAAAAATAGTGATAAACAGACCCTCCATCACAAAGCCCTGAACTACCAAGAGCTGACACCAGAAAGAAATGCCATTTCTGACTGAAAATAAAAACTTAGCCAGACCAAACCAAATAATCAAAACACAAAAAGAAAAATACCTAAAACATTGGACAGACGCAACAGCCCTACAAAGTAAATTGGAATGCTATTTGGCCCTAAATAGAGAATATGAATTAGCAGGATACCTGAGTACAGTGAGCGACCCTAAACTGAGAAAAGTCCTGAGCATGTACAGACTCAGTGAACACAATCTCACCATAGAGACAGGCAGACACAGACAGACCTGGCTACCAAAGAAAGACTGGCTGTGTCCCCACTGCACAGAGAATGAAGTGGAAACAGAACTGTACCTTCTGACATCCTGCCCTAAATATGCACAAATTAGGGACACTTTCTATCCCCATTTCACAACTCACCACAAAGACTTCCATCAGAAACCAAATATGGACAAACTCCCATACCTGCTAGGAGAAAGCCCAGCAAGCTCAAACCTGGCCGCCAGGTATGTGAGGTCCTGTCACAACGAAAGAGCCTCCAGCGGGACAGAACTACCAGCACACTCACTATATGCCTAGAGATACTTCTATAAATATTATAAGATTGAACATTTTTATTGCAATTTTTTTTTTTATTGCTATTTTATTGCTAGATTTTTTTCTTCATTATTATTATTTTATTTATTTATTTTTATTGTACAGTGTTATTAATGCTTTGGCAATGTAAAGATTTCTTTCACCATGCCAATAAAGCTATTTGAATCTTGAAAAAAAAAATCTTGAGAGAAAATACAGACATGCGACACAATGTAACTTATAAATCCCATTTTTTAAACCATTCTGAGATAATTTTTGTATATTTCAAAATATTATTTTTCGACAACAACTTTACACCTCAGTTAAGAATAGTTATGACTATATTCATAAAGTTTATGCCAAAGCACCAACCAGAATTGTTCCCATCTCCTCTACAGACCTTGGACATTAAAGTGTTGAAGAGGAACATGGACTCAAATCTCCTAAACAAGTTAGCTTTTAATTATTGTAAGAAAAAATTATGAGAACATTATGAGAACAAATTCAAAAACAAAGTTTATAGCAGCATAGCAGTGACAAAGTACATGTAGCCCCTTAGTGGAAATAAAACCTGAAACCTTTTATCCTATTACAATTTACCACCCCTCATGTAAATTAAGTTGCTCCTGTTGTAACAGCTTTGGTCTGTATTTTAATGAAGTTCAGACACCCCATTGTTTCCCACACTCATTGCCAAATGATGACCATTTGCTTAGGATGTGATCCACTGAAATAGTGCAGGAAAAAAAGTTGACTTTGTTCTTCTCTATGATAATAAAGCCATACTGAGGAATAAGCATGTCCACCTAACTTGAAGTGGAATATTGGTTGGGGCAAACTATAATTTCTTACATTACTTTGTGCATTCACACACATTTCATGTTTGGGCTCCTAACCTGTAATACTAAATGTTGCTTGTCTCTCTTTTAAAGCACCAGCCAGAACTGTTGCCATCTCCTCTGCAGACCTCGTACATTAAAAGTGTTGAAGAGGAACATGAACACAAATCTCCTGAACAAGTTAGTCATTACTGTGCTTATTTTGTATGAAACTATGTTGAATATGTGGGGCCAATAGGATTCATCTAGTTATTGAATGGTTCTGGACTCTATCATTTGCTCCACAGGAGAGTCTCCTAGAGCAAGACAATAAATCTCTTTGACTTTGTTATAATGATTGTGAAAAAATAAGAATCATATTTTTGAATCTCTTTTAATATTTTTTATGTGTTAGATTGCTGGAAATTGACAAATGACTTAAGGTTTAACCCATGAGGTGCTGATCGGTCAGTAGTGACATAAAAATGTAATGTTTTTGTTTTTAACATTAATGACTTAATCGGAATGGTACAAAACTCCACTAAGAGGTTTGAGATCACATCAGAGACAGATGGATTAAGCTCTTCTCTTCATTTTTTATACATTGTGATTGAACTTGTATGCTACAATTATGGGCAACAAAATTCTTTCTCTGTTTACAGTTTTTTTTTTTTATTCACTATTTTACTATTTATAGTACTATTTTCACATTTTCAAAACTCTTAGTTCAAAAATCCAAACTGCTCACACTTCTAACACAGCTAGTCATTCTTGATCTCAAACCTGATCTCATGCTTTCATTCTAGTTGTACATATTTTCATTCTACATAATCACTGTTTTAAAACACAAGATCATTGTGATATGTAATGAGGTTTGGTTTAATCACTGAAACACAACAGTATCTGCCTATATAAGTGGCTTGCTTCGCCATAGATATCATATTTTACCTTCTTCAGCAACGATCTTCGGATTTCGCTTGACACTCCTCTAAAGAAGCTTTCACTGTTGAATGAACCCTGCAGTGGAACGAGCGAATCCAAAGAGCTAGCAGACCAGCTTCAGCTGCACTGCTGATTGGCGCTCCCCAGCACGCTGTCTCGCTACACAGAGCACAAAAGAGCACATTTTGAGCACATTTCAGAGCAAATTTCTGCGGCGTTGATGCAAATGCCACGCCACGCCACGAGTGTGGCACATGCAGAGCCCTTCAGCACCTTTCTTTTCAGAGAGCGAATCAGCCCCTCCCGCTCTCCTGTCTCTTCTCTCCCAGGAACCTCGGAGGAAGAAACAGCGGAGTCAGAGGGCGGAGCGAACAGAGTCGAGCAAGCTCACATCGGCTCAGATCCCGCTTACCTCGCTCTCTCCACTCAGAGAAATCTCACCAGTTCTCTTTACCCACGCTGACCAGTACCCCTCATGTGAAGCGAGAGGCCTCGTCTCATTCGGTGGCTCTGAAGCGGATCTTCATGATGACAGCATGTCATTGGTGTCTTCCAACATGAAGAATTGGTCAGGCGTACTCATCTGCTTGCCAAGCTGGTTCCGCCCTTCACACCATGGCAGTCCTTCAGGTGTTTCAGGCCAAGCTCCTCCGTGCTATGGACGAGTCTGGACCGGACCCAGTTGTCTTTTGTGATCTGTGCAGCGCAACTGACCTGGTCCTGCATGCTATGAAGGCCACTGCCCAGGCCATCGGGAGATCAATGGCCAGCCTGATCGTGCTGGAACGCCACTTGTGGCTGAACCTCACAGAGATCAAGGACGCTGACAGAACCACCTTCCTTGACAGACCGGTTTCCCCCACTGGTCTCTTTGGCCCAGCAGTGGACGGTTTCCCTGAGCGTTTCACTGAGGCCCAGATGTCATTGCAAGCCATGCGTCACTTCCTCCCAAAGCGCTCTAGCTCAGCTGAGAAGACAACACCAACTCAGCAGCCAGCCAGATAGATGCCTGCAAGTACTCAGCCCAGGTCTGCGCCTCAGACTTGACAGTGCCCCCATTCTGCTAAGTGCTTTGTGCCTAGACGCCAGGGACCCTGGCCCAAGATTGCACTGGACCCTGCGACTCAGAAGCAGCCCTGATCCACAGAAAAGGAAGAGGGGAGGGTTAGGTCTCACCGCGGCCGGACAGGCTGTCTCCTGAACTTATTCAACCCCTAGCCACCCGGGCCGAGACTTGGGAAGCCATCCCCCGGCATGTCAGAATGGGTTTTGAAAATGATAAAACGAGGTTACTTGCTCCAATTCACTCGCAGACCCCCTCGCTTCAAGGGCGTGGTCAATACTTCGGTAAGGAGCAATGTGGCTCACATCCTCAGTGCCAAAGTCATGAGCTTACTGGCAAATGAGCTTCAGAAACAGTTCCTCCGCCCCACAGCGAGTCAGGCTTCTACAGCCGCTACTTCCTCATTCCCAAGAAGGATTGTGGAAGCGGCTTCACATCAACTGCCTGGAGATGATGGCAGTTTTTCGGGCCCTCAAAACCTTCCTACCAAACCTGACCAGGCACCATGTCTTAGTCCAATCGGACAACATGGCAGTGGTGTCCTACTTGAACCACCAGGGTGGTGTAAGGGACACAGGTCAATTTAGCTCAAAGGGAATTATTGATTAATTTATAGGGAATTTTAAAAGAGTCGCTTATTTTACGACCTAGCAAATGAATCGTCCGGCATTCATTTGAACGGGCCGTAACTATCAGCTCTGTAGTGGACATTAACATCCAAACTATAGTGAAAACACTATTTATTAGCAAGGTAACATAGATCGGCAGTTTAAGACATTGAATTCATAAGCAAATAACACAAGACACTTCGCTTTAAAAAAATAAATGGAACTTTATTGATTATTCTAACACAAACTAAAATCTAACACAAACATATGCACACACACATTCACACGAGTTGCAGAAAGAAAGGTAGTGAAGAAAGAATTGAGTTTTAAGAGAGTGAAATTATGAAATCCCAAGTTTCTAGCAATATATGCACTTCATCTGAACGAACCACCAATCATTAATTTAACCCTTCTATCGCTTCTTAGGTGGGGTTATTAGAGTTTATATCAATGCACCAGTTCAGCTAGAATCTGGAAGCATTTACTTGCATCTCTCGTTTGTGTCTTTAAATGGGGATTGCATCTTTGGCTTGGAGAAAGGTCTTTCCCGGATTCGTTGAAGGTCTTTTTGTGTCTGGATTGACGTTTTCTTGGGAAACCAATCACGTGGGTGCTTTGGCGGATGAATGGAGTCTCTCTCGTGACTGAAGTTTGAAGTTTTGAGGCGGGCAAAGAATGTAGAGTCATTGATTAAACTGTGTGGCAAAACTTAACTTAGAACCCGAGTCTCACGGAAAAGAAAGGAAACTATATAAAAGAAAGAAAGTAGGTGAAACGAAAGTAGTTGGATGGCTTGAATGAAGCTGTTTGTTCTTAACCCATTTTCATCTCTCAAATCTGTCTTTGTCTTGATCCACTCAGTCTGATTCTTTGTTCATGTCCTGAATTTTTAAACTGAGGTGTTTGTCCAACCTCTTTGAGGAGTTCTGACCAATTAGGTATCGTCTTTTTTCAGAGGTGGCTTCTCTCCACCTCTTACCATAAATTATGTTACCACCTGGTCTCTTAACTTTCCCGCTCTTGGCAGAGAGTACAGTTTAGACATGATTTCTCTAAAAATAATATGATACATTTTACACAGATTTCACTCATGCCATCCTTTGAGTTCTTGGAAATCAATCACACACATAGTAAACAACACGCCCTTCCAAACAACCATTTAAACGCTATAACAATTACATGAATTGTGAGTGATCTGGTCACATGTATAGGTTGTAGACATGATATAGAATTATGCAGTTGAACAATGTTTGATTACAAGTCCATCTAGCATTGTTTTGGAATGATTTGATGCAGTTTATATATAAAAACAGTCTGTGTGTTTTTTTTTTTGTGGATTTCAATTCTGTGTCACTCAGAAGAAGGAGGTCTGTTTTGTATCTATGTTTCGGGGATCAAACAACCTCTGGCATTATCTTGGTGGATTCATTTGTTGGTTTCGCCCTCAAATCCTACAGTGTTCTCAGGTCGAGCCTCCCCCTTTAAGCTTTTCCCCCATTTGCGCTACTCCCTCAGGTCATCAAGCGAATCAGGAAAGACAGGTGCACGGTCCTTTTGGTGGCTCCCCTCTGGCAAAACCAAACCTGGTTCCCCGAGGTGACGCAAATACTTCCAGCAGCCCCATGGCCGATTCCCCTGAGAAAAGACCTTCTTTCCCAGGTGAAGGGGATGATTTGGCACCCCCACCCTGAGTGGTGGGCCCCTCCATGTATGGCCCCTCGACGGGAGCCTGTGGACCTCCCATCTAGGGTCCTGAACACCATTTCTGAGGCTAGAGCCCTGTCCACCAGATGCCTCTACACCCTCAAGTGGTCGGTCTTCTCCAGCTGGTGTGCTACCAGGGGAAAAGACCCGATTTCATGCGACATACCGCTGGTGTTGTCTTTTTTGCAGGAGCTGTTGGACGCGGGCTGTTTTCTGTCCACGCTCAAAGTTTATGGGGCAGCCAGAGAAACATATCATGCTCCTGTGGCTTCACAATCCCTTGGCAGAAACACTTTGGTTGTTCGCTTCCTAAGGGGAGTTAGGAGGCTTAACCCGCCTCTCCCCCATACTGTCCCAACGTAGGATCTGTCTATGGTTCTTAGGGCCCTCAGGGTACCTCCCTTCTGCAGTTGGCCAGGCTGCGCCCTCTCTCGCTTAAAACGGCCCTCCAGTTCCAGCAAACGGTGAAGCGAGTTGGTGACTTGCAAGCACTTTCTGTAAGTGCATCCTACCTTGAGTTTGGGCCTAACGACTGCAAGATCGTCCTAAAGCCAAGACTCGGCCATGTGCCTAAGGTGCTCTCTTTTCCTTTCAGAGCACAGGTCATATCGCTCTCGGCTCTTCCCACTTCGGAAGACAAGCGGGACCTCCATTTACTTTGTCCTGTTAGTGCCTTAAGGGTATATGTCGAGCGCTCTGCCCAATTCAGACAGTCAGAGCAGCTTTTTGTATGCTTCTGCTTCCGGTCACGAAGCAGAGATCGTCCCATTGGATAGTGGATGCTATTGCTGTAGCCTATGCTTCGGTGGGCCTTCATTGCCCCATCGGAGTAAGAGCCCACTTCTACCAGAGGCATGGCCTCTTCCTGGGCATGGTCCAGCGGTGTGTCTATCGACGACATTTGTCCGGCGGCAGGCTGGTCCTCTCCATCCACCTTTGCCAGATTCTACAGCCTGGATATCCCTGCGCTGCAGGCGCAGATAGTCTCTGTTTAGCAGGTGTCAACCTCTATGTGCGCTCAACACACTTCATTGCTGCACTGAGATGTCCCAGGACTGGTCTTCAGACAAAAATACCTGCTGATGCACCTGCGGCACATCTAATTATAGCCTCGCATACGACGCATTCCAATGACGTCACGTAGGCTATAAATATAGGTCAATTTCATTGATGTTGTTTTACACATATTCACAGCTGGTCATGACTAAAGACGTTCCCATAGCGCTGTATTAAGCGCAGCTTCTCGTTCCCGCCTTTTCAGGGAACAGGGTTACAGTGAAGTAACCCGGGGCGTTATCTTGGCAAAAGGAGGTTGCAAAAAGTATTGAATAAAAGGGTGCCAATAATTGTGGCCAACGTGTTTTGGAGAAAAACATTTATTTCATAAAGAGATTTTCCCTACATTTTCAATTCTTTTACTTCAATGAAAGGTTAGATTTTTGTGATTTTTTAAAATAAAAGATCAAAAGGATTAACATTTTTTACAAGCTTCTTTGTTCATATTTACCAAGCGTGCCAATAATTCTGAGCACCACAGTAGTAGGCCAAGACCTAAAAAAACAATTACCAAGAGCCAAGTATCTGTTCATCCGAGTACATTTTGTAGCAGATACTACTCATTTACACAACTTTAGGCTACAACAGCATGACATGATGTCAATCTAACAACACTAAAAGAACAAGACACCAAGCCCTTGTGTCAAAATCAACATTGAATTGTAAAAGTCCATTTGTAAAGACAAATTTTGCAGCATGTGCATACCACTGTTTATTTGTTACATTTTTTCTTTTATATTATATTATGGAGGACAGACAGCCGGTAGCAAGAAAACCTAAAAATTTACAAATACACCACTTTTGCATTTACTTTAGGGAATCAAAGGATTCAACAAATTTGAAAATGGTTACAAGGACATTATTTCCAATACTCATCACAGAACACACAGGTAAAAAGGCATTATATGCAAATCTTTAAATTATAATACATTTATATTGTCGGCAGTGGAGATCTCAGCAAAAATGTCTCTCACAAATTAATATTTTTTGTCACAAATGTGACCATTTTAGGCTGGAGCCCTGTTAAGAGATAAAATATGATCATCAGTTCCACACACACAGAAGTACAGTATAGATATTCTACAACAGTGCTTCTCAAACCTGTTCCGAGACCCCCCAGCACTGCACATTTTGTATGTCTCCCTCAGCAAACACACCTAATTCAACTCATCAGCTCATTAGTAGAAACTGCTATGCTGCGTCCCAATTCACCTACTTATACTATGCCCTAAAGTATGTATTCTTTTTGTGAAGAAAATTAAATTTTTTTTAGTGTGTAGCAAAAGAGTAGACAAACTTTGGGACATACAATCACATCATTTAACGGTTGTTCTCTGTCGCATCTTGTCACCGTAAACTGGCCTGTCAATCATTTTGTCACAGTTAACATCCTCCACATTTAATTTAATTTCCTACTGTATCAGAGAGAAATGCAGTAGCACGTTGATCTGCAGTCGTGGGTCTTTTATGCGGAGAACTCTCATATTAATGCATTTAAAATTTAATGGTAAAACGAATCTTTATAAAAGTCCACATTGTTATTGCAAATGAAATATAACACTGATAACATTACATATTTTTATCAGGTAAAACTTTGATTATTAGTTACTCAAACTTTATCTATACCTCTCACTGTTGGTCGCACATATCTGCCATGTTTTGTCGTTTTTTAACACTTTTTACTCGTGTTTGTAGTTCTGAACTGAATCCTCGTCCAACGCGCAATGGGTTGTGGGCAATATTAGCCTTTATAGTGTGCACAGATTGACACTTCGAAAATCTACAGGAAACAGTAGACCATCAGGGGACTTCTGGCATACTCCTTTCAACATACTATGCTTTGGGACACACTTATTGTTATCAGGGCTAGACTTGAATTAGGTGTGATTGATGAGAGAGACATACAGGGTGGTTGAGCGAGGTCGGCAATAGGAGAGAAAGACGCCAGGAGGAGCAGAGAATCCATTGATAAAAACCAATAGCTGTTTCCACTCTCAGTAGGTTGGGAGAGAAATAAAAGCCTGATCCTGATCAAGGAGAGATGGGAAATAAGCACAGACCTGATCGTGAAGAGCTGTGGACAAGTTTATATTTTTGTTTGATTTATGAGCTGAAACGCCATGTTTGTTTTGAGTTGTATTGTTGTGTGTTAAAGAGAGAGAATAAACTGAAATGGCTCACTGCCCTGAATTCTTCTTCCCTGCACAGAACATTTGTTACAATAACATCATAAAGTTCTTAAATTTGACAATCCAGTCAATCCTAATTACTCCTCAAGTTGTTTTACCACACATCCAAATGAACTGAAAAAAAAAACAATATTTTTAAACCAGTTTTTATTCCCCATAGATTTAACAAGCAAACAAGCAAACTGACTAAATACCTACACAAATGTAGCCACTGCTGATTACACTTTCAGACAAAAGACATTAAAACTGTGAGAAGTTTAAATTGTGCAATTTGAACCCTTTAAAAGATCTACAGTTCTGCTCATAAGTTTACATACCCCTTGAAGAATATGCATTAAGAGCCAGAATTGGATGATCGGGGTAAATTGTACTTATTTTGTCTTCGGGAAACGTGTAAATATCTTGTATAACTTCTGAAGGGCAGTGTATGTATATTATATATATACATATATATATATATATATATATATATATATATATATATATGCAGAAGATGCAGAAAAGCAAAGAATGTGCAGGACCTGAAGGATTTTTCTGTACAACACTGCTCAGATTAACTGCTCAGGACAAACAAGGGACTCATGAACATCTATCACAAAACATAAAAACAGTAGCCACACAAAGTCTTAAGATTCAAGGGTGTGTAAAATTCTGAACCGGGTCGTTTTTTATAAATTCAGCTATTATTTTGTCTTGTGGACTATATGTAAACATCTGTTATGTGAACAGCTTATTCAGGACATTCTAAATACAAAAAAAAAAACATGCAATAACATCTTACATATTCTGCACAGGGTATGTAAACTTATGAGCAGAACTGTATTTGTTAAACTGAGATACAAATGTTTACATTCCAGTTTGTATGGTAACTGTAATTTCCAAATTAGACACCTGAAAAGAAGTATTTTCCAAAAAATCTCTCTTCCAGGTTAGCCACTGGCCTTCACTCTAATTGCTCTTTAATGAGTCATTGACTACAGTATGTAAGCATACACAATAGCTACATCAGGGGTCTCTAGCCGGGAGCTACCAAACCCAATCAAACACAACTAAACCAGCTAATCAAGGTTACTTGAAATAACAGGCTGGTGTGTTAGAACTAGGGCTGAGCGATATGGCAAAAATATGATCACAATATTCTTTTCCATATTGACAGTATCGATAGACTATTTATCATGATATTTAAATCGATAATGCTGCCAGCTTGAAGAGTATGCAAAAACTCAAGCCTGGAGAAACCAGAAGGTTCATTAATTAAATTTTAGAATATAGTTTATTAACAATAGAATATCATAACATAATTCACACTTACAGGAAGTGTGCAAGACTGTCCCAACCTCACGTCATGTCTAGTAAAACTTTCCAGTGCAAGTTAAATTAGATACATATAATTTAGATATAATTTGTTTGTAAAACTTTGCACATTTTATTCGTGCAGAGATTATAGATATTTGTAAAATGTTTGAAAATGAAGCACCACAATCATGCAGTGATGTAAAACCTTAAAACACTTGCGGTCTTCACGCCCACTTGAACACTTCGGCCAAACTCCGGAAACACGTCATGTAAGTTAGCAAGTGGTCAATGGAAAAACCACAAGTATTTGTATTTGGACAGGCCCTGTATCAACAGGATCACCACCCACGCTGCTGAGAGCGACGTTTAGATGAATATGTAAGTATGTGCTGTGCACTTTCCTCTCAATAACAGAATAAACACACAAAAATGACAGCGGTGTGGATATGTTTGCACTAGGTCTGTGTTTTTTTGTTTTTTTTTGTTCTACTGACTATCATCTCATTTTAACCGCAAAAACGTGTTTTGTGTCGACCGCTCCTTAATCTACGCTTCGTCGCGTTTAAGAAACCCAAACCACTTCCATATAATTGATGTCATGTTACCTTTTTTTCCAACAATTTCCTCAGTTTTGTGATAGTCATGGCCTAATGGTTAGAGAGTCAGATTGGTAACCTGAAGATTGCGGGTTTGATTCTCAATACTGGCAGGAAAATGACTGAGGTGCCCTTGAGCAAGGCACCTAAACCCGGGCGCCACAGCAAAATGGCTGCCCACTACTCCAGGTGTGTGTCCACAGTTTGCAGTGTGTGTGTGTTCACTATTCGCTACTCCTAATGTGTGTGAACTAACTTGGGTGGGTTAAATGCAGAGGACAAACTCCAAGTATTGGTTACCACATTTGGCCTTCACATGTCACTTTCACTATCACTTTAAGCTTTGGAGTTTAACGCAAGTTTGGTTTCGCTTTCATTTCCCTCGCCGGATCCATCACGTTTATTTCTGTGTTGTTATCGTCATTATCGACATACATTTTATTGCAATCTCGATATGATATTGTTTATCGCCCAGCCCTAGTTGGAACATAAATCTGCAGGAAAAAAAAAATCATGTTATGAGAATAAATGTGTAATGTTTGGAAATATGGTCAGAAAATATTAAAGTCCTAAAATAATAACATGAATAAAACAGACCTTTTTGAGGGGGAAAAAAAAAATCACAATATTAAAATTAAGGGTGTGACCAGAAGTCATACAGTACTACAGTAGAGATTTGCCATTTTAAATCCAGATTTCTTTGAGCTATAAATCTGCAGTATGCTGTCATAGACATGCAAACAATATCTTTCATGATTTGTGAATTGAGGTGAAATGGTCCTTAAAACCATCATCAGTGTTTTGAAAACTTGTTGTGAGAAAATTATACAATAAAATTATGTCATGTTTGATATACACCGTGTCTACACCGGATGTGACCGTTGTTATGTCACATCATGCCACAACAGCTGGAAACTGTCCACACTAGACAAAGCAACCGTGGCAAATCCATTTGTTCTTCTTGTCCGAAGTAGTGCGAGCACCAAACATTACGGCTGTATTCTCGAAATCTAATCTTTAATGTATCACTGAAATGCCATTATTCTAATCATAATAATACTAAATGCAAATAATAAAATGCAAGTAACCATATCAATATACATAGTTTGGATATCAAAATAAGAAGATGTATCAGCTTAAATATGGGGATTTGTAGTTGACATCAGTGAGTATGCATCCCCATCCCCATCAAACTCTATGGTATTCTGATGCATATTATCTTTGTAGAAAAATAGCCAAATGCTAGCCATGGAAGGCAGCCTAATGCTAGCCATGGACATTGAAATTATATATTTTGAAAAACTAACTTAATAATCAAAATTATTGCTGCCCTTTGTGTCAGTACACTAACACAAAAGGTTTCTCATTGAAAGCAGTGGGTTGCCAACTTCAGCGCTTTCAGCTGTATAGTGATGAGCAGAGCTCTCAGACATGTGGCAGTATCAGATGCCTTGGGAGTGAGAATGAGTTGTCATTCTAGTGAGAATTTGATTGGACACACCCCTAAGTGCAAGTTGATATAAATATTTTTGTCAGTTTTTAAAAAAGATCTATTATATCACAATCTCTTCATAAACATATTAATCCTCCACATAACCAACTGAAAAAGAGTGATCAGAGATCTCTGAGTGCTTGAGACAATAAAAATATTCATACTGTCTTTGTCAGTTATTAATGTATCTCTAGCTATTAATGTTTGTAGATTAGTACTGTTAAAGGGGTCATGACCAGTATTTTTTTAAATTATTATTTTGTTTCCTGAGGTGCACTTATAATGTTAGTAGGATTTTTACATCAAATAAGTTATAATTAAGTCATCATTTAAAAATAAAGGGCAATTTTCTACCCTCATTTTAGCCCTCTTATTTAAGAGGGCTAAAATATGTCAACACCATTGCTGAGTATTTTCTCTTTAAAACTGCAATAAACCAAAGGAAGTCTCAAACCCGCGGTTTGGAATCGCTGGTGTTTCTGACATCACAAACTACCCTGTAACCAATCACGTCAATGTTCCGGCGGGCTTTAGCATATCATTAACTGCAAGGGAATCTCAAAAGAAGGTTATCCCAGTATATTTTTCTGTTGATATGGAAAATCGTGTAGATTTAGCAATATGGCAGGTGTGTGATGTATATTACGATGTTATGATGAACTATATGCCTATCTTCACTGACGTTCTGAGTTGTTCAAAGCATTTCTAAGGATACTGATTGTTAGAAGGCAGCTGTCTGACTTGTGAATGTGAACATGGTTTTACATTAGCAACACATTATAAGCTGTTTGATAACGCAGTCAAGCAAAACACTAAAAACACTGTGTCCGACATTGTAAAAAGCGATACCATTGTGCAGGTTACCTCAGTAAGTTGACCGAGTGGATCTCATCTGAACTTGTGCGAGTGAGTGGAGGCGGGGCTAATTATCATATTCATAGATCTGTGTATATTAAACGAGGCAAGGGTGTAGAGTTACATTCAAGCTATTTTAAGGCATTAAAAAAAAAAATCACAGGAAAAAAAACATTTAAATATGTAATTTTGGTGATCAAAGATGAGTTTTAAGGGATAAAATTATTGACTACAGGGGGACTTTAAGCCTTTAATGTAAATGCCCACTGCTATGATTGGATAACATCTTTGCATATATAATAAGTATTATATATGTGGAACTCTTTTGAAAACTTTAACTATGTTTTACTATTACAGCTGCAGAAATAACTAATAATGAAACGTGTTGATTAGCATTATATTTAGATCTACTCCTATTGCATAAAAGGTTGCGGTACTGAGTATTGTAGCCAATCACAGTCAAGTCTGTTGAGCGCACAAATGCAACAATCTCGCCAAATGTAATGCGATTTCTGCATTTTCATGAAATGCTGTCATCATAATTACACAGGTGCAAACAATGTAAATGAGATTTATTAGGCAGTGTAGACAAGCGTCATTGATTATAACTGGAGTTTTGGCGTTTCTGGCTTCATTTACCGACATATTAACAGGAATAACTGATTCTGCTACAAACGTCTGACTAAACGTGAGTCTGAGATCAAAAATCACTGATCGCAGATTAGACATTAGAATTAACTTACATGTTGCCGCATTACTGTTGGGTCCAAATCTTTCCGTAAAGTCTGTCTGCAAAGCCTGTGTCAAACTCATTTACAAAAGAATCCACAGTGAAATTAACTGAACAAACAATGCTCTAACTCAGTGGTTCTCAAACCTGTCCTAGATTACCCCCAGCCCTGCACATTTTGTATGTCTCCCTATATCTGACACACCCACTTCAGGTCTTGCAGTCTCTACTAATGAGCTCATGAGTTGAATCAGGTGTGATAAATGAGGGAGACATACAAAATGTGCAGGGCTGGGGGTACTCCAGGACAGGTTTGAGAACCACTGCTCACTGATGCCAACGCTCTGCTGAGACATTCACATAGTTGAAAATAAACAGCCACTTTCCAATCATTAAAATCCTTTGGAAGGTAATGTTATTTTTGTTGTAGTAGTTCTTCTTTCTGTCTATGTAACGTGCCAGTGGGTTGGTCAAAGAGGAGATGATGAAGAAGCAGGGGTTGATCTTTGTGTTCAGGCAGTCTTGTGCATCTCTATTTTGTAATAAAACCTGGAAGCGGCAGTTTGTTTTCCAAAAAATCTGTTGAGTTCTGAAACATACAGTATGTTTTTATAGCACAATTATATGTAAAAAGATTTGATTTCTCAATTCATGACCCCTTTAATAGGTTCTAGACTTTTAATATTTGACAAATATTAAATATTATAATATTAAATATATATTTTGTGATTTTTATGATATTGATGACAGTCGCAGGGTTTTTAAATGTTGGATGTAAGTGTTCTTTGCCTATTTACCAGGGTGCCATTTTAACGTTATATTCTGGCGTATTTGACTGTTTTGTGAACTATTTTGATTGCCGTTTGTCACAGCCACACTGAACTCTGATACTCTGCCCACACAGCCAACAGCAAAAGTGTTCCTTATGCCAGACGTGACCATTGGCCTCCTGAAGAAACATTTCTGAGAAGATCAGCTACAAAAGAAAGTAAGAGACAGACAGAGAATTCATTGGTGTTTATTTCACATAAACATCTCAAGCTAAAGAATATATAATGAGTATATCTTTGGTCTGGTTCAGTTTTCCTTATTTTCTTTTATTTTAATTTCTTTAAGCCTCTCTTCTCTGGATGAAAAGTGCTTTGATTTACCTCATCACAGCCCAGGCAGCGAGGTCTGATGCTCTGGCAGTAATGGCGTCCACACATCAGGGTTCCTTCCTTCCAAAAGTAAATCAGGTCCACCAGAGCCTCACCACACTCACAACACACAAAGCAGGTGGGATGCCACAGTCTCGTGTACCCGGCCCTGTCAGCATACACCACAGGACTGTCCAGAACGGCCAGTTGTCCACAGCCACTGCAATGCTGCGAGACAGACAGAAAGACAGACAATGTAAACATCAGGTATGAAGGAGTGGGGGAAAATAGCAAAGACAGATTAACAAAGAAAGTGAAAATGGTGAAATGAATACTAAATATTTACTTTGTTTCTAAACACACAGATGACCAATGAAAATGGTCATTTACTTCAAAGATATCTTGTGATTATGATTATGACACCCATATTACACTATATTGCCAAAAGTATTGGGACACCCTTCCAAATCAGTGAATGCAGGTGTTCCAATCACTTCCATGGCCACAGGTGTATAAAATCAAGCACCTAGGAATGCAGACTGCTTCTACAAACATTTGTGAAAGAATGGGTCGCTCTCAGGACCTCAGTGAATTCAAGTGTGGCACCATGATAAGTTGTCACCTGTGCAATAAGTCCATTCATGAAATTTCCTCACTACTAAATATTCCACGGTTAACTGTTAGTGGTATCATAACAAAGTGGAAGCAATTGAGAACAACAGCAACTCAGCCACGAAGTGCCACGTAAAATCACGTAAAATCACAGAGCAGGGTCAGCGCATGCTGAGGCGCACAGTACACAGAAGTCGCCAACTTTCTGCAGAGTCAATAGCTACAGAGCTCCAAACTTCGTGTGAGCCAAACCACCGTGCAGTATAGCCCCCCCAGTGAAACTGGATTTTCCCAGCTTTAGTAGTACCCAAGAAGATGACCCTGTTGTATTTATTGAACATTGCAAAGAGTATTTTGCTGTGTGTCCCCTTAGTGATGGTGAAATCCTCGCTTCACTCTCTGCTGTACTCAAAGGTACTGCCAAGGACTGGTGGATGGCAGAGCGGAGAAATGTGCACAACTGGAGGCAGTTTAAAGAAAGTTTTCTGCACTCCTTTTTAAGTGAGGATTATGATGATGTTGCAGCAAGGAAATTGTTGGAGAGGAGGCAAGGCACCAAAGAAAGCATCAGAGATTTTTCATTCCACTATCGTGCGTTGTGTCTGAGGTGGAGAAAGGAAATGTCTGAAATCATTTATCTGAGTAAATGAGTAAAATATCTCTGAAGTATATTCCCATTAATATTCAAACCAACACAAAAATGTGTCACTAAGCACAAAATGAAGCTTCTGCCATGGCCATCCCAGTCCCCTGACCTGAACCCTAAAGAAAATGAGTGGAGTGAACTGAAGAGAAGAAGCACCAACATGGAGCTGGGAATCTAAAGGATCTGTAGAGATTCTGCATGAAGGAATGGTCTCTGATCTCTTGTCAGGTGTTCTCCAAAGTCATCAGGCATTATAGGTGAAGACTCAGAGCTGTTATCTTGGCAAAAGTAGGTTGCAAAAAGTATTGAATAAAAGGGTGCCAATAATTGTGGCCAACGTGTTTTGGAGAAAAACGTTTATTTCATAATGTGATTTTCCCCCCACTTTCAATTCTTTTCCTTCAATGAAAGGTTAGATTTTTGCTAATTTTATGAATTAAAGATCAAAAGGATAAACAATGCAGATTTATTTTTATAGTCATCTTTGATCATATTTACCAAGGGTGCCAATAATTCTGACCACCACTCTAATTCATTCACTTAGAAATCAAAACTCTTTGTTTTGAGAAAGAAATAATATATTTTTACCCCCTTGCATTTCTGTTTATAGTGTAAATATAGCCCACCCAATTTGATCACTTAAAAAAAAAAAAAATCAAAACTCACCTCTATCACCAAATCACACCTATTTCAATACAGATTGTTTCAAATTCAAAGCAGCTTCACAATAGTAACAAATTCAAATTCTCCTTAAAAGCATCTCTAACAAGCCTTTAGTGTCATTATACAGCTCAAGTCAGTTCAGTTCAATAATTCATCAATTGTGCATACATACTGTATATACAGTGTATTTGTGCACATACATGTATGTGTGAGTGCTATGACCACAGCCATATCACCCTGTAGCACAAAGGTGCGTTCCATTCGACCGTAAGTGGACTGCTAAGTGGACTTCACAGGGTATTTCGTCATCTTAAGTGAGATTCCAATCCGAAGGAAGCGAACATGTTCAGTTCGAATGGCACTGCGAAAAAATCACCCAACTGCCATTGCGTACCACGTCACCAGTCAGAACTAACAATGGTGCAGAGCCATTGAAAGAGTTTTTAAACGGCTCTGCAATGGAAGAATTTATGTATTCATTTTGAGTATTCATAAATTTTGTTATTATTATACAAACTAGAATATTTATGAATGGTTATGGCGATGAATGCTACATTTGTATATTCTATTGTATGAATAGGCATGACAAAGTAAAACTGTTGAGAAGCAGCTGAGGCTCTGTCATTTTTTATTTATTTATTTATTTTTTATAAAAAACCTCAGGATTGTTTACTATGCGGCTGCGTGTGGAAAGAAAGCGTACGAGATGAGACCCAGTTACACATAGTTAACCAAATTTTTTTTCATATGGCATGACAGTTAGTACAGCTTCAAATCCATTAATAGTCAATTAATAGCAGCAGTAGTCATACAAGTATAAAATAAACATATACGTTTTGATTATATTACATCACATAGATAATGTGTGTTTTGTATATGTATTTTATATGTTTTTGTTTACGTATTATATATATTTTAAATTCGAAAGTAAAGTAAATTACAATATCTATTTGTTATATCATAATCTGCGTGACCCCGTGGTTGACTTTCTTTGATGACGTTTGCAGAGCGTTCCAAGTGAGTGATTATTGCCAGCGAAGTCAACTTTAACTGATATACCGTGCTCAGGGAGTAGGGATCAGTGAACACTGCGCAGGGACCCTGTCGAATGGAACGCAGCTCAAGACTTGTTGCCCACTGAAGCTAAGCAGGGTTGAGCATGGTCAGTACCTGGATGGGAGACCACCTGGGAAAACCAGGTTGCTGTTGGAAGAGGTGTTAGTGAGGCCAGCAGGGGGTGCTCACCACCCTGTGGTCTGTGTGGGTCCTAATGCCCCAATGTAATAAACAGGGACACTATACTGCAACAAGCACTGTCCTTCGGATGAGACGTTAAACTGAGGTCCTGACTTTCTGCGGTCATTAAAAATCCCATCTGAGATGCAGTCACACTGATTAGATCACACCTCAGTATTGTCTTATCTGCATTTCCTTCCCTTCACTCTCTCTTCCCCCATCTCTTCTCTTTACATGCTGAGATCACCTAAAATTTTTGTAAGTGTGCCTTTGCCTCAGTTGACGTTAAACAGTTAAACCAATTTTAAAACTGCTGGCTAATGCTAAACGTAAATACTTTAAGATTGTTATTCACGTCGGTGTTAATGATGTCTGACTTTGTTAGTTGGAGATCACTAAAAATAACATTAAAGAGGTGTGTGAACTTGCAAGTACAATGTCAGACAATGTAATATGCTCTGGCCCCCTTCCTGCTAACTGTTGTGACAAGATACATAGCAGACTGTAGTCACTCGATGGCTGGCTGTGGTGTCCACAGAATAACATAGGTTCCCTTTCTCACATCTGTTCGGTATCTCACTGAGGAACGCCTCAGGCGTGAACGATTGTGGAAGCACCAATTACACCACGTCTGTCAGACTGACAGACCAATCGCAACAGTGATCAGGGAGTTCTGCTTCCTTTGTATATAACTCACTGCTGCGTCATTCTCGCTTTCTTCCCCATGAAGATTGTGGAAGCTGTACTCACTAATGCATTATTGGATTTACTGCTGAACAGTTTACAGACAAAGTGGCCGGTGACGGTGCAAACACTGTAAATCTTATATATTGCTGTTAAGGAGTGCTTTTTGCTAGAGTGGGAAAACGTCCGCGTTAAGGCGAGTTTTTCCATTCAAAGATAATAAACAGTCTTATCTTCCCATCGAATACGATTCAGTTTGTATTGGATACGGGAAAATAAGAATTTATTTTCAGAAATAACTCCAACACTGCTCCGGGGTGGTAAACCTACACGTCACGGTGAGAGTTTATCCGAAAGAAGAGGGTGAAAAGAGTTATGGCCACTGCTAAAACAGCTGAGAGCACGGGAGGAAAAGATGCTCCACCTCGCATGTGCTTGTGTGGCTTATGGATTTCAGCAAAGGATCCACATCCTCTCTGCATATCATGCTTGGGTGTTAAGCATGCCCAAACTGCTATATCTAACCCAGATGGCTGCTCTAATTATTCTGGTTTTCCTACTAAGACTTGGAAAAGGAGACTCAGGGTTGCAGTAGCAGGAAACAAGGACCCATGCTTCTCTTCTCAGACTCAGCCCAGAGAGGAGACAGCTAAGCAGCTGCTAGAGCCTGATAGCTGGGGTGATATCATGGATGTGGAGTCCCCTGACCTCCTCCCTCTCTTTAGTGATGCCCTCGTGGGTATAGCGTGGAAAGAGGATGATGAAGATGAGGAATTATCCCCTTGTCTTCTAGAAAATGATGAGGAGGAGGAGGAGGAGGAGGATGCCATCCTCCCACCTAATTTATCTCGTCCATCTGGCAACCAGAGTGGAGACCCCCCTTCTCCCCAGCGGTGGAATTAGACCTTATGGAAGTCTGTTGCAGGGCTGCGGCGAAGCTTTCCATAGATTGGCCCTCTCAGCAGGTGGGCCAAGGGGCAGAAAGGGATCTCTATGATGGTAAGAGGTTGCCACCACGCCTCGCGCCGGTCAAACAGTTCATCCCAGCATGCATAGTGGAGATGAAAAGACACTGGAACAAGCCGTTTTCTCACTGTGTGCCCGTTAAGGGATTTGCACGGCTGGATATACAGGATATGGGGGAGCTGGGGTTAGCTGACCCACCCTCAGTAGAGCTTTCAGTAGCCAACCACCTGCATCCAGGTCGAAGAGTAGCATTTTCATCTGCTGGCGCCACGCTGCCTGGGAAAACGGAGTGGTTTTCAGCCTCCATGTTCCAGAAGATGTACAAATCTTCTGCTTTGGCCGTTCCAGCCCACTGGAAACCTCTAACCTTATAACCTCTTATAACACCTGAGCAGTGCCACAGACTGATCGACTGTCAGTTATAATCATCAAAATTTAAAGAAATAAACATTTGAAATATATCAGTCTGTGTGTAATGAACGAATATAATATACAAGTTTCACTTTTTGAATGGAATTAGTGAAATAAATCAACTTTTTGATGATATTCTAATTATATGACCAGCACCTGTATAAAGTGAATTTTGGGAGGGTTGGGTTAATCATTATAATTAGCTTCTGTTTACCCTGTTACCCATCTGCAAATCCTTCACTAAGTCACATATTCACTCTTTTTGCTGAGAGGAGACTCTGCTGTTCCATTAGTGGTCGTCTCGTCATCTGGCTTTTCCTGGGGGGCCTTTTCATTCTTCTCAGCTGTACCTTCTTCTTCTGCTTTGGCCGTTCCAGCCCTCTGGGAGGAGATTTGTGTGATAGCTGATCTGAATCTTCGCACATCACGTGGGGCAGTCCAGAGCTACGGCAGGAGTATGGAGCTGGCTGTGGTGGGGGAAAGAGCGTGATGGCTCAGTCTCTCTGGCCTTTCTGAAAAAGAAAAAAGATCCTCGATGCCCCCGTGAATCCCAAGGCACTGTTTTGGCTCTACTGTCATGGCCATGCGTCAACAGTGTGACTTGAGGAAGAAGGAGGGAGAGGCGTTTGAGACCTGTCTACCTAGGGAAACCTACAGCTAGACCATACCAGCCTGCCTGCACGAATTTCACACCTCAGTCAAAATGAGGGTACTCGGACTATCGTGGTCATTGCCCCCCACCACCTCAGCATCCAGCCACTGTGACGTCACAGTCCCAGCTGGCTCAGCATAAAGGAAAACAGTTGTAAGCCGCGGCTGCAGTGAAGCACCATCCTTCTAATCCCCAGGGGAGCAAGAAGAGGTGATCTACCTAGGAAAGAACCTTGTTTACCACAGAGGGACAGAGAGCAGCTCCTAGTGCTTTCTGCTCCACCCCCCTTGGAGTTCCACATTTTTTTTCTCCCCTGGGGAAACAAAGAAAGTTGTTAATTGTGTATGGTCCCAGTTCAAACGTTTTACGGACCAGTTCAGCAGGTTCACTCACCAATATGGAACAAGTTCCCATGGTGCCCCCTGCATTTATTCCCATACCTCCACCCACGATGTTAATGATGAGGGCAGGAGAGAATGTCTGCACTAGCAGAAAATGTTCATGTGAGAACCAGAGAACCGGGCTTACGCAAGTAACGTAACGTTTCATAGACAATTGGACAAAAAGTTTTTGAGGCAGACCTGGTATCCCCAGCTAGAAAAACTTATGTGGATCATTCACGTATTTTGTCGGACCATAAACAAACCTGTCACTACTGAAAACTACTGAGCAAATACAGATGGTAGAGCATTGAATAATTTTACATGAAAGAATAAAGGAAAATTTCCTAGGTCAACATTCGAAAATTCGACTCATTGATATCCATGAAATAAACATGTTTTAGTACATATTTTCATGAGTTTGGGACTTATGACATGAATTTGAAAATAATGTTGTAGGGTGTGTTTGTGTTTTTTTTAAGCTATGCTTTAAAGCTATAAATTACCTTCAGAATCTCCATTTGAGCATGTCCATAAAGGTAAAATGATTCATATACAGGTGCTAGTCATATAATTAGAATATCATCAAAAAGTTGATTTATTTCACTAATTCCATTCAAAAAGTGAAACTTGTATATTATATTAATTCATTACACACAGACTGATATATTTCAAATGTTTATTTCTTTTAATTTTGATGATTATAACTGACAACTAAGGAAAATCCCAAATTCAGTATCTCAGAAAATTAGAATATTGTGAAAAGTTTCAATATTGAAGACACCTGGTGCCACACTCTAATCAGCTAATTAACTCAAAACACCTGCAAAGGCCTTTAAATGGTCTCTCAGTCTAGTTCTGTAGGCTACACAATAATGGGGAAGACTGCTGACTTGACAGTTGTCCAAAAGACGACCATTGACACCTTGCACAAGGAGGGCAAGACACAAAAGGTCATTGCAAAAGAGGCTGGCTGTTCACAGAGCTCTGTGTCCAAGCACATTAATAGAGAGGCAAAGGGAAGGAAAAGATGTGGTAGAAAAAAGTGTACAAGTAATAGGAATAAACGCACCCTGGAGAGGATTGTGAAACAAAACCCATTCAAAAATGTGGGGGAGATTCACAAAGAGTGGACTGCAGCTGGAGTCAGTGCTTCAAGAACCACTACGCACAGACGTATGCAAGACATGGGTTACAGCTGTGGCATTCCTTGTGTCAAGCCACTCTTGAACAACAGACAGCGTCAGAAGCGTCTCGCCTGGGCTAAAGACAAAAAGGACTGGACTGCTGCTGAGTGGTCCAAAGTTATGTTCTCTGATGAAAGTAAATTTTGCATTTCCTTTGGAAATCAGGGTCCCAGAGTCTGGAGGAAGAGAGGAGAGGCACACAATCCACGTTGCTTGAGGTCCAGTGTAAAGTTTCCACAGTCAGTGATGGTTTGGGGTGCCATGTCATCTGCTGGTGTTGGTCCACTGTGTTTTCTGAGGTCCAAGGTCAACGCAGCCATATACCAGGAAGTTTTAGAGCACTTCATGCTTCCTGCTGCTGACCAACTTTATGGAGATGCAGATTTCATTTTCCAACAGGACTTGGCACCTGCACACAGTGCCAAAGCTACCAGTACCTGGTTTAAGGACCATGGTATCCCTGTTCTTAATTGGCCAGCAAACTCGCCTGACCTTAACCCCATAGAAAATCTATGGGGTATTGTGAAGAGGAAGATGCGATATGCCAGACCCAACAATGCAGAAGAGCTGAAGGCCACTATCAGAGCAACCTGGGCTCTTATAACACCTGAGCAGTGCCACAGACTGATCGACTGTCAGTTATAATCATCAAAATTAAAAGAAATAAACATTTGAAATATATCAGTCTGTGTGTAATGAACGAATATAATATACAAGTTTCACTTTTTGAATGGAATTAGTGAAATAAATCAACTTTTTGATGATATTCTAATTATATGACCAGCACATGTATAAAGTGAATTTTGGGAGGGTTGGGTTAATCATTATAATTAGCTTGTGTTTACCCTGTTACCCATCTGCAAATCCTTCACTAACTCACATATTCACTCTTTTTGCTGAGAGGAGACTGTGCTGTTCCATTAGTGGTCGTCTCGTCATCTGGCTTTTCCTGGGGGGCCTTTTCATTCTTCTCAGCTGTACCTTTTTCTCCAGGCAGGGCAACTTCTCCTACTCCTAAGGATTCCTTCTTATAGGATTTCACAAACTGAGCCATAGCTTTCAACTCCACCTCAGACAGGCTATGGCAGTATGCAGGGTCATGATCATAGGAAGGTAGCTGTCTTATCAGTTGCCTGTGGCGATATAACGATCCTTCTGTGCCAGCCACGGGTCGCCTTTCTTCAGGGAGAAGCTCCATGTACTGCATCGCCTGACAGAAAGACAAAATTATGTAAGAGAATGCCAGTGCCTTCTCAACAACAACAACAACAATACCAGCCTGATGCAAAGATTATTTAAATGCTGAAAAAGAGGTATAAGGCTATCAGCATGAGTCTTCAAAAATAAAGTATTTAAACCATAAATATCACAGGCATGAGAATTTTTTAATGAGCGCAATATTTTTATTACCTTGTTCTGTGAGATCTCAGAAAATGAGAACTGATCAGGTGTTAGAGAGAGAACAGGTGAGAAGAAAGTTGTTGTAAAATTGGTTGCCAATTCTTTAACAGATGATACAAAATAATCATTAAAAGCACTTGCAATCTTTTCAGAATCTGAGATAAGAGTACCCTGTAGGGAAATTTGAATACTGACATTCTTTTTCTTCTCATTTTTGCCGGTGATGACTTTAAGGGTCTGCCATAACGTCTTTGGGTTAGTAGCGGATAGAGTAATCTGTTGTTGGAAATAGACCGCCTTAGCCTTACACAGTTCAGCTGTACATTTATTTCTAATTTGTATGAAATTATTTTTACTCTCCGGTGTTCGACTTAACCTGTATATTTTAAGGAGAGAGGCCTTCTGTTTAAGGAGTTGCAATATGTCAGAATTTATCCATGGTAGTTTACGCTGCCTAGGTCGAACCTTGCTGGTAATGGTATATTTATTCTGTATTTTCTGAAGTTTAGTGTGAAATTGCGTTAGAATTTGATCTGAATTTTCCATTGAAATCTCATCGCTCCAATCAGTAACACTAAATACACAGTACACAGTATACACAGTAAACTAAAAGCATTAAATTGCGGTAATTTTGAAGTTGGTATTTTTGGTACAGAGTGAGGAGCATGAGTTTTTGAGGAATTTAAGATTGTCCTAACTGCATAAATGAGAAAATGATCTGAAATAGCTGAATCTATAACACCAGACATTACATATTTTGAAGGTTGATTTGTAAAGATGAGATCTAGAATTGAGCTACGTGTTTTGCCAATTCTTGTTGGTTCCTTGATTAATTGATAAAGTCCGAATTTCATTGCAATGGCTTTCAAAGATTTTGATGAACCGTCATTCCAGTCAAGGTTGATATCACCCAGAATTACAAGCTCCTTTGTTGTAACAGATTTAATTATGTTAGAAAGCTGAGATAAATAAGCATTAACAGTGACATTAGGAGGCTTGTAAGTCACAATAATAGTAATTGCATGTTGGGGGGTAAAATGTACTACCAGTTTTAAAGTTTCAGTTTCAGTCTTTTAATATTTAGTGTGCATACTTTTAATATTTAGTGTGCATAATTCTGACTCACATAGAAGACCACTCCGCCACCAGTCTTAATAATACAGTCTTTACGATACAATTTATAATTTTTTATGGAAAGGAAAGAATCAGGAATACTAGGAGTTAACCATGATTCTGAGATTGCCATTACATGTGGCTTCGATTGCACAAGCATGATTTTAAATTAGTCTATTTTAGGAACAAGGCTTCGAATATTTAAGTGGCAGATTTTAAAGCCTCTAGTGCTACCAAGTTGACTTAGGTTAATTGGGCTTTTTCTTGGGTGAAAATATTTTTTTTGTGGTTTAATTGTTTTGACTATCAGACAAGCAAGAGATGTTTCAAAAGGCAGAGTCGGAAGAGTCGGAGCTGGAATTCTGAAATAGGGTAAATAGTTTCGAGTTATAGGTAAAAACATACACAGAGGTTGCGGTACAGCAGTATAAAGTCTGTTGCAGTTTGCATGTGCATATAGTCCACATAAATGCAATATACCTAAACTTGTCAAGAAAATATTTGAGTCAGGTCAGGGATTGAGCTCAACATTTCCAATAAATAAAAGGATAGTTATTAAAAGTCTTGATGTGTTTAAAACATATTTAAACTTATTTTCAGAGTCATTTGATTTAACATCAGTTACCCACCGATGAAAAATAATAGTTCAAGTAGAAAAAAACAATGGCCGATGGAAATCCGGTCCGCCAGAATTCATTCCTAATAAGCTAGTTCCTAAATGTTTGGTGAGATTTTTTTAGCAGTGATCAGTGAAAAAGTAACACAATGTAAATGCTCTCTTGTTTAATCAACAATTAGGTCTATATAATCTTTACTATTGAGTATAGTGTTTCTAAATCAAATAACTGAAAAAAATAAATAAATAAAACTGTGTAAATTTTCAAATAATTGAGGGCCCAACTTATCTCCCTACCTGCTGTGTGTGTGCTTCAAAAAATTCATAAAGAGATTGTATAAAGAGATCGTTCATAAGAGATTGTCCAAATTTGATTTGAAACAGATTTAATTTAGGCTTTTATTCACATATAAACATTGATCAGCAAACTTAAACAGAGGCTCAACTGAACCTGCTTGATGCATGAGAACAAACCTCTTCTGGATGCTCAAATGTACTGCATAACACACGAGAATGAACCTCATTGGTTCTCGCAGGTCAAACAAACATGCTTGAGCTTTCTTTTACCATATAACTGATGTGTAAATGAGTATTCCAAAGATACCCGGATGGTCTACTTTTTCCAGTTGGAATCCGAAGTGCAGATCCATGCACACTCTAACGGCTAATACTGCCCACAACCCATTGTGTGGTGGATGAGGATTCAATTAGAACTATGTGTTACTTCATTTCTCTCCAAAATGGTAGGAAATTAATTTAAACTGAATGTGGAGGATTTTAACTGACAAGATGATTGATAGGATAGTTTAAACAGTGACAAGATGCACGTAACTAAGCGAGAGAATGGTTCGTTAAAGGGGACATTTCATGAAAATCTGACTTTTCCTGTGTTTAAGTGCTATAATCGGGTCTCCGGTGCATCTACCAACACAGAGAATATGAAAAAGGGCAACAAAGTAATTTGGTTTTGGCAAGCCTTTCTCTGCAAGCATGTGATAAATTAAACCGTTCAGATTTCGCTCCCCTTGTGACGTAGGAAGGGGATCTTATTATAATATTACTGCCCCTGAATCTGTATGTTTCCACCTACGGCGCCACCATTGTTTTCGCAAGCGACAACGAGTAACACTGGTCCTGGAGTGCAGCAACAGCTGTCCTGCACAGTTTAGCTACAACCCTGCTCAAACACACTTGAATGTCTTCAGAATTACTAAAGCTACATGAAGGAAGGTGAGTTGTGTAGGAGCAAAACTCTGCAGGACAGCATCACTCAAGAACAACCGTCTCTGAGCTCATATGTCTCAGCTATGTAAACATTATCACTGACCTGTTAACGGCTATAATAGTAAACATATGAGTCTCCATAAACTCCTGGCATCTGAGCCATTAAGGATGCAGTGGTGTCATTTTATTGATAAACACACTTGATTTTTAACTAACCATGCATAAACCAATCAGACTTTGGCCATTAATATGTTCTAAGTAACTGAATAAAGCACAAATGTCAGAGCATGTCAAAACATCTCAGATTCCAGAAGGTTAACTGATGAATACAAGCAATTAAAAGTACTTTTGAAAGTAAAAAACTTATGAAAGCATCCTCAATTTCCACCATTTTTCCCCCATAAGCGACTAAAAAGTTACTGTATGTCTGGATGTCGAGGTCTATGGTTAGTTCACACAGGATAATTAATCAGCGTCTGAAGAAGTGACCACGGCACAAGCCAAGACCTACTCCAGGGCTGGGGACCTCTGGCCCCTTAAGATCCACTATACTGCAGAGGAACCAGCCAGAAATCAGACATTTAGAACAACAGAGACATAATCCTCTATGGTCAGCTAAGACCTTCACAGACCTCTATCACCAGACAAGCCCTCAATGCAAACCCCCCACTGGCCAGCTTAGACCACAATGCATCATCTCAGGACCAGCTAAGACTGCAACGTGAAGGGCTAACAAGATCGTTGTACAGACACTAGTCAACAAGTGTGCATACTGCATTTTTTTGGGCTTTTTGAGGTAAGACTGATGACTCGAAATATCCAAGTAATCTCCATGACTCTAGTGATTCAGTGAGAAGTGTAGCCCTAAGCTGCCTTCTCTTTGTTTTAGTAGTAATAATACAAATGTGAAAAAATTGAATGCAAATCAAAGTGAAATTTAGAGGGATACAAGAAAATTGGCCACATGAGTAAGGTCCAAACAACTGCATTTAAAAATCCATTTCTTTAAAATTATTCATAGTTAGTAAATATTTCTGTAAGAGGACTGATAAAATGTACAGTACTAATTATTAACAGCTTACCCAAATCATACGTCTTCTATTACCTATTGATTATTATGTAAGTGGTTAAATGTTAAAGTAGTGATTAAAGTGTTAATTTGTCCTTGTCATGTATCATCTGTGTATTTTTGGTTCTTTGAGTTTAGGTCTTTACCTGTGTTTAGTCTCAGTTTCCTTAGTTAACTACAGTTACTCATTGGTTCATTGATTAGTTCCACATGTTCCTTGTTTTTTCCCTCATTAAAGCTGGAAATACACTTAACGACTAGCTAAAACATTCCAAGGGTATGTTTTTTACGACAACCATGCACTAAAAATGGAAAAGTTTTTTCTTTGTACAGATGACAACGTTATCAAAACTATCCCCGTTCACACGGATCCGCGCAAACGACTAAAAACGCTGTATTATGCATGCCAGATAAGTAGTTGGCGGTGGCAATTTTGTAAAGAAAGACTACGTGCCTGTGCATATACACATTCTTTTCTTGTTATTTCCCTATAGTGGCTAATAAATCAAAAGTCTTGTACATTCACAGAAAACACCTTATTTCCACATTGAAAAGGTGATAAGGTGGATTTACTGAACACGTAATACGCATGAGTATGCCATCACCGTTTTCAAAGATTTGCGTTTTTGCAGTTTACACGGAGATGATAATGGTATCGTTTTCAAAAAATTTCGCTTTGAAACCCATTTTCAAAAGTTTGCATTTTCAGGCCACCAAAACGCCATTGTCATGTAAATGAACGGCCAAAACATAGTTTTCCGCATAAAAAGTTTTCCATTTTTAGTTGAAAACGGTGTCGTATAAACAGCCCCAAGACTGAACTCAACACACTTAAAGACTGTTTCCATCAACTGGAGCAGATTTTCTTTGATAGTCTTTGAAGCCTACAAACAACACTGGTGGTTTTATATATGAAACGTTAAACATAACTTGAATAATAATAAATAAAAAATCATAAAGTCCTGTTTCTCTTTCATGTTTTCTTTTTGCTGTTATTGCCTGAGTAGACATTTCATAATGTATTTCCTGATTAATTTTGTTAATTAAAACATTTCTAGTGCTGTTTTTTAAACCTATAATCATGCAATAATGTATAAATAAGAGACTGTTACTCAAAGCTAATTGTTTGTTTTAAATTCATGAACTCAGAGACTTTCCTGCTTGCATTGCTTGTTTCCTGCTCAATCCTGCCAATAAACACTCTGGTATTTGAAGTTACCCATTTTGTCCTTTTCTGTGTGCTGACAGAAGACCAGACCATAAACAAAAGTACAACATGGGCATTCTCCTTACCCCTATAGACCCTGCAGACCTACTTCACTCTCTCTTTCAAGATGGCTGCCCGATAGAGGACTACGTAGAAGAGTTCCTCAAACTCTCACATCAAGTAGACTGAAATGATGACACATTATAGAAAATTTTTTGGTGTGGTTTGGACGATCATCTTTATCAACAAGTTCCATCGGCTGCAACAACATGTTCTTTAAGGAAATATATTGATTATGTTCTATGGTTGTGTGGATCACGCTTCAGAGTGCAGCCTAGAGTCCATTCCAGTGAGAGAAATTCCCCAGTCTGTTTCAGTGAGAGAAATTCACCAGAATTCCTGTGAAGTTCCTGTGAAGGAAAGTCACAAGCCCGTTGCAGCCCCAGAGTTCAGTTCTGAGCCAGCTCTGGCCCAGTTCAGTTATAAGTCCGTTCCAGCTCCAGAACCTACTTCAACCCATGAGCCAGCCCCTGAGTCTGAGCCAACTCCAGAGATTATTAAAACATCAGTGCGTCACTTCACCTCTGCCCAAAGGAGGAGACAGAGGAAGAAGAAACAGTCCTCTACAAGGCCAGCCCCTGACCACAGCCCAGTGTCAATTCCAGTCCCTGACCACAGTCCAGGGTTTGCTTCAGCCCCTAACAGAGCTCAGTGTTGGCTCCAGCCCCTGACCTTAGTCTAGTGATGGCTCCTGCCCCTGACCAGCTTCCAGTCTGCCCCAGAGCTCAGCCCAGTGCTCACGCTCATCCCAGAGCTTAACCTAGTGCCCTCTATCGTCTCAGAGATCCACACAGAGAACCCTCTCCCACTGATTGCTCTCTCAGTTATGGCGGTGGCTATAAAGTGTGTTTGGGCAGCACACTGCTCTCATACTCCTATTGAAGCGGAGATTATTTCCAAGTCTTTTGTCTGTTTAGATGTGACCATGGAGGTCATTCCTAAGTTTCCTATTTGCCCAGAGACAACCACGGAGGTCGTTCCCGAATTTCCAATCTGTTTAGATACGACCAAGAGGGTCATCCCTGAATTTTCTGTCTGCCCTAAGATGGCTAAGAAGGTCATTCCCGAGTTCTCTGTTTGCCCTGATATAGTCACATAGTCCGATAAAGAACTTTTCATCACAGCTACAGAGGTCGATTATGAACTTCCTATTAGCCTTGAGTTAACTGAGGTCATCCCTGAGTTTCCTGTTTACTATGACGTGACCACTGAGTTTGCACCCAAGTTTTCTGTCTGCACCGACATGACCAGAGTTCATTTATGAACTTTCTGTCAGCCCTGAGATGATTGAGGTCAACCCGAGACACCTTGCCAGTCCCATTATGACAACTGGGAACACACTTGAGCACCCAGCCTGCCTGGACCCGACCCCTGAGGTCATTGCTAACCTCTCTGTGCTTTATGTTCCAATTCCACCAGATCTGCCCTGGAGGTCTTCAGCTCTGCCATGGTGGTCATCAGTCCTATCTGCTAAGCTGTGGTGGTCGTCTGCTCCATGGTGGGGGTCTTTAGTCCTGCCTGATCTGCTTTGGTGGTCTTCTGCACCCGCCCTGGAGGTCTTCTACCCCATCTACACTGCTGTGGTGGTCATCTGCTCCGCCATGGTCCCCGGAGCTACCTTCACCTGTATATATCTACCCATATACCTGCCTGTCACCTGTCTGACTGGATTCTGTTTGGCGTGCCTTCCGGAGGGGGGAGTACTGTCCAAAACAAACAAGAAGAACAAGAACAAGAGTAATCCAAACAAAGTGACACATTCAACAACCGACAGAGAATGAACAGAGAGGAACTTAATTTCACAGAGGAACTAAACTAAATGACAAGCAGCTGTAGGAATAATCAGGGTCCATAGAAACTAACGAGTGCGGGAAATAAAGACAAAGAAACACATGACTAGTGAAAACACAACTAAAAGTCCATGAAAATGAAACTATCTAAATAGGAATGTGACAAGGTCGAAATAAAAGGATAGCTACTTAATGTTATTTTTAAAATGAGAGAAATCACTGCTTATTCTGAATTTTTACAGAATACAGAATGGCATCTATGCTAATATTAGCCTCTCTGTTTATCCCAAGGTTTACCGTAGTCAACCGTATCCGGGCCGTATCCAGATGAGATTGAGGACCTGCGCCTTGACACGACCACAACGCAGCCCTGAAGTGTCAGCAGAGATTGAGTCAACTAGATCATCCACTGTGAAGCTAGATCATCGACACGATAGCCAGTGGCACAGTTCCTCAACGAACCGTCCATACCAGCGTGATGAATACGATCCTCAACTGGATGGAACTGGAATAAATACTTTGACTGTTGCGATCCCATCGGACTTATGATAGCTGGATGAATCATAATAAAGCACTGTTCGCCGTTGGCCAGAGGAGAACTGGCCCCCCGACTGAGCCTGGTTTCTCCCAAGGTTTTTTTTTCTCCATTTTAACAACTGTTTGCCACCTGTTTGCCACCTGATGTCACTTGTTGGAGTTTGGGTTCCTTGCCACTGTCGCCTTTGGCTTGCTTAGTTGGGGACACTTGACATTTGATATTCAGCAGTGTTCTGATTTGCCTGCATTGACACCATTGTATGCGAACTGAACTGAGCTGGATGATGACATCACTGTTCACTCCAGTGCTGATATAGATAACTTAACTAAATTAATTACTATTGATTCTTACAACGGAATGAATCAATACTGAATTTACTTAAGATGGACAATGACACCATTTTCTTTAAGAGCTGCTGTGCAACCAAAATGATATACCAGTTATCACTGTAAAGCTGCTTTGACACAATCTGCATGGTTAAAAGCGCTATATAAAGGTGACTTGACTTGACTACAGTTTCACAACTTCCAGTTATGGAGTGGTACGTAGAAGACGACCCTCCTATATTGTTTGAGTAATAATCCTTCAAAATCACTTAAAATCTTTTGGTAATTAATGCACAAAAGACCAACAACGGAAATGGCACCGAAAAAAAGAACAGAGCTCAAGAAAAAGTGAATAATGAAGCGCAACTGATGTCGCAAGATTCTGATCAAGCGGACGAACTAAGAGAGATAGAGGAAGATGACGACAGTAAATCTACAAAAGTAACTGAGTTGAACCCCAACAATGCAAATGTTTTACAAGCCATTAAAGAAATGGACAAATGAGTTACGAGTAACATCAACAGTGTTATGTCAGCAATCAAAGAGGTGAAGGAGCGAGTGAAAGAGGCCGAAGAACGCATTTCTGGAGTGGAGGATAAAATCGTTCAACTCCATGCTCATGCGAAATCGCTTGAATCACAGGTTAAAAAACTGACAAAGTTGACCACATGGATTACAGAAACAGGCAGAACAACTGGTGGTGGGTTTACCGGAAAAAGAAGGAAACGATGCGTATGTGTTTTTAGAGGCCTGGATTCCAAAAATATTGGAAATGGACGTGATCTTTAGTCATAGAGCGTGCACATAGAGTGGGTCCAATGAAACATAGGGGACCAGAACACAAGACGAGAACACTAATAATGAAGTTCTTGAACTTCAAACAAAAAGAACAGGTGCTGAGAGTGGCCAGATCCAAGGGGATGATTTCATACAAAGAGCACACTTTTTGTTTTCATGCAGATGTTTCTGCAGAAGTACACAGGAAGCTGAGAGCCTTTGATAGTGTGAGACAGATGCTATGAGAAAGAGGAATCAGTAAACAGAGGATCATCTACCCTGCTCGTCTACTTGTTACACACCAGGAGAAATCAAGGATGTTTGACACACCGGCTGCAGTGGAAAGCTTCATTGAAGAACTAGACAAAGAATAAAGGTGGGCTCAGTTCAGCTGGACTATTATAGTTTTGAATATAGGTTGCTTTAAAATAACATTTAAATTACATTCCACAAATGTCGTTATCCTCTTTTTGTCGTGACAATAACATGTTCGATCGTGACTAATCAAGACTAATTTGTAAAATAATTAAGCAGATTCAGCTGTTATTGTTCTATGGACATGTGAAAATATGTGTTTACACTTTAATACAATAAGTGAGAATAATTTTACAAACAGGGTTGTGATAATAAATATAGATAAAAGTACCTGATAGTTCCTCATGGGTGTGTGGACCAGTCGACGCCATTTAAGGAGTGCATAGGGGTGGGGGTTTAAATGCAGTAGCATGGACGCTACTGGGGAAAACGGGGATGTTGTTGAATGTATCTTAGCAATAGGTGTTTTGTTCATGATTGTTTTTATTTGTATTTTTTACTTCTCAGTATTTAAGATCTGTGAGTCTATAAAAAGGAACATGCCTCTTAATAAGAAATGTAAAAGATTATGGGGGAGACAGGGAATGTGAAATTTTTAACCTGGAATTGTGTAGCACTGGGTAATATTAAAAAATAAAGCAGGTAATGGACAGGATCAAACAATTACAGGCACAAGTAGTTTTTCTTCAGGAAACCCACATGGTAAAAAATGAGACAATTAGGCTTCGGCGGAGATGGCAAGGGCAAGTTTTTGCTGCTTGTCACACTTCTAAATTTATAAATCAGTTCAGAAGGTAACTAAAAATGGCTTCAGGATCCAAAGTTTATAGAATATTTAAACGAACAATTTGATTGTGAATTATCAACAGAGCAGCTTCAAAAGTTTTGAGGTTGAAACAAAATTTTTATGAATATGGAAATAAAACAGGTTGGTTACTTGCATGGCAAATCTGACAACAACAAACAGAACATACCATCAGAGCAACTGAGAGTTCAACGGGAACTATAGTTGACCTGGTAGAGATCAATGAAGCATTTAGAATTTATTATGAAAAACTCTATAGTTCAGAGTGCTCATTAAATCTGGATACACAGATTTACTATCATTGGACGCCGAAAAAGCCTTTGATAGGGTTGAATGGTCTTGTTTGTTTGATTTGTTGTCTTGATTTGGGTTTGGTGAAAGGTATTGCAAGTGGGTTAGGCTACTTTATAATAGCCCTACAGCAGAGGTGTTGACAAATAATATAGTTTCTTTTTTTTTATTTTTTTATTGTTTGCCCACAATATCAACATAGCGTTAACAGTATCATAACATATTGTCGTGCTACTGCTTTGGGTCGATGCAGTGGGAAACGCGGGTGAAATGAGCCACGACAAGGGGATTCGTTCACAGAGTTTACTGTTCTGCACAGATGTAAGTCACAGTTCACAGCGCACTCACCAACAGTATCGTTCATGAACACACACTTTGTATGAAACTGATGTGGCTGCTAGGTGCTCTTGCTCCGGCACAGGACGGCAGTTTTCCGACGTGCGATGAGCATGCGAGCAACCCCAAAATCTAACTAAAGAAAAAAACGTAACTTTTACGCTCTATACAAAAGAGTGCGTAACTGAACAACCAATAAGAGACTAGATCACAGAAAGGGTAACTAAAATACTTAAAGGGGCCATGTTCTCTTTTCTACACTATTCCCCCTCTTTTAACAGTACTGAGTCCCTTCAGTAAAAATAGCATAACAGTAACTAAGAAATAGTGCATGTAATAATAAACAGTATCTTTAGTCTGAAAAAGTCCTTCAAGGCGTTAACTCTGAAATAACATTCCATAAGTACTAGTACTTAACTGAAAGTCTGGAACACAGTCTTTTTTTTTTTTTCTCTTAATTATTGTATCTTGCAGGCTTACGAATTTCTCTTCCTCTGTTTGTCCTCTTGATTGTCTCTTCTTGTCCTAGGTCTGACATTAGCCCAAGTTCCCTTTCTTTTTGCCTTCGTCCACGAGCTGCTGGTTGACGTTTTCTTCCTTTGTCCTGGTTTTCCTTGGGCTCAGGGTCAGAAGAAACTGAATCTGTTTCACTGCTGTACTGGGTTGCGAGCTGTTCAGGATCAAGCAAAGGCTCTTGAATTATAGGATTACTAGTGGTATCTTTGCTCTTTTGCAGGATCTGACTCCTTTGACGCTTAACCCATGCTGGAATCACCTCACAGTCATAAGGCTTAAGACGGTCATGATGCATGATTCTCTTTTGTCGTAACCCCTGGACCTCATAAAGCACCGGGCCACAGCAGACAGATATCACAAAGGGCCCTTTCCAAGGTGCTTGGAGTTTTGGACTTTGTCCCTTCTTTTTGGTGCTGTCCCTCATGTACACAAGATCTCCCACATTATACGTCCTCTCTTGAGACCTGAGATCATACGTCTTCTTTTGACGTTGTTGAGCTGTTTGGAGGTGCTCTCTGGCAGCATCATGTGCTTCTCTTAAGCCCTTTTCCAAGTTGTACAGGAAGTCGGGAACTGCCAAACTATCTGACCTCTGCTCTGCTATGCCAGACCATAGATCCTGAGGTTGGTAGACTTCTCTTCCAAGCATCAGCCTATTTGGTGTGAATCCCGTGACTGCATGTTGGGAGCTACGATATGCTGATGTAAGTAGAGGAAGATGCTCATCCCAGTTTTTCTGATTCTGGTTCACATAGCAGCGAATCATCTGAAGGAGTGTGCGATTGAACCGCTCAACTTGCCCATTTGAGGCAGGGTGGTAAGGGGTCGTCCTTGTTTTTGTGATCTGCAAAAGACTGCAAACATTCTTGAATAGTGAACTTTCAAAATTGCGACCCTGGTCTGTGTGCAGTTCGAGTGGTGCACCAAAACGGGAAATGAACTCATAAACTAATGTCCTAGCTGTTGTTTCTGCGCCTTGGTCTGGAATAGGAAATGCCTCCACCCATCGAGTGAATTGGTCAATGATGATGAGAACATACTTGTTTCCAGAACTGGACACAGGAAATGGACCCAGTATATCAATGTGGATCCGATCCATTGGGGCCCCTGCTTGGTAATTTTGAAGTTTGGCTCTCTTAGTAGATCCTGCAGATTTACAGGCATTGCAGTGTTTGCACCGTTGTATGTACAAATGTACATCTCCACCCATGCCATGCCAGTGAAAACTCTGACGGAGTCGCTCTAACGTTTTGCCTTCCCCCAAATGGCCAGACTGGGGCGGGTTGTGGCAGGCTTGCAACACTTCTGCTTGCATTGAAACTGGTACTAGTAACAGCAGGGAAGGGCTGAGTCCTCCAGGTCTTTCCCAACGATAAAAGAGAACACCTTGGTGTAATTCGACTTGCGGCCAACACAACCAGTATTTCCTTACTGCTGGACTTTTCAATGCTACCTGCTCCTTTGTGGGAATGGTTCCACTATTTTTCCACTCATGCAAGATTGAGAGGTCAGGATCAGCTTTTTGTTGTTGAGCCAGCTGTTCTTTGGTAGTGGTTTCTAACCAGTTAACATGTGGGGCTCCAAGCAACTCTGAAACTGATCTGTTCTCTTCGCCTGTGCAAATGTCATTGTGTTCATTGTTGTCATCGTGTTTCTCTGTTTCACACTCAATGCGCCTTACTGCAAGTGGCACAACATCGTCAACGTCTTCTTCAAACCTCTCCCAGTGGTCATGGAGTCTTTGGCAATGTTGACAACCTCCACATGGCAAATCTGAAACATTCTTCCCTGCCTGATAACAGTTACACGTATTGGGAATCTCACCATCACGTCTTGACATCGCATCAGCATTTGAATGGTGTTTTCCAGCCCTGTGCTCAATGTCGAGATCATACTGGCTCAGCTCTTCCAGCCATCGAGCAAGCTGTCCCTCAGGGTGTTTGAAACGGAACAACCAGGTAAGGCTGTTGTGATCAGTGCGCAAAAGAAACTTCTTACCAAGCAGGTAGTGTCGAAATTGGCGGGTGTAGCAGACAACAGCTAGCAACTCTCGCCTTGTTACACAGTATCTTTTCTGAGCTGGGGTAAGGTGGGTACTTGCATAGGTGATAACTCTTTCCTCTCCCCACTGGAGTTGTGATAACACTGCTCCGATGCTGTGATTTGACGCATCTGTGTCCAGAATGTATTTCCCTTCTGTTGAAGGATACCCCAGTATTGGTGCAGAAGTCAATCTTTCCTTGAGTTGTGTGAAGGCATTCTGGTGCTCCTCAGTCCACATGAATGTCACTTCTTTTCGAAGGAGTTCATTTAGGGGGCTGGCCAGCTCAGAAAATGCCGGAACAAACTTCCTGTAGTAGTTACACAGTCCAAGGAAAGCCTTTAGCTCATGCACACTTGTGGGGGTTTTCCAAGTGTCTACATCTTTAATCAAAGCTGGGTTAGGGCGGATACCCTCACCACTGACCACATGGCCCAGAAAAAGGACTTCGTCTTTGAGTAGTTGACACTTGGACGGCTTCAGCTTCAACCCATAACTGTCAAGGCGTTGGAATACGAGTGCAAGGCGATCAAGGCTCTCGTCTACTCCTTTACCCAGGATAATGATGTCATCCAAGTAAATCAGAAGGGTTTCCCATTGAAGTCCTCGCAGAACAAACTCCATTGCCCTTTGGAAAGTGCTTGGAGCATTGCACAATCCAAAGGGCATACGGGTGTATTCATACAGGCCATAGCGAGTGATGAAGGCTGTCTTTGGTCTGTCCATTTCATCTACTGCAATTTGCCAGTACCCAGACTGGAGGTCTAGGGTAGAGAAGACACAAGCGCCACCAAGGACATCCAGGCATTCCTCAATCTTGGGGAGAGGATAAGCATCCTTTGTTGTCAGGCTGTTTAGGCGTCGATAATCGATACACCAGCGGACTCCACCATCCTTTTTACGGACTAACACGACAGGGGACGCCCACTCTGAGGAGGAAGGTGTAACAACTCCTGCTTCCAGCATAGCTTTGAGATGCCTCTCCTCTTCCCCTTGAAATCCGAGTGGAGTCCGTCTTACTGGCTGGCGTACTGGCCCAGCAGCTCCAGTATTTATTTTGTGTGTAACAACTGTTAGGAAACCAAGGTCAGCATCTGAAACGGCAAAAAGAAATCTGTATGAGAGCAAGAGCTCAACAAATCGCTGTTGTTGTTCTTCATTTAATGTTCCACTTGAAGCAGCGTAAAGGGCTTGGAGGTGCTCAGGTAAGTCAGTGGCAGTTGACAGTCTTCTTAGTTCCGAATAAATTGTGTTATCACTCTGCTCTTGAACGCTACAGTCCTCTTCTTGCTCTGTATAATGTGATGAGCTCTCATCTGGATAGGTTTCAACCAAGAGACCAAGACAGGCTCCTTTCAGCAAGGTGGTCTTATTGCTGGAAAGATTGCAAAGCCTTACAATCACCCGTTGCTCCATGGTTGTGACAACACTTCCAGAAGCCACAGTTTCTGTGATCAGGTAGGGTTCCAAAACAGCACAGACACCAGGTTTTGGATTGTCAACTTCACCCCAGACAAGACATTCACTTTCTGGCGGTAACATTGTGTCTGTCTCCAGGACCACTCGTGCGACATGGTAGTCTGTTCCATCACCTCCGACAATCTTAGCGGGAACCAACTCTTCCTCAATGAAAACTCTGCCACTAGAATGGATTGTTATGTTTGCAGCCTGCAGGAGGTCTAGGCCCAAAAGAACAGAGTCACGTATCGGAGCCACAAAGACTTCCCATTCTGCACTCCATGTACCGATTTGGAATTTAACTTTTAGTCCAGCTTTGGCGCTCATGTCTTTCCCTGATTCTGCATTATGGAGACATGTCTGTGTTAAAGCTGTCTGCTTATTTAAGGGAAACTGCTGATACAAGGTTTCTGAGATAACCGTCGCTTCAGCTCCTGTGTCTACAACGGCTTTCACTGGAATGCTGTTCACAGTTGCATCAATGAGCAAGCTTGGGCCTCTACTTGTAGTGCGTCCCACCTGTGGTGTAGGGGACTGGCTTCTCCAGCTTACTACATCCCTTGGAGCAGTACTGCGGTTCTGCTCCTTACTACTTTGACTGGAGTTAGGTGGTGGGGTTGACAGCCTCACACACTCTCTGCGAAAATGTCCTTCTTCACCACAGTGATAACACAGACCTGTTCCAACACGGCTGGGACTTGGTGAGTAGGACTTGGTTTGTGCTGCTCCACTTTGTATGGGAGACCGACCTCGCCTCTTTTCCTGATTTGCTGCTTCCAGCTTTCTTGGCTCCTTGGCCACAGCATTGTCTAGTTTTGATTGCAGCTGCTCCATCTTCTCCATCAGGAGGTGAAACTGGTCAGCAGTCACATAGTTCTTACTAATTCTCTCCACTGTTTCTGTTAGGAATGCAGTTTTCTGCGAAAGAAGAGCTAGCTGGTCTGCAGTGATATAAGTTGGACTCTGCACCCTGCGTGATGCTGCTGGAGTTTCACTGGACACTTCATCATCATCTGCCCAGGAAATACGCCTGGCTCTGCTTTTTGCATCAACATCACGTCCCACGGTGGCTCGATAATTGTGCTCATGGGCCTCTACAAGTCTTTGAGCCTCCACTAACGAATGAGGATCTCTGTTCATTACTTCATAAGCCACCTTTTGGTTACGAAGCCCCTTGAGGAAGAAATCTGTGGCAAGTTGATCTTGCAGATCAAGCTCCACACCAGGGTATGCTAAAGTGACTAAGCGTTGTACCTCTTCTGCAAACTCTGCTGCTGACTCTTTAAACTGGCGGAGTTCTCCCAGCTTCCTTCTAATTGTGGTTGGGGGGTCTCGCTGACCAAAACGTTGAGTTAGCTGCTCTTTAAGAAGAATGTAGTCTTCTCGAATATGCTCAGGAAGTGAACAGACATACTTAATTGCTGCCCCCCTCAGACATTCATGCAAATAATCCACTCTGTGGGCTCCACTCCAACCATACTTCCTGGCCTGCCGTTCAAATGGTACTAGAAACGATTCCCAGTCCCCACTACCATCAAAAATAGCGAGCTTTGCTCTGGGACACTCTTGAGGGATGGCTTGGCCTTGATGAGGAAGAATACTGTGTCTTTGTTCAACGGCGTATGTAGGTGGCAGTAGCTGAGAGCCACGCTCACTACTTCGATGTCTAACACTTGTCTCTATGGAGGGGGTAACTCTGGTGGGGCCTGAAGTACGTGCTCTCTGTTGTATGACTTCCAGCTCAGCAGCAAATGGCCCACTTGTAATGTTGCGTGACCTCTCTGGATTCTCTGAGGGCAATGGTGAATCAGAGTAAGGCATCCGCCTCTCTCTGACAGTAGGCTGTGAGCTCTCACGGGTGTCCCACCTGGGCGCAGTGGACATGGATGTTTGCGGGGCTTGGGTATTACTCGCAATGTGGTTCAATATTGGAGCCATCATCTTTTGCAGTTGCTCATTATTCTTGTTCTGACATTCGAGCATCACTTTCACCCAGTCTGGAGGTTGGTCAGGATCAGGGGCTGCTGCTGCCATTGCTCTTTGGTGTAAATCTTCCTGGGACATGTTTTAATATTTCTCTATTTACTATCTCTCTTGTTTCTATTGTTATTTTTCTCTCTCTTTCTTTTCTTTTTTTTTTTTTTTATATTTATCTTATCTTTTTTTTTTTTTCTTTTCTTTTTTCTTTGTTTTTTTTCTTATATTTATCTTTTTTCTTTTTTTCTTTTATTATTATTATTATTTTATTTATTTTTTTTTTACAGTCAATTATCTTCACAGACGTCCTCCAGGAGCATTTATTTTTCTAATGCCTCTGACAGTTCACAGTGTAGTTGAGTCAACACAGTTCTCATCGGGCGCGATGACGTCAGCCACCTCGCGCCTCCGGCCTGGTCTTGAAGAAGCGCTAACAAATTAGCTTGCGACTGCAACATCCACTGTTGTCATATGTTATTTTGCCAATATCCAAAATCCCTCTGGGTTAATTTACGGAGTTTCAAACACATCCAGATAAATCCCCGCTTCTGACACCAGTTGTCGTGCTACTGCTTTGGGTCGATGCAGTGGGAAACGCGGGTGAAATGAGCCACGACAAGGGGATTCGTTCACAGAGTTTACTGTTCTGCACAGATGTAAGTCACAGTTCACAGCGCACTCACCAACAGTATCGTTCATGAACACACACTTTGTATGAAACTGATGTGGCTGCTAGGTGCTCTTGCTCCGGCACAGGACGGCAGTTTTCCGACGTGCGATGAGCATGCGAGCAACCCCAAAATCTAACTAAAGAAAAAAACGTAACTTTTACGCTCTATACAAAAGAGTGCGTAACTGAACAACCAATAAGAGACTAGATCACAGAAAGGGTAACTAAAATACTTAAAGGGGCCATGTTCTCTTTTCTACAATATATTCATGTTACAGATTGTACGAAACCAAGAGTCACAAGTAAAAAAAAAAAAAAAAAAAAAAAATGATGTATTCAGATGTCAACACGACAAGAAACAAAAAGGTCACAGTATTTTAGAGCAGTCTTTACATAGGAAATAAAAGGAAATTAAAGGAAGTTAAAAGTCTGTGTTCATCAGGAGAGCTCTTTTATATATTCCCAAAGGGGAGACCATATCAGCCAGAATTTTTCTGATTTTTGATGTTTATCATGGGTGAGCTTTTCAAGTGGCAACCATGTTGCAATCTGTGATATCCACATTTTAAAAGAAGGAGCCTGTGATGCAGACCAAAGTAACAGAATGCATTTTTTTGCTAAATATACCAGGACAATGAATAACTGTATTGCATCTTTTTTAAACAAACTGTTCACATCAAAATTCAATAAATACAGAGCTGGGGTCATATCAAAGTTTAGTCCAAGAAGATGTTTCATTACACTATGTATTTTCTTCCAATATGGCAAAATTTTGTCGCAATACCAAAAACAATGAATGAATGTACCTTTATCTTTTTTACATTTGAAACACAGGCCTGTAGCATTGCTAAACATTTTCTTAATACGCATCAGTGTAAGATATATCCTGTTAAAAAATTTAAAGTTGAGCTCATGGATCCCCAGGGAAGTACATTTTGGGTATACATTATTGCATATAACAACCCAGTCATTCTGTTCAATGGTTTGACCAATATCCTTTTCCCACACACCCTTCAGTCCCGGTAAGGCAGAGGTGCAATTACTAGACAAGATGTCATATGTCCTTGATATTGATCCCTTAAACTGATTGAATTCAATAAAAGGTCTTCGATCCCTGTTGTTTCCATTCTCAATTCTTCTTTATCCATTTTGGATTTTAAAAAATGCCGTAACTGAAGATATTTGTAAAAATTGGACTTTGGAACTTTATATTCCTCCATAATCTGCTGGAAAGATTTTAAAGTGCCCTCTGAAAATAAACAAGATATTTGAGAGATTCCGAGTTTCAGCCATGCTGACAGACCAATATTCTGGAACGTTAAAGGAAAATCTGGGTTAAAAGAGAGTGGGGAAGACAGGGAAAGAGAGGGAAAATTTTTTAAATATGTCTTAATATCTCTCCAAGCTCGAAGAGTGTTTGATATGGTAAAATGTTCTGAAATGTTTTTTAGCTTTTTATAGTTCTTAACAAATGGTAAAAACCTAATCGGTAGTGGGGCGCAAACTGAAGCTTCCATATTATACCAGATAGAATTGGTCCTCTCACTGCACCAACTAATCATATTTTTTATCTGGGCTGCCCAATAATATAACTGAAGATTTGGCAAGTCTATCCCACCTTTATCTTTTGGCTTCATTAGTTTGGAAAAATTAATCCGTGGCATTTTATTATTCCAGATAAACTTTGAAAGGTGTTTATTAAGGTCTTTGAAAAATAAACTTGATAAGTAACTAGGTATAGATTGAAATAAATACAAAAGCTTGGGAAGGACATTCATTTTTATTACATTTATTCTCCCCAGAAGTGAAATCGGGAGTAAACACCATGTTTTCAAATTAGCCTTAATTTTCTCTATAAGAGGAGTATAATTGTTTTTTATAAGTTCATTAAGTGAAGCTGTGACAAAAATGCCAAGATATCTGAAGCCGTTCTCTGATATCTGGAAAGGGGAGATTAACTTTAGATGTTCTAAAGAAGGGATATTTAAGGTAATGCGGTGGATTTAGAAAGATTTATTTTATAGCCAGAAAGACTACTGTAATAAGAAATACATTCCAATAATACTGGAATAGACTGCTCTGGTTTAGACATAAATATTAGTACATCATCAGCGTAAAGTGATGCTCGATGATCTTCTCCTCCCACTATAATTCCATGGAAATTTTTGCTCTGTCTAATGAGCTCTGCTAGAGGTTCAACGACTAAAGCGAAAAGTAAAGGTGAGAGAGGACAACCCTGCCTTGTGCCCCTCCCTATGCAGAATGGAGTCGAAATGAGACCGTTTGTAACCACTGTGGCCTTAGGATCAGCGTAAAGTAACTGGATCCACCTAATAAAATTATGTCCTAGGTTGAATTTTCTGAGAGTAGTAAACAAGAAGTCCCATTCGACCCTGTCGAATGCTTTTTCAGCATCAAGGGAGAGAACAAGTGCAGGGCGTCCTTCATTTTGAACAGAATTAATAACGTTCAAAAGCCGGCGTATGTTATCAGTGCCGTAACGTAATTTCACAAACCCTGTTTGGTCCGGCTTAACTAGCTTAGGTAGTATGCTCTCTAACCTACATGCCACAACTTTTGCTAGTATTTTAGAATCTGTATTAAGTAGACTTATTGGTCTGTATGATGCGCAATCTTCTGGATTCTTATCTTTCTTAAGTATTACGCAGATATTTGCTGTTTTCCATGTTTCAGGTATTGTACCTTGATCTAAAATAGCTTGTAAAGCAGGCATAAAAATATTAGAAAGCTCGGGCCAAAATGATTTATAAAACTCTGGAGGAAAACCGTCAGGTCCAGGCGACTTGTTGGATGGCATTAACTGTATTGCTGCCAGGACCTCTTCTGAAGTTATAGGCGAGTTAAGATAATCTCTGTCTTCATCCGAAATAACTAGGAGAAAAAAATATTATTGAAAAAAGTTTGAAATTCTAATTGTGTAGCACTGTTTTGTGAACAATATAGTGATTCATAATAGGATCGAAATGTACTGCTTATCAGTGCAGGATCGTATGTAGTGATACCATCCGGCATCTTTAGAGACTTGTTGTTTTTTCAGATTGTTTTTTTTTAATCTGATATGCCAACAGTCTACCAGATTTGTTTCCATGCTCGTAATAATTTTGTTTAGAAAGAAATAGTAGCTTTTTAATATGATTAGTGTAATCAAGATTAAGTTCAGCCCTAGCATGGCATAAAGGAGACCAATTAGTTTGAGTGGGAGTAGTATTATGCAGACGTTCTAGTCTTTTAACCTCTTTTTCTAATTCTTGCCGTTTAGATATCAGGGCTTTCTTATGTGCAGCAGTGTAAGAAATAATGTATCCCCGGATTGTAGCTTTTGCTGCATCCCACATTACAGCAGGTGAGACAGGCGAGTTTTTATTATCTGACCAATAATTTTGTATTGAGTCCTTTACAACGTTACAAAATTCTGGGTCCGATAGGAGAGACGAATTTAGTTTCCATACCTTACTCCTTGTTGGTGGGGTCCCTAATGTAATATCTATCTGAACCGGAGCATGATCTGAAATGGCAATTGAACCAATTTTGCTAAAAGATATAAGACTGAAGAAGGTATTTGGAATAAAAATATAATCAATTCTTGAATATGAACAATGAGGATTGGAGTAAAATGTATAGTCTCTTGTAAGAGGGTTCATTTCTCTCCAGCTATCAATTAAACCGGTCTCTTTGCATAGTTTTTTAAGAACCAAAGAAGATCTGGGATTGACTACGGTGCCAGATGAAGATTTGTCCAATCTCTCGTCCATCACGCAATTAAAGTCACCAGCACAGATTCCTAGACCTTTGCAGTGCTCATTGAATAACAAAATTATTTTGGATATGAATTTGGGAGAATCTTCGTTGGGTGCGTAAACATTCAACATTGTAATATGCTGACCAAATAAATGGCCTGTAACCAAAATAAATCTACCTTCTGGATCTCTGATTTCTTTTTCAAAAATAAATGGCAAATGTTTGCTAATTAGAATAATCGTGCCTCTTTTCCTAGGGTTAACTGTGCATGAAGAATAATACACTTGACCCACCCAATCTCGATTTAATTTCAGATGTTCGCTGTCCGATAGATGAGTTATGAGTAATTTGCCGTTTTTTCAGTGCTGCCTGTAGAATGCGTTCTCTGTCTGCGTAGCGCAGAAATCTGACCAGAACGCTTCGTGGTGGACATTAACTCCTGGAGCAGGTGCAAGCGATCGGTGGGCTCTCTCAATTTCAAGCCTGAAATCAAAAGAGAGGTCAAGCCATTTCGGTATCATTTCCCTTAGGAATTGAGGAAGAGGAGTAGAGCCCTCAGCTTTTTCGGGTAAACCGACGATTCGCAGATTCTTACGTCTTCCTCGGTTTTCTAGGTCATCCACTTTAGCTTGAAGTTGATTCAGCATTTTTGTCAAAGCAGAAAGTTCACCCTTGCGGGCCCGCAGAACGTCTTCCGTGGTGGAAATTCTGTTTTCAGCTTCCATTAAGCGGGTTTCACTCGAAGACACTCTTTGTGATAAGTTGGATAAAGTCTCGTGAATTGCAGAAACCGAGGTCGATATAGCATCAAGACGATTTTCTATAGTGTCAAAACGACCATCAATGTTCCCCAACCGGATGCTAAGCGCTCGTATTTCGTTCAAAACTGGGTCAGTTTGTTCCGTTGAAGATGAGGATGTTTCTGCTGACGCAGTTTGTTTCTTCTTTTTCTGAGACCGTGAAGTTGCAAAAAGTGGGAAGTCCTTTGGATCTTGAGTCTCAGACATGTTAGTCGTGTATTGAGCTTTTAAATTAGGAGATTCTTAAACTTAAATCGGAGAGGGCAGCAATTTATTAAACAATCAGGAGCGGAGCTACAAATTAGGCGGCCATCTTCTCCAGCGTCCGCGAGCGCCCCCCGACAAATAATATAGTTTCAAAACCATTTAGCATATCAAGAGGGTGCAGAACAAGGTTCACCCCTTTCTACTCTACTTTTTGCTATCTCCATTGAGCCTTTTGCAATAGCAGTAGAAAGACATGGAATTAACAGGCATTAAGATTAGACAGATAGAACATAAAATAGCATTATTCGCTGATGATGTAATTCTTTTTCTAAAATATCTTCATACATCAATACCTGCTTTATTGGATCTTATTAGTACATTTGGAGAAATTTCTGGATACAAAATTAATAATTCTAAAAGTTCTATTCTGTATCTAAACAGACAGCAACCTAGCTATGCTGCAACCTTTAATATCACTGATTGTTTTACTGGGTGTTAAAATTGTACCAAAAATGGAAGAAGTTGTGCAAGTAAATTATGATCAGCTTTTTGAAAGTGTTAGTAGCTCTAAAGAAAGATGGATGTCCTTTCCCATATCTTTAATTGGCCGAATAAATATCTTGAAAATACCAAAATATTTAGATTTATTTCAGAACATTCCCCTGCTTCCCCCTAAACCTCTTTTTCAAAGACTTAAAAAGATATTCACTTAATTAATTTGGAATAACAGTGTCACGAATGTGGCTCCCTCGGCCCTTCCTCCGGACCACCGGAGGGAGCCATCACCGGAATACTGATCAGTTCTCATTCGGACTACGTTTCCCATGGGCCCTCATTCCTGGGACTGATTGCACACACACCTGCACCGCATCACACTCACACTATTTAAGACACACACACACACTCACACATCGCGAAGTCTTGATTTGCCTTGGTGATCATTTCTGAGCGTTTTTCTGTGGACTGTTTACCTGTTATCGATTGGACTGTTTATTCCCTGCGACCCTTTGCTGCCGACCCTGATCTTTGCCTGTTTCCTGGACTGTGAATGTTTTGCTGCCTGCCCTGATCCTTGCCTGTACCCTGATTCTGTTTGTCTGCCGCCTGCCTCGACCATTGCCTGTTACTGTTTTTGCCTCTGCCTTTGCCCTGTCTACTCTGTAAGTACTTTTAATAAACTAGCTGCAAATGGATCCACATTCTGTCGACCCATCATTACAGAAGACTTCGCCACACAGTGATCCAGCAGCCCTCATGCAGATTTCATCTGAATTAACTGCCCAGGCCAACCAGCTGGCGGTGCATCAACATCAACTCAACCGCTTAACTTCCCTTACTGAAGAGCTGGTGAAGACGCTTCAAGACCTCCGATTCAGTCCTGCCGAAACCGCCACGCCGCCGCCCGCTGCTCCCGCCAATCCAGGCTTCGCGGCCTCTCCTGCAGTCAATCCTCGCCTAGCGCTCCCAGAAAAGTTCGACGGCACTCCAGCCAGATGTAAGGGGTTCCTTCTCCAATGTTCCCTGTTCATCAACCAGCAACCGTCCCTGTACCCCACCGAATCCAGTCGGATATCGTTTGTGTGTTCCTTGCTCACCGGCAAAGCACTGGATTGGGCCACCGCGGTGTGGAGGGATGACAACCCCGTGTTTTCCACTTTTCAAGATTTCTTGCGAAACTTTAAAGAAGTCTTTGAACATCCCGAAGGAGGCAGAAGCGCTGGCGATCAGTTACTTTCTCTCAGCCAAGGTAAACAAACAGCAGCCGAGTACGCGCTGATATTTCGTACTCTGGCCGCTCAAACGAACTGGGTTGAGGACACTCTAAAGCTGTTGTTCCGAAGGGGCCTAACACTGGAACTGCAGGCCGAACTCGCATGCCGGGATGAGGGAAGTTCGCTCAACGCTTTCATTGAACTTGCCATTCACATTGACAACCTGCTACGAACCCGACACCCCGTCCGGCAATCCTCCTCAGCCAGTCCCGCTCTGGAACCCATGCAACTTGGCTATACCCCACTACTTCCCGAAGAGAGAGAAAGGAGACGACAACGACACCTGTGTCTCTACTGCGGCCAGGCTGGCCATGTCAAGATCAATTGCCCCGTACGACCTCAGTCTTCCAATTCCAAAGCGGTGAGTTCTCCTCATCACTCTAACTACTCTTCCAACTGCTTCAAAATCCCAATTCAAATTACCGTTCATGGCAAAAATCTATCCACTCACGCCCTACTGGATTCTGGAGCCGCTGGGAATTTCATGTCAGATTCATTCATCAAAGATCATAACATCCCTCTAACAGACTGTAATTCCCTGTTAACAGTGGAGGCGCTAGATGGGAAGCCCATCGGTGGAGGCAGAGTAGTCCATATCACCGCCGAGCTCACTTTGCAAGTAGGAGCTCTTCACCATGAACAAATCCGCTTCTATGTTATTCACTCACCCAACAACTCAGTGATCCTTGGTCTACCGTGGCTCAGAACCCATAACCCTCACGTTTCCTGGAAAGATGGCCAGATTGTGCAATGGGATGCTAACTGCCATAAAGGTTGCTTGAAACAAATCACCCCTCTGCCAGTTCAAACTGCTTCACTCCACGATTCTGACACCGGAAAACTTAACATACCCGAAGTATACGCTGATCTGGCTGTGGCATTCAGTAAAAACAAATCCACTGAGCTACCTCCTCATCGTCCCGGTGACTGTGCCATCGACCTGCTGCCTGGTACCACGCCTCCCAAGGGCAGGATCTTCCCCCTGTCACAACCCGAGTCGGCAGCAATGAAAACCTACATTGAGGAGGAACTAGCCAAAGGGTTTATCCGCCCGTCCACATCACCAGCAGCATCAGGGTTCTTCTTCGTGAAGAAAAAAGACGGCGGGTTAAGGCCCTGTATTGATTACCGTGGATTAAATGACATCACCGTCAAGTTCCGGTACCCCTTGCCTTTGGTTCCTCCAGCCCTTGAACAACTCAGACAAGCCGCATACTTCACCAAGCTGGACCTCCGTTGTGCATACAACTTAATCCGCATCAGAGAGGGGGACGAATGGAAGACAGCCTTTTCCACAGCCACTGGTCACTACGAGACCCTCGTCATGCCGTTCGGGCTGTCCAACAGTCCCTCTGTTTTCCAGTCCTTCATTAACGACGTCTTCCGTGACATGCTCAATTGCTGGGTCATAGTCTACATAGATGACATCCTCATCTATTCCAACTCTTTTGAGGAACATGTTCAGCACGTACGGGCAGTACTTCAAAGACTGATACAACACAGACTATATGCAAAAGCTGAGAAATGCGAATTTCACCAAACCTCCACAACCTTTCTGGGTTACGTTATCAGCCGTGAGGGCGTGGCCATGGATGACAGTAAGGTGAGGGCGGTACTGGATTGGCCACAACCTCGCACACTGAAGGAATTACAACGGTTCTTGGGGTTTGCCAACTTCTACAGGCGATTCATACGGAACTTCAGCGGCGTTGCAGCCCCGTTAACGTCCATGACCAAGCGGCAGTCCTCACGTCTCACCTGGTCCTCTGAAGCAGTACAGGCTTTCCAGGAGCTAAAGGAGCGTTTCACTTCAGCACCCATTCTCCGTCACCCAGACCCTGAGCTCCCTTTCATTGTAGAAGTGGATGCCTCCAGCACGGGCATAGGGGCCGTCCTTTCTCAGCGCCAAGGTAACCCAGAGAAGATGTACCCGTGTGCCTTTTATTCTAGAAAAATGTCGGCGGCTGAACGTAATTACGATGTGGGCAATCGGGAATTACTGGCTATGAAGGCAGCACTGGAGGAGTGGCGTCACTGGCTGGAGGGAGCAAAACATCCGTTCACCATTCTCACAGACCATAAAAACCTGGAATACCTGCGTTCCGCCAAGCGTCTAAATCCACGGCAAGCTAGATGGGCCTTGTTCTTCACACGCTTCCAGTTCTCGGTAACTTATAGACCAGGCTCTAAGAACACCAAGGCAGACGCGCTGTCACGGCAGCATGAGGAGGTGGAACGGACAGAGAACGCAGAGAATATAATCCCTGACACTTTACTGCTTGCTCCAGTTCAATGGGACATTATCACAGAGATCACACATGCTAACGAACAGACCGCTCCTCCTCCAACATGCCCACCTGATCGCACCTACGTCCCAGCACAGCTCCGAAATAGGCTACTTCATCATGTGCACGACTTCCCAAGCTCAGGTCACCCAGGTGTCACAGCCACCTTCCACCTGCTACAAAACCGGTTCTGGTGGGACTCTATGCTAACCGACACCTCCCGCTTCATCTCTAACTGCTCACTCTGTCAGACCACCAAAGCATCACATCAAGCGCCAGCCGGTTTGTTGCAACCGCTACCCATTCCCCAACGTCCCTGGTCTCATATCGCCATTGACTTCGTCACTGATCTCCCAGAATCCCAGGGCCACACCACCATTCTCACCGTCATCGACCGTTTCTCAAAAGCCTGCAGACTCATACCACTGGCCAAGCTCCCCACAGCATTCGAAACGGCCGAGCTTCTCTGCAATTATGTGTTTCGATTCTATGGACTACCCGAGGACATTGTGTCAGACAGAGGCCCACAGTTCACATCTCGAGTCTGGTCCTCCTTTTTCAAAAACCTCAATATCAATGTCAGCCTCACTTCAGGGTACCATCCAGAATCCAATGGCCAGACAGAGCGCATGAACCAGGAATTAACACGTTTTCTACGCACCTACTGCCAACGCAACCAGACGGACTGGAGTCGTTATCTGCTCTGGGCAGAGTATGCCCAAAACTCCCTACAAAAACCTGCCACTGGTGTCACGCCCTTTCAATGCGTCTTGGGCTTCCAGCCTCCATTATTTCCTTGGTCTGGGGAACCATCCAATCTACCATCTGTCACTGAATGGATGCAAAGAAGCGAGGAAACCTGGGACCAAGCTCATCAGCACTTACAACGCGCCGTAAGAAGGCAGGAGATGCAGGCCAATCGTCACCGACGTCCCAATCCCCAGTACGCCGTGGGACAATGGGTTTGGCTGTCCACTAGAGACCTCCGGCTAAGGCTTCCATGCAGAAAACTCAGTCCCAGGTTTGTAGGGCCCTTTCAAATTATCAAACAAATAACTCCAGTATCATTTCGTTTAGATTTGCCTGTTAATTACCGTGTCTCTCCCACTTTTCATGTTTCGCTGTTGAAACCCGCCGGGGGTCCGAGAGGGGAGCCAGAGGGAGCCGAGGTCCGCGCCCCCCCACCCTTGATGATTGAAGGCGAGGAAGCCTATCAAGTACGAGAGCTGCTCGATTCCAGGCGCCGGGGTAGGAGACTACAATACTTGGTCGACTGGGAGGGGTACGGCCCGGAGGAGCGATCCTGGGTCAATGCGGATGATATCCTGGACCCCTCACTCACAGAGGAATTTCATCGGACGCACCCGGAGAGACCGGCCCCTCGACCACGTGGTAGACCCCGGCGTCTGCTTCCTCGCGTCTGGAGCCGCTCACAGGGGGGGGGCTCTGTCACGAATGTGGCTCCCTCGGCCCTTCCTCCGGACCACCGGAGGGAGCCATCACCGGAATACTGATCAGTTCTCATTCGGACTACGTTTCCCATGGGCCCTCATTCCTGGGACTGATTGCACACACACCTGCACCGCATCACACTCACACTATTTAAGACACACACACACACTCACACATCGCGAAGTCTTGATTTGCCTTGGTGATCATTTCTGAGCGTTTTTCTGTGGACTGTTTACCTGTTATCGATTGGACTGTTTATTCCCTGCGACCCTTTGCTGCCGACCCTGATCTTTGCCTGTTTCCTGGACTGTGAATGTTTTGCTGCCTGCCCTGATCCTTGCCTGTACCCTGATTCTGTTTGTCTGCCGCCTGCCTCGACCATTGCCTGTTACTGTTTTTGCCTCTGCCTTTGCCCTGTCTACTCTGTAAGTACTTTTAATAAACTAGCTGCAAATGGATCCACATTCTGTCGACCCATCATTACAAACAGATGTTCCAGACTCTGCATGACACTTTTGTCATATGAGAGAGGAGGTCTACAGTGTCCTGACATTCATTAGTATTATTGGCTATTCAACTTAGAACAATTATGTTTTATTTTTTATCTCAGGACTACCCACCTTGGGTGGATATAGAATCTTCTGCTATCAAATAGGATCTGCCTTTAAATTTATGCTTATATTCATCAGAATTTAAAGATCTTAAAAACAAAATGTTTCCAACTCCATAGTTATAAATATGATTGCCATATGGTTTGACATGAAAAAATATTTAGGTGTCTCCTATCCTTTATCTTGTTTTAGTCCCATTTGGGGCAATACAAAGTTTAAACCAGGCAGATTGGACACAGGCTTCAAGATTTGGGCTGACAAGGGCATCCGAAAGATAGCAGATCTATATGTTAACAATACTTTTATGTCATTTGAGGAAATAGTCAATACATACAATATTCCTACAAAACATTTCTTTAAGTATTTACAAATAAGAAATTTCATACTCAAATCACAAAATAATTCTCTTGATATGCCAACATTGTCTATCTTAGAAAAAGAAATGACAAGAAATTGTTCTAGTCAAGGTTTAATTTCATCATTATACAATATGCTTGTTTCAGGATCAAAGGACTCTTCAATCTATAAACTGGAAGCCTGGAGATTGGATCTTAATGAGGATATTCAGACGGAGGAATGGATGGAAGCATGTAAAGAAGCTCAATAACAAACAATGAACACACGTCTGAAACTCCTACAATATAAGGCATTATTACACTTGGCATTAACATGCGACCTGTATCTGGATGTTGTCCACATACGCATTGAAAAGACAAGTGTAAACACGTTTGTGATCGGAATGTTATCCGATCAACGTGTCCTGGTTTGGAGGTAGTCAAGGACACATTGTGGTCGGATCTCAGTGTAATGTAAACGCGATCCAGCCATCGTATCTACATTCAGAGGGCGACGTCATTTAAATCCCCACCCAGTCTCTCTGCGTGGCTGTCAGAAAATAATGGACAGACGCAGTTTTGACAAGAAATTAAACTTCTTTGAACTTTACAATAAACATCTCTCTTTAAAACAGTTTATTTAGACTTACATGATACCTTGTGTGTCATTTTTCATTTTTATTGTGCAACATTATCTAAACGAGGCGATTGTGTATGTTTTTATTGTTTCAGTTTATTAATCTCCCAATATTGCGCACTATAACTTTAAACCTGGATGATGTGACTTGTTTAACATGATCAACCCTGTTATTTTTCAACTCTGGAAGTATTTTTTCATTTAAAAAAAAAAAAAAATTTGATCTAAGACTGGAGATTGCAACGGAAAGTAAAGCAAGTGAGTGAAAGCAATAGGACATTGTTTAATTTTTATCGTCTTTACTCTTATCTGGTGTTGTATAGCCTAAGTCTAACCATGTTTATTTCTAATTAATGCTCTTTAATGTGATGTGCGTTCTTTTATTTCTTTATACAAAGTGTATGGATTCTGCCCTTACATATGACACAAACAATACAAATGCTTTTGCGCACTCCTTTCAATCATTTTTTTTTAAAATGCTTTATTCAGTAACAAAAAAATAAACAATTAAATAAGAATAACATTAATGCAAAATAATAATAATAATAATAATAATAATAATAACAGCAGCAAGAAAATCAGTAAAAAACATACACATTATAAAACAAAAATAACAATAGTACCAAAAAAAATAAAAAAAATAAAATAATAATAATAATAAATTAAAGACAGATAATACAAGAATAAATGATGTCTCGGTTACGTATGTAACCCTCATTCCCTGAAGGAAGGAACGGAGACGTACGTCAGTAGTGACCAACAAATTGGGATATTGCTATCAGCTTCGAGTGAACTAAAACAGGCCAATGGAGTTGGCGTGCGATATTTGCATAATGCGCACCACCCCCGCCAGGTGGTATAAATAGGGGAGCAGATGCCATCGCACTCTGTTTTTCGCTGAGGAGACAACCTAGTCTGCACTGCAGCGAGGGTACAGAAACTGTGGCGACGGGACGTACGTCTCCGTCCCCTCCTTCAGGGAACGAGGATTACATACGTAACCGAGACGTTCCCTTTCAGTCGGTCACGTTCGACGTACGTCAATAGTGACCGACGAATTGGGATCCCAAATAAAGTGCCACAGTTATAAACCCCTTCCAGTGCCCAGCGCAAGCTCTAGCCACCTGGCGCACCAATGGGACGGGGAAGGGGGCGAGCTTACGCCGAGAGAGTCTACTGCTGTTCCGACATACCCACTAAGTAAACTAGACTACACTGGGGAAGCGAACCCATGGGGGACGCTGCGGAGACCACTACCCACCCGCAGGGGAGGAATTTACGTGGAGAGTACACATATGGACTGGCCGTGGGCAGTACGCATATGGAGTCCCTGGGATGGCTCCACCTAGGTAGGGGGAGACTCATCTGACAGGTGACAGCAGAGCTGGCTCTGCTAAGGGAAAGACACGGGCTCACCGTGGGGAGTTGACCGTGGACAAATACACACATGGGACCACTCACGTGGAGGGGTCACGACTAGAGATCGACCGATATGGGTTTTTCTATAACCGATGCCGATGCCGATGTTTAGAGGTCAGGGTCAGCCGATGGCCGATATGTGCTGCCGATTTTTAGGGCCGATATCTTGAAGTTTTCCCCTTCATTTGCATGCTAAAATGTCACACTAATAATAAGTGGATGCCCAACATTTCTAAACTTAACATCATTTATTGAACACTGACTTGATTTACATAAGTTTTAGAGCATTTATCAAACTGAATTTTTCAAGTTTGTTGGAACATAAATGTAAACTTAAATATACATTTAAATAAAATAAATACAACTTTATAAATAAAAATCAATTAAAAACTTTGTCATGTTGCACAGCCTTGTATGCAAAGACAGTGCTAAACTCTTAGTGATTTCTGACATTCTTGACGGTTAACGTTAAACAGGTTTAATGAGGATAATAACTGTGCGATAATAACTGTGCGATATATATATATATATATATATATATATATATATATATAGTCATTGGTCGGAACACATCACTTTATTAGGCTGATGTCCATTTTTATTCGCATTACACAGTTGATGGAAACACAGTTGATGGAAACACACGCAGATGCGCATATTCTTGAGCTGAATTTTCATTAATGCAAAGTTGGATGGAAACCCGGCTATTATCCGCATCAAACCATGCTTCCGAACAAATGTCATACACTTCTGCGCAGTGGCGTAGCGCAAATCCGCGGAGGGTAGCCAATGGATATCACACAAGAAGCAACGTGCAAACTTTGCGGAAAAGTTATGCCGGTAAAAGCTTAACCTCGGTCAGTATTCAAAGTGAAAGTAAAAGTGACGGAGCTGCCTGACGCTGCATTAACGGAACATTTTCTCTCAGAGACGAATTTCAACATAATATGCTGATAACGGTATATAACTGTCTTAATTTATTGCATAATTTCCTTTGTGGCCCGTACATATAGTGAAAAAAATGAGAAGAATAGTATTTCGTGTTAAACAGCTTGTTTTTTTTGTTTTTGTTTTTTTATAAAGTTGGTGAAGTAGCCTAAAGCTGCTCTTAATTTTCATTTATGACTGCAGTGTTAGGAAATATTATAGACTGTTAATAATTTTAATTATAGGTCTAATTCATGGTATAATAGACCTAAAAAATGTTTAAAACATTTTCAAAGAGGAGCTGATAGCCTAATCTTTTATTATCCTTACAGCACATCAGTTATGCGGTGATGCGCTGTGAAATTATTGCGGGGCAAATTTATTATAATATTAATTTAATAATAAAAGTAGCTTACCTAATAGTAATAATAATAGACTAGAAGAATGTAACAGGCTTACATTAATTGGAAATGCCAAATCCTCTTAATATTGACAATATTTGTCGGAGTAACATAGCCCTCAATCACGCTGCAGTGTTTGTCAGAGCTGCCCCAAGCACAGAGTGAAATTCTCTGACTCCGATACAGGAAAAATAAAACAGAACTTATAACATTGGGGCTAATATGTTAGCAAGCAAGCTGCTGGTAGTTTTGGACTACAGTCCTTAAAGTTAACTACAAGTAAGCGAACCTTCAACCAGCTGTAGCATTATGCCAGTTCCCGACGGTTCTATGCTATCCGTTGTTTCTTTCACTAAGTGAAGCAACACTTCATAGTTTACTAGTAATATATAGTAAATATATGGCCAAGGGACTTTGAAATATCAGAATATAAGCCTTAGGCTACCTTTATCTCCCAGGACTGTTGTTGAATCTTCCAAAAGTTTCAATTCACATGCGGCAGCAGCACATTCCAACGCACCAATAACACAGGGCTGTCCGCGGACGTGCCTGGCTTTAAATCGGCGCTACTAAACACGGATACCGATATATTAAAAAAAGACAAATATCGGCCCGATATATCGGTCGACCTCTAGTCACGACATATGGCACCCAGCCAAACGTCAACGTCAGTGACGGAGGTTTGGCCTGGCATCAGACACTCCGCAATGTCCGAGCCGAAGCGGGAGGCGGAGGAACTCGACAGGGTTCGCCAAGCGGGGAACTCGACTGGAGTAAAAGGATGCACGTATCCAGCCCAGGGGGTGGGAGTGGCATTGCAAGCCGACACTAGAACGGGCTCTTCGCGTCTACCGGCTGCTGGAAGCGAGTACACAGGAAGATACCGGTTCTACACGAAGGCTATAGAATCTAGCAAACGTGTTAGGTGTCGCCCAGCCCGCAGCTCTACAGATATCTGGTGGAGTGGGCTCTCAACCTGAGCGGGCAAGGCACGCGCTGGGATTCATACGCCAGGGCGATGGCATCCACTATCCAGTGGGCCATCCTCTGCTTGGAGACAGCCTTTCCCTTCTTGCTGGCCTCCGTAACAGACAAAGAGCTGATCTGAGGTCCTGAAGCTTTGCGTTCTGTCCACGTACAGGCGCAGAGCACGGACGGGACAGAGCAAAGCTAGGGCTGGGTCTGCCTCCTCCGAAGGCAGCGCTTGCAGGTTCACTACCTGATCTCTGAAGGGAGTGGTAGGAACCTTGGGCACATATCCGGGCCGGGTTCTCAGGATGACGTGAGAGTCACCGGGCCCGAATTCCAGGCACGATTCATCAACCGAAAATGCGTGTAGGTCCCCTACCCTCTTGAGCGAGGCCAATGCAACCAGGAGGATGGTCTTAAGGGACGGTACTTTTAACTCAGCTGATTGCAAAGGCTCGAAGGGATGACCCCGGAAAGGTGTAAGAACCAGGGTGAGATCCCAAGAGGGTACAGAGGGAGGGCAAGGAGGATTTTGTCTCCTCGCCCCCCTCAGGAACCTGATGATCAGATCGTGCTTCCCTAGCGATTTACCATCAACTGCATAGTGATGTGCAGCGATAGCGGCAACATACACCTTGAGGGTGGAGGGAGACAGCCCTCGCTCCAGGCCCTCTTGCAGAAAGGAGAGCACAGATCTGACCGAACATGATCGGGGGTCCTCTCGGTAAGAGGAGCACCATTCGACGAACAGGTTCCACTTCAACGCATAGAGGTTCCTTGTAGAAGGAGCTCTAGCGGAAGTGATAGTGTCTGCGACCGCTTGCGGGAGATCACTCAGAACCTCTGCGTCCCGTCCAGGGATCACGCATGGAGTTTCCACAGATCAGGACGTGGGTGCCAGAGAGTGCCCCGTCTCTGAGTCAGGAGGTCCTTCCTCAGAGGAATGGGCCAGGGAGGTGCTGTCGCGAGGAGTGTGAGGTCCGAGAACCAGGTACGAGTGGGCCAGTATGGAGCCACTAACAAGACCTGCTCCTCATCCTCCCTGACTTTGCACAGGAGCTGTGCGAGAAGGCTTACTGGGGGAAACGCATACTTGCGTAGACCCCGGGGCCAGCTGAGTGCCAGGGCATCCGTGCCGAGCGTGCCGCCGGTCAGGGAATAGAACAACTGGCAGTGGGCAGTCTCCGGGGAGGTGAACAGATCTATCTGTGCCTCGCCGAAGCGCTACCAGATCAGCTGGACCACCTGGGGATGGAGTCTCTATTCGCCCAGAAGCCGGGGCTGCCGTGAGAGCTCGTCGGCTGCACGGTTGAGCACGCCTGGGACATGAATGGCACGAAGCGACCTCAGATGCTTCTGACTCCATAACAAGAGATGGCGGGCGAGTTGCGACATGTGGCGGGAGCGTAGACCACCCTGATGGTTGATGTACACAATGGCCACAGTGCTGTCCGAGCGGACCAGTACGTGCTTGTCTGTCAACAGCTCCTGGAAGCGGCCCAGTGCAAGACGTACTGCTAGCAACTCGAGGCAATTGATATGCCACTGCAGTTGAGGCCCCGTCCACAGACCCGACACTGCATGCCTGTTGTACGTGGCCCCCCACCCCGTGGCAGAGGCATCTGTGTGGACCACAGCATGCCTGGACACTTGTTTGAGGGGAACTCCAGTCCGCAGGAACGAAGGGTCCGACCACTGGTGAGAGTGCCACGGCAGTTCGGTATCACGGGGACAGGGAACGTACTGCGCTGCCACGCCCATCTCGGGACCCGGCCACGGAGCCAGTGTTGAAGCGGCCTCATATGAAGCAATCTGAGCTGCGTGACTGCGGCTGCGGATGCCATATGCCCCAGGAGCCTCTGAAAGAGTTTCAGTGGGGCCGCTGTCCTGCGCTTGAGCGTACTCAGGCAGTTCAACACTGACTGGATGCGCTCCTTGGTGAGGTGCGCTGTCCGGGCGACCGAATCCAGTTCCATACCGAGATAAGAGATCCTCTGCCCGGGGGCGAGTTTGCTCTTGTCCCAGTTGACCTGAAGACCCAACCGGCTGAGGTGAGCTAACACCATGTCCCTGTGTTCGCACAACTGCTCTCACGAGCTGGCCAGGATGAGCCAGTCGTCGAGGTAGTTGAGAATGCGAACGCCCTGTTCCTTGAGCAGAACAATGGCCGCCTCCGCAGCCTTCGTGAAGACGCGGGGCGACAGGGCCAGCCCAAAGGGTAGGACTTTGTACTGATATGGCCGACCCTCAAATGCAAACCATAGAAAGGGTCTGTGACGAGGCAAAATCGAGACATGAAAGTACGCGTTCTTCAGGTCGATCGCTGCAAACCAATCCTGGGGACGGATGCATTCGAAAATGCGTTTCTGCGTAAGCATCTTGAACGGCAGCCTGTGAAGGGACCGGTTCAGGACACGCAGATCCAGGATTGGCCGTAGCCCACCGCCCTTCTTGGGTACATTGAAGTAGGGGCTGTAGAACCCTGACGTCATATCGGCTGGAGGGACCGGCTTGATTGCATCCTTCGCGAAGAGGATGGCAATCTCCGCCCGGAGAACAGGTGCATTGTCCAGTGACACCTGAATGTAGTGGACACCCCTGAAGACCGGGGGACGCCGGGCGAACTGAATCACATAGCCGAGTCTGATGCGGGACGGGCTGGGGAGTGCTATCCTGGCTTCCAGACACTGAGCCAGCGGGACCAAAGGCACCACAGACGTACCGGGGGTGGGGCAGCGAGGCAGAGTGCTGGGACCCGACTCGGACGGCATAGCGGCCCGAAGTGGGGTCAGACTCTGCGAGGTGACAGTGTGAATGGAAGACGGCTGGGGGGGCGGCCTCGACCATCACACTGGGACCTGCTGGTGAAGTGAGAGGGGGCTGCGAGTGGCAAGGCGGGGCCTCGCACACTGATAGCCGTGCCCTCTTGTGACCTGGAGGATTGGGAAACTGCTCTTTTTTTGTGGAAGTGGGTACCACTGGACTCCGGAGAGCCAGCGGCAGGACAGACATAAACACAAATTCCCCCCGGCCCTCCTCCAGGGGTGGGAGAGATGCTGGAGTCCTCTCCCAAAGAGCAGAAACCTTCCCCTCCAGGTTGCCCATCTCAGGATCGCGTCTTCCTCGATCTCTTGCCACCTGGCTTGGTCCGCGACCGCGACCGGCTCCCTGCTGTTTGGCGGGTGTAGGCTGCTGCTTCGCCGTCTTAGCAGGGGCGGAGGACTACGCCGATACTCCAGGAACTGATACTTGTCGGTATCCCTCATATCAGCCAAGGTCAACCATAAGTGGTGCTGCTGGACCACAAGCGTGGCCATCGCTTGACTAACAGAACGTGCCGTTACTTTAGTCTTTTAGAGGTCAGTGGCGGCACGCAGCTCCCCAAGCAGCTGCTGGTTAAGACCTCCCTGGGGCATTTCCATCAGCACTTTTGCCTGATACACTTGCAAAAGGGCCATGGCATGCAGGGCGGAGGCAGCCTGTCCACAGGCTCTGTAAGCTTTCTCCGTCAGTCCTGACGAGAATTTACAGGCCCAGGATGGGAGACGCGGCTCACCGCGACAGCCGGCGGCCGTTGGACACAGCTGCATCGCAACGGACCGCTCGACTGGGGGAATCCGCGTGTATCCCCTAGCCTCTCCGCCATCCAGGGTGGTGAAGGCGGACGAGGGGACGGGTCTCGCACGAACGCTATAGGGCGTCCGCCAGGACCTGGTCACCTCATCATGCACCTCCGGGAAAAAAGGCATAGGGGCGGGGAGCTGGGGACCAGCGCGGGCCGCCCCGAGGTACCAATCATTGAGCCGAGAAGGGCCAGGACACGGTGGAGGATTCCAGATGAGCCCGACCTTCTCGGCAGCCCGGGAAAGCATAGCTGTCAACTCAGGATCGGCCTCTGGCAACGCTACTGTCCCAGAGGGAGGTAATGCAGCCGAGTCTTCCTCTCCTGAGGACACTTGCTCACCTTCCAATGCCGCGATCGAAATACGGTCATCCGCGAGTGCGCCGAAGGAAACGAATGGCCGCTCTGTAGAGGGACCAGCACGCTCCAATGGCAGCACCACTGGTTGCAGTGATGTAGAGGGGGCAGGGGCCCGCGGAGCGGCGCTCGGCGGTGAAGCCCTGACCGTGATCCTCAGATCACCCTGCCGATGCACGTCACCCCCCGGCCGAAGCCAGAGAAAACGGCGGAACGGGGCATAGGGGAGGGGACCCCCGCTCCCTGAGAACCAAAGAACGATAGTCTCGATCTCAGCACTGCAATAGTCATGTTCCCACAATGAGAACATGAACTATCCACAAAAGCAGCTTCAGCGTGCTGAACGCCCAGGCACGTGATGCAGCGATTGTGACCGTCAGCGGGGACCAATGAACGACCCCATCCAGTAACGCACAGACGAAATGACATCTTGAAAAAGACGCATGGTTCGTCTGTGAAGCTCTTTTAGAAGGGGAAGATTCAGCTCACTTGTGCTGAAGCACACAGGGAGTGTCACGATGTGTTCGGGTACACCACTCCCCGAACACAACGGAGGAACCGGCCCAAATCGCAACAGACACAAGCTGGGAAGTTTGGGAAATTTTTTGCTGTGAGAACAGCAGTTGAGAGCTTATAGCTCAGGCTCCTTGGGAAGCTCGCGACCTCGCTGAAGTGCCTTCACACCAACACAAGACGCTGTCACTTCACACAGGCTTGTAGTATTCACTCTCAGTCTGAAAATCTGGAACACAACTAGTTGGCTCCAAAGCGAAAGACAGAGTGCGATGGCATCTGCTCCCCTATTTATACCACCTGGCGGGGGCGGTGTGCATTATGCAAATATCGCACGCCAACTCCATTGACCTGTTTTAGTTCACTTGAAGCTGATAGGTCGAACGTGACCGACTGAAAGGGAACTATATACACAGGGGTATTAAAATCAAATCCATATGTCTAACTACAAAATAAATACAAAGATTCTTAAAAAGGATAGAATTTCAAGGCCTTACAACAGTCTATAGTCTTTTTTGCTTTGGTGTTCCTTACACCCTCCAATGACTTAAGATAATGACAAAGCTCAAATTTAAATTGTATTAAACTAGGTGTATTTTTTGCCCATCGACATTTATGAATGTGATATTTCCCTAAAATAATAAACAAATTAAGAACAAAACAAATTTTCTTTTCTAAAGGCTTATCATAAAAAAAATAAAATATTTTTGTCCTCCAGATTAATGTCAGTTCCAGAGATCTCCTTAAAAAAGACCTCAAAATCACAACAGAACAATTTAGTGCAAATACACTAAAAAAAAAGATGATAAATAGTCTCATCATTCAAATTACAAAACAGACATTTCATATCAATATCTTTCTTAAATCTTTTTATAACCCGATTAACTGGGTAAATACAATGAATAATTTTAAATGAAACCTCATGAATCTTATTGGTGACACAGTATCTCCTGGAAACTAAAAAAGCCTTCTCCCACTTAATGTCCCAGAAGCATGAATTCCAAAAGCTTTTAGCTGGGGGTATCCTAAGTGAATGACAAATCTGTCTAAGGAAATTATTGTTGAATTTTTTTAATCAACAATACTTATACCATCTAACCTTAAATTAAAATCAATAGTTACATCCAAATCAACAGCATTAGCACCTCGCAACAACTGAAGGAGACCAGAAGGTATAGCATCAAAAACAACTGCATAATCCTTTGCAGATATAGGAAGTTTGAATTTATCTAGAAATTCTCCATATGAAAGTAAGTGACCATCATGGCGAAACAACTGTGTCACCAATAAAGTGTTGTTTCTAAACCAATATTCAAAAAAAAAAAAAATTCTTATATATGTGTTTTATTCTTATATTTAATATCTTTATTATTCCATATCAAACATCTGTGGGGAGAGAAATTGTGTTTATATGCCAGTAACCAGGATAACAGAGCTTGCCTATGAAAGTTAGACAGCTTAATGGGGATTTTATTAATATCAAAGTTACAATTGAGGAGAAAGTTAATACCGCCAATTTTGTTAAAATCTAAATTTGGGATATAATACCACAATTTGTTATTAGATTTAATACAATTCTGAATCTATTTATTTTAAAGATAGTATTAGAAACTTCAAAGTCAATAGCATTTAAACCACCTTGATGAAATAATTCCCTAATATACCTCTATTTAAGTAATGTGGCCTATTCCTCCAAATAAAATTATACATTTTCTTATTAACCTGTGTAATAATTGACTTTGGAGCATCTAAAACCATTGCTGTATAAGCTAGTCTTGACAACCCTTCAGCCTTTGATAGCAATATTCTACCAGCCAAAGATAAATCTCTAATTAACCAAACATTAAATTTCTTCTGTACTTTATCAATTAATGGAATGTAATTTAAATCAATTCTTTCCTTTTGATTTTTACATATTTTGATCCCCAGATAAGAGACTTGGTTTTTAACTGGTATACCACAGATAAGAGACTTGGTTTTTAAATGGTATACCACACAATTCCACCACACCATCAGGTATGTCTTTCAAAGGGAACAATTCACATTTATTAATATTTATAATTAAGCCAGAGACTGACGAAAACATATCTAAACACTTAAGTGCTGCATCTATTTCTCTGTCACTTCTCAAAAATATGGTTGTGTCATCTGCTAGCTGTGAACATTTTCTTTGTCAGATAAACAAATACCCTGAAATGAGTTCTTTTTAACATGAAGACACAACACTTGCATAACTAATAAAAATAAGAAAGGAGCTGCAGGGTCTCCTTGTTTTACACCTCTAGAAATATTAAATCTGGGAGTTGTTCCAAAAGGTAACTTAATAGAAGTATTACAGTCACTATACACTGTACGAATTGCTCTGATAAAATTATTACCAAAGCCAAAAAAGCCAAGAGTATCCATCAAGAATGCATGATCCACAGAGTCAAAGGCTTTATAATAATCAATGAATAATATATAACTTTCATCCTGAACTAAGAAATTATAATCAATTAGGTCCAAAACTAAATGAATGTTATTTCCAATATATCTGCCACGCATAAAACCAGACTGGCAGTCATTTTTTTTTTAATACTAAGTGGATCTTTACCCGACTTTGGAATAAGGGTTATTAAACTCTGATTCATTGTAGGCAGCATTTTCTCAGCTTCCAATATTTCCTGAAAAACATGTAAAAGGAACACAGAGAGATCTTCCTGAAAGGTTTTATAAAATTCGGTGGTTAAACCGTCATTACCCGGTGATTTATTATTCTTCAATTTGGCAATATTTTTATGAATTTCATCCAATGTTACATCCCTATCACAAATTTTTTTTAGAGTCTTCATCTATTACTGTAGAATTTATTTTTATATTATCCATGCGTCCCATGCGTTTATATAGTCCCTGCGTCTCCAGTACCTTCATCTTTTGTGTATAATTTTTTATAAAAACTTGTTACAAACTGAGAGATCTCATTTACGTCCGCTGAAATTTTAGCATCAATCCTAATTCTTTTTAAAGAGGACAAATCAGAATTTCTCTTTTCGAGATTAAAAAAATATTTTGAGCTCTTTTCACCACCTTCCAACCATTTGCGCCTCGACCTCACACATGCTCCTTTAGCTTTATTCTCAAATATTTGATCCAATTCTAATTGTAATTTAACTAACATGTCTTTATCTATTTGAGACAAATTATGTTTTTCATATATAAGAGTAATATGTTTAATGATGGAATCCTCCTTAACCCTTCTGGCCTTGGCCATTTCTTTTCCAAACCCGATAGCGAATTTTCTTATGGAATACTTCATAAATTCCCAGTGATTTCCATACATTTTAGAGGCATTTGCCTTACTATAAGAATCCTTTATAAAATCTTTAACAACCTTTTGAAATCGTTCATGTCCAAGGAGAGAATTATTTAACTTCCAATAATTAAACCCAGATCTTTCTATATTTATTATATACTTAATAAATGCTTCTTTTTATTAAGTATATAAAATAAGGTGAGGGTTTTTTTGAGGTCTGTGATTGGCTACATTGCTCAATGCTGCAAAACACATTATTGGAAACTCTGCCTATGCTTGAGCCCATAAAATGTTTTTATTAGATCTTAGTTGTTCTTAAAAAAAAAAAAAAAAATTATAACCCATTTAAAGTGTTTATTACAAACAAATTATTAAATGATAAAAATAAATAAATGTAACTGAATAAAAACAAACACTTTCCTGCTTCCAGTCAGTGATCTCAGTATCATATGTATGCAGTCCAATGTGGGCAAATATCTCGTCACTATGATTCTCAAATCTGTGAGATAAACGAACAAACCATCTGTGAGCATGCTGATAACAGGATCATATCAGCTATTGTATTAACGTTAATATAATGTCCATTCTTAACAGAAAACATCTTATGCATGCACGTATTATTGCACATCATGTGAAGAACATATAGGTCTATAATATTTTAAATTACAGTACCTAACGTCCTTTTAAATTACAGTAAATTACAGTAAGATTGGACACATATTACTATTTTTAATGTTTTTGAAAGAAGTCTCATGCTCATCAAGCCTGCATTTATTTGATCAAAAATACAGAAAAAACCCCAAAAAACAGCAATACTGTTTAAAATAATGGTTTTCTATTTTAATATACTTTGAAATATAATGTATTTCTGTAATGCAAAGCTGAATTTTCATTATTCATTATGAACAAAAGCTTCATTGATATTCATTGATTCACAGTAAACACTTCACAATCTGTTCAAAACAGGCCAAAGAATTCGTCTAAACATTTATATTACCTCTATGACATTTTATGTATTATATTTGTTATATTATAGAGCCTAAATGTTAATGTTCAGTTTAATATGTTGCTAATACATTTTATTTCAGTATTTATTACGTATTTTAGTCGATTTCACTCATCTCAGTATGGCAATATAGTTTAGAAATAGCCAATATGTGTATAGCCAATATGTATGTGTAGTAAACGAAACCGGCGTCTGCGCCATTCATACAGAGACATACAGAACATGCAGAATTCATATTTAAATGGTCTTTTTGTGGTTTAATATTCATGGACACTATATCGTGATTAGAATGAAGAACTTAAGAATAAAACTTACCATTCACAATCATCAGCTTGATCAAGTTGATCCTCGATTGAAATGAAATTGAAAGTGCTCTTCCTCTGAGGTAAATTCTTTCAGAATTATTCCTCACTGTGTCTCAAAATGATGTACATGAATCTAACTAAGCTTGATGCGGGTGTTCACTCTCTGTTGCACGTATTGCCTGAGAATTTGCGTCTGAATAGCACACGCAGTCTGTGGGCGTGGCCGCATTAGTGGATAATGAGCTGACTCACGAATGACTGACATCTCTCTCTTTTCAAACAGATTACATAAACAGAGAATATTAGTTTTCGATATGACTTGCATGATTTAAAACCTGACATTTCAACATTTCTTTGGATATATGTCTCATGTTTGTGTGATAAGTATTCTCTAAGTTACAGTTCATTTTCTGAGGACTATCAGAATGGACTTCATTCAGAGGGAGACGCCAGATCACGCATCATGTTAGTTTTCTTTATTTTGCAAAAAGCACAACATTTTGTTTTTACTGTGAGTGTATACAAATAAAAGAAGACATCCCACAGTTTTTAATAATATATAACTCTTACTTGTATGTCCAAAATTGATGGAGTATTTTGTTTCTTTCGCACTGGTAAGAAAAAAACTGAGGTGGTATCTGGACAACGAGACTGAACGCCTTCGCCTTCTCTCGCCTGCTCGAATCAGCTCGCTTCTCGCCGTTGAAGAGGCAACACAGCGGACTAGCTGAGATTCGCCAACTGCCTGCAGCGCCGGTGCCCTCGCAGACTGCCTGCCCTCGAGCGCCGCTCTCGAGCTGGCCGCGTCGCTGCTTCCAGTTTTCTAGCGTTTCCCCTGCCGCCGTCCGGTGAGCATTTAAAGAGCTATTTCTAGCGGTTTTCACCGCTTATAAAAGAGCACTTTTCTCCCCCGTTTTCACAGCGTCTGCGACGTTGTTGCAAATGTCGCACCATGGCTGTGGCACTTGCAGAGCACCTCTGCAACAGGATGACAGGCACGGTGAGTGCGTTTTCTGTCTGGGCAAGTCCCACGCAGAGCACCTCTGCAACAGGATGACAGGCACGGTGAGTGCGTTTTCTGTCTGGGCAAGTCCCACGCAGAGCACCTCTGCAACAGGATGACAGGCACGGTGAGTGCGTTTTCTGTCTGGGCAAATCCCACGCAGAGGCGGCGCTCACCGGGACTTCATGTTCTCATTGTGAGAACATGAGTCTGGCCTCTCTATGCTCGCGGATCGCTTTCTTCTCGGAAAGTGGTCCCGCCCCTCGCGCCTTCCCGTTCTCTTCCTCCCACGAGCCTGCGAGGAAGAAACAGTGGGGCAAAGGGGTTCAGCGCTCGGACACAAGTGAGCTCACGCTGACTCAGCCCCCGCGTGCCTCACTCTCTCCGCATAGAGAGCCATCTCCCGTCCTTTTCTCCCGCCCAGACCTGCGTCCCTCGGCTGAAGTGAGCAACTTCGTGTCTTTTGGCGGTTCAGAGGACGAGCCGCTTGATGACAGCATGTCATTGGCGGCTTCTGAAACGGAGGAATGGGGTGGCAACTCTGAAGACCCCCCCCCTGCTGTCTCTGGAGCCCATCGACGCCAGGGCATGAATGGATGCCGAGCTTTTCCGCATCCTCTCCAGGGCCATCGAGGAGCTCGACCTCGAATGGGCGCCTCCCGAAGAGCCCACACGCAGCCGCTTAGACGAGTGGTTTCTGCCAGGTCATCACCAGCCCCCTTGTCAGCGCACTCCCCCATTCTTTCCTGAAGTTCACGACGGGCTGACCAAGTCCTGGCGCGCCCCCTAATCGGCCCGCCTGCGTACTATCACCTCTACAGCTCTCACTTCCGTGGACGGCTCTCAGGAAAAGGGCTAAGAGCAGATGCCACCCCTGGACGAGGCAGTGGCTGCTCACCTCTGCCCTCCCGCTGCTGTTGGATGGAAAAACAAGCGGACCCTTCCAACCAAGCCCTGCAGGACGACCTCTTCTCACACCGGCAGGGCCTATTCATCTGCAGGCCAAGCTGCTTCAGCACTCCACACCATGGCCATTCTACAGGTGTTCCAGGCCAAACTCCTCCGCTCTCTGGACGAGTCTGGAACTGACGCTCCTGCCTTCAGAGAGCTGCGCAGCGCCACAGACCTGGCCCTGCGCGCTATGAAGTCCACAGCCCAGGCCATCGGACAGTCAATGGCCAGCCTAGTTGTGTTAGAGCACCATCTCTGGTTGAACCTCACAGAGATAAAAGAAGTGGATAAGATGGCCTTCCTGGATGCTCCCGTCTCTCCTGCCGGTCTCTTGGGACCCGCCGTAGAGGGCTTCACTGAGCGCTTCACTGCCGCACAGAATGGTCGAGCAAGGAAAGCCATCTACACATAAACTGCCTGGAGATGCTAGCAGTGTGTCGGGCCCTTCACTCCTTTCTACCGGTCCTGAGGGGACACCACATCTTGGTCCGATCGGACAGCATGACAGTGGTATCCTACATAAATCACCAGGGCAGTCTTTCATCCAGACGCCTTTATGCGCTGGCAAAGCAGCTCTTGGAATGGGCTCTGCCCAAACTGCGATCAATAAGATCATCGCACATACCGGGCAAACTGAACCTGGGAGCAGACATGCTATCTCGGAGCAATGTCCCCCTCAGATGAGTGGACGCTCCACCCCCAGACGGTTCTCAGAATCTGGGAGATCTTCAGGAGGGCAGAGGTCGACCTCTTCGCCTCAGAAGACAACTCTCATTGCCCAACCTTCTTCTTGAAGGACAGAGATGCGCTGGCCCACGACTGGCCCAGCCTCCTCCTCTATGCTTTCCCCCCGATCGCTCTGATCCCTCAGGTCATCAGACGAATCAGGGAGGACAAACACAAAGTTCTCCTGGTGGCCCCGCTCTGGAGGAACCAACATTGGTCCTCAGAGCTGTTCAGGCTTTCAACAAAAGCCCCGTGGCTCATCCCCCTGAGACGAGACCTCCTCTCTCAGGCGAACAGGATGATTTGGCACCCCCAGCCAGAGATCTGGGCCCTGCACCTTTGGTCCCTCGATGGGAGCCTGTAGACCTCCCCGGGGAAGTGCTAAATACCATTTCTCAGGCCAGAGCCCCGTCTACTAGACGCCTCTATGCCCAGAAATGGTCAGTCTCGAAATGAAGTCCCCGTTTAATGTGACATATCTCCGATATTGTCATATCTCCAAGAGCGTCTGGACAAAGGTCTTACGCCTTCCACGCTCAAAGTGTACGTGGCAGCCATAGCAGCGTTTCATGACCCTATTGCTGGCCAGTTGGTGGGAAGAAACAGCCTGGTAGTGCGTTTCTTGAGAGGATCTAGGAGGCTAAATCCCCCCCGCCCTCTCACAGTACCCACCGGGGACCTCTCCACGGTCTTCAGGGCGCTCAAAGGACCTCCCTTTGAACCGCTGCAGTCAGCTGACCTTCGGCCCCTGTCGCTTAAAACCGCTCTGCTATTGGCTTTAGCATCGGTCAAGCGTGTAGGCGACGTGCAGGCCCTCTCTGTGAGCCCCGCGTGCCTCAAATTTGGGCCTAATGACTCGAAGGTTTTCCTGAAACCCAGGCAACTATGTCCCTAAGGTGCTCTCGACTCCATTCAGAGCACAGGTAATTACCCTCTCAGCGCTACCTCCCTCAGAGGACGAGCGTGAGCTGGACTTACTCTGCCCCGTTAGGGCATTGAGGACTTACATCAAGCGGTCCGAGCCTGTTCGGCAGTCAGACTAGCTCTTTGTGTGCCTTGGTGGCCGCACCAAAGGGCTTCCGGTCACAAAGCAGCGGCTCTCATGTTGGATAGTGGACACCATTGCTCTCTGTTACTCCTCTATGGGCCTCGATTGCCCCATAGGAGTACGAGCCCTCTCCACTAGAGGTATGGCCTCCTCGTGGGCCTGGTCTAGTGGTGTCTCCATCAAAGACATCTGTGAGGCGGCCGGTTGGTCCTCACCATCCAATTTTGTCAGGTTCTATAACTTAGACGTTCCGGCGTTACACACTCGGGTCCTTTCAGTATGATTTGACGGCCTCTAAGTAGCCCATCGGTCATGCTCATTACTTAAGGGAGCCAGCTCCCTTTAGCATGTGTAACATGAGGGTACAACGGCTTTTGCCTCCCTACTTATCCCCTGGGCCCCTTTGGTGCCCAAGATATGTTCAGTCGTACTTGCATGTCATCACATCTTCCTCATTATACTAAAGCCAATTAAAGTCTGACAGCAACTGAGTCTGAAACTTTTGCTTTTCCATTACACTTTTTGATTCAGAATGCACAATCTTTTCCGCCACATTTGACGTGCTTGGCTGGGGTTTGCCGGTGCATTCACCGTCTTCTGTCTGCACAGAACTAGACTCTTTAATTTCCTTTGCACTTGAATCATATGCAGAGGAGGTGAGAATGGGAATCAAGAATCAGCATATGAATCTCAACAATGATGACATCCTTCATGCCACAATGCATGCTGGGAGTCATGAGTTGTATAATATGGTGGCTCCCAGCATGCATTGCGGCATGAAGGATGTCACCATTGTTGAGATTCATATGCTGATTCTTGATGTCTGTGTGTGTCAAAATATTTTTTTCCCATAATGTGTTTAAAAAAAAAAAATCAGAATATGATCTGTGGCAAGAAAGTATTGTTGGTGAATAAAATAACCACTTTTGGTCAGGAGCAAGATTAGTAAACTACTCTGCTTTATGATTATGAAAACTATATCACTCAATCATTTTGTTTCTGATTTTCTTTGCAACAAATTGTGTGTTTTGGTAAACACTGTTACAAAGACCACAAACTCACACAAAAAGCCAAGAGTCGAACTGCCCAACTAAAGGAAACACTGATCAACAAAATGAAGACCAAACATTTTCAATAAAACATCAACATCTAAACCTCTGTTAATTCTCAAAAAGAACTTCTGGTGAAATCTTGAGAGATTTATTGTCTTCTTTTATTTTCAGTTGGTTTCAGGCTGTGTGGCTTTAAGTCAGTTGTGATTGTGTTTCATTTTCTGAGAGCTCAAACATGATGTTAAAACCAACATCACATTGTAACAGTGATTCAATGCCATTACCACAGATTTTTTGTTGAAATTTCAACATTGTTTCAACATTAATTGAGGGTGCAAAAGTGATATTGATTCAATGCAGTTAACGTTGACACATTAACACTGATTTAACATTATTTCGATCATTGCTTGCTATCTGGTAATCAACTTTAACACATTTGTCAGCTAAACATTTATTCAGTGTTTCCCATTAATGACCCTGTGCTGCCACTGTTTCATAATAAACCAAAAATGTAAAACTTATAGCCTAACATAAAAGGTCTCTAACATTGTATTTTGCCAACAAACTAAAATCGAAACCGTGATATGGCTTTGTGCCTTAATAAAACAGCAAACGATAGTGATTTAATTAAGTATATAGACAGTCTGTTCGTGCTACGTGTTTTAAAGAGAAGTGCGCACAGTGAAAAATTAAAGGGCTTTAGTAGGCGCACAGGCGGCATGCTTCCTGGCAGTCAGTTGTGGGCAATAAAGTATAGGGCTTATTTCCAGAGCCCTGTCATACTGCGAATGGCACACTGCTGGACTAAATAAGAACTTTGTGTAAGAAAAGCTGGCCCTGTGAGCTGCTGTACTCCCTGGAGGTGGTAAAAGCAGCCAGCACATTCTGCTATCAAAATAAACAGTACAAATCCCGACCTAGGCTGGCATCCTTCATTCCATCCTCCTACCTTGTGATGAAATTATCCCCTCAAATGCATGTGAGATCAGTGGGACAAATTTATATGTGGCTTTTTCCATGTGCCATGTGAGATGATAAAGCAATGCGGTTCCATACCTTTAGATCATGGTGAGGGTTATTTTTAACATTTCACCAAACACCAGCCAAATCCCTGTAAAACATATCAGACTGACATTTGACAAGTAATGGTATTTTTACTTGAGTATATTTTTTCAATACTCTTTCCACCCCTGCTTACCACAGCAAAAGAACCAGAAAAAGACAAAGGAATTAGGCAGGGACATTTTATAAAAGTGGCAAGTTTTTGAAAGTTAATTTTAAAATATATGGACCCCAGTCATGTGAACTGGATGCGGAAAGTAGAGTTCTGCTGTCACTGGACACACATAAGCAGGGAAGTTTCATTTAATTTCCTTGATTTTAAGCTAACTTCACTATTCAACTGCTATGTCACATTCATGTATCTCTCATTGTGTACTGTACTGTATGTAAAAGTGTTTGCTAGTCATATTTAAAAAAAAATCCTAATGCACACAGACTTACCAGATTACTGTGTGCACTGTTGGTTACAGATTCCTTTTTATTCATGTTTTGAAAAACTTCATTATTTGTGAAAAATACTGTCGGTCAACCACTAGTTGTGAGGACTGAGAAACCACTCCAAATGATTCAGGGAGAAAGTGGTCCAAACAAATCAAACTGATTCAGAAAGAATGATTAAGCCACAAATAATTAATTGCCATTGTTAGTTCTCAAAAAAAGATAAAAAAAAGACACCAAGTCTACTTCTAAGGCTAGGGCACAGTATAAATGTGTGGTGGACAGCAGGCAAATAGGATGGCAGCCACTTTACATACAATGGTTCATACAGTAAATGTGTTCAAGATGGAATCTAGCTCTTTTCTTCCACTGGATTGTGGCCCAGAACAACCAGTGGAAGACATTGACACCATCGGACTCATCACTTCGCCAAGCAGAACATAAAAATCTCTTCTTCTAGCTGATGTCAGTTAATAACAAATTCTGAATTCAGCAAATACACTGATTGATTATAAGGTTCACCTTATTAGTCTCAGAGAAACAACAGTTTATCTTTCATACAGTATAATAACGCAACTCTATAGTAGCATCCAAATGAATTCAGGTCACTTAAATGTAAAATTATATGCTCTTCCTTAACAATCATAGTATTCATTTAGTAGTTATGTTAGCTCATTTATCTTTTTGTTAATCAAATTTTATGTGTTGTTAATACAGCAAGAGGCTCTACAAGTTATCAATAATCACACAAATCCTTGAGACTGGCCAGTAAACAAACTCCCTCCAATTTACATTTTTCACCAATCTTACTTGAGTGTTTTTACTGTTAAGGTAAATTCCTTAGCTGGTTCCTCAAAGTGTGACTGAAACTCACAATATTAATTTGGTGCCACCAAACATTTTTGTAAATATATTAGCAAGCTATAACTCAACCTATAAAGTACCACAGAAATTCTGTTACCTCGTAAACATCAGATATCATGATTACTGATAGTGCTACTTAGTGATCAAGGTCAGCACCGCATGCTAATTTGTTAGCAAGCAATTTTTTTCATGTCTTGCCTCCAGAAGATTTTTATTTCTTTTTTTACAGAGAAAGACACCAAGGCAGGCCTCAAAACAGGGCAAATTAACATGAGACCGCAATTACATAAAATCGCTGTAAGGAGGAAAGTTCTGCTGGTGATCTACTAACAAATTACAGAATACAGATGCTGCTAGCTAATTTCCATTATGACCAAAGCATTCTACCAAGAGCAGCGCAAATTAGTGTTGGGTCGCAAATAAGCAGAGGCATTCCAATTAAATGAAAAAAAATAATAATAATTCTCTCACTTCTACCACGCTTTCTCTGCAGCAGGGCCGTAACCACCATAGTCTTTGAGGGGGACAAGTCCCCCCCACCCACAATAATTAGAAATGGCCAAATTGGGTCTGCCTCAGCGATGGTCTAACAGCTCCCATCAAAGTCAAAATGACTGAGATGGCCAATCAAAGAAGGTGGGGCTTACTGTTCACTGAAGAAGAGTGTGAATTCCAACACAACATTTTAGTTTTACTTCTGAAAAAGTGACCCCTGCACACAAGACATGGTTACGGCCTTGCTCTGCGGTGCCTCCTCCTACAGCACTATCATAGCATGCCAAGCGCAAAATGGGCTAATATTCCAGGTGATAGGTACAAAATTTGAGGTGAAATGTTCACTTTTTCATAAAAGCATGAAATTTGGTACACTTATACAGTTTGGGGCCCTGAACATTTTCAGAAATGGTGCCATCACAAAAACACCTAGTGGTTGCCATGGCAACCATTTTACTTTCCGCCATTACCTAATTATGTATTACCTATTCTGAATCAAACATGATAACACAGAAAATGTGATGTCTACCCCTATGTTTGATAGTCAAGGATTACAATGATACCATAAATACCAAAAAAAACATCATAAACTGTTCAGGTGAATAGTTAATGGTGAGTTCAGTGACGTGAGAAGGAAATCGCAGTATCTGAGAACCTAGGCTAGACTTTATAATATCATGTCTGTTGCATGCATGCTGTATAGAGTTTCAAAAGCTTAATCCTTTTGTTCATTAACCCTGACAATACAGGGTTAATGAACTCTGTAAAGAATAGAATATTCAATATTTGAAAAGTGCACAGCTCTGTGTCAATGTAGAGGAGATTGTGATGGAGACATTAGCTGCGTTTCCACTGTCGGGCCAAAGGTGAGTGTGCTAGTGTGTGCCAGGGCCATCACATTTCCACTGTCACTTCTGGGGCTTGATCGGGCCTCATCAGGGTTTCATTGGGACCAACGGCCAGGGTTTTTTGGCCCACCGAATACCTTGGCCCAAAGTGGGCCAACTGGGGATTGAGGAGTGGTCATGAACAGAGGCGGAGTATACCTGAGTCAGGTAATTTTCCCTGTTATTATATCAGGCTACCAGCTAACTTCAACATTTAAGACATTTTAAACTATTTTCAGCTAAAATCTCACTTTCAGACACCAGTGAGTGTTTGAAATAACATGAGGCAGAAATATACTTATATGTGATGCTAAAGTCTACTTATGCTAATCATTGCGATAATAAATATACACGTTTATGGAAAATACCAGAAACTGCTTGAGGAATGTAGACAACTCATATATGATTATAATCGTGTATTTATTTGGTTTAATGTTTTATCAGTCTCTTCCCTGTGCCTTTGTTGATACCGGACTAATGCATCCCTATATCTGTCATACTCAGACACTCCGGTTAACTCGTATAACTCATAACTCCTTTTTTCCTCTCATGAGCTCCCTCTGTTGCTGTGGCTGAAAGGATAACTGTATAGAGTGACAGAGAGATCACTCAAACCTCCTCGGATTGCAATCATCACATAATTTCGAGGAAAATTAATAGAAATGCTCAGAAATGTGACGTAAACATATGATATTTTATCAATATTTTTCTAAATGTGTAAGCCTTTGGATTTAAAAGCCTTAATGAATTGTTTTGTGCATTCTTGTTATCATAAATAAATGGAAGCAGCAGGTGCAACCGAATAGGTATGTGTTCCCTTTTTATGTGAAATGGTAAAATCCAGTTTGATTCAGCATGGTTGATGTGAACTCCTGACACAAATTAATAAATTACTGTTACTGTAACATTTTTTATTGTAAAACATTGATCAGATATTGATGTTGGAATCTTAAGTCTTTAAGTAAAGACCAAACGTTCACTTCTGTCTTGCTCATTTTGCAATCTAGCTAGTTTTCACTCAGCTGGTGAAATGGTGAGGTTGTGTGACGTTGTTCTGTGGAGGTGTGTTAAGGGCGGGTTTTAGGGAAGTGCTGCGGGGTTACTGGCCCAACAGTGGAAATGCAACTTGATTTTGGCCTCGGTGTTTGAGGTCCGAGGCTATTGGCCCAGCACGTTATGTTGTTAGCCCTGGCTCGTACTGGACCAACAGTGGAAAAGTGGCTATTGAAGAATAGGTTCAACAACAAAACAATCAAACGTGTTTCTGAAATACACTGCTCAAAAAAAAAAATTAAGGGAACACTCAATCATCACAGTATAATTAAGCTTAAAAATTAAACAGTCAATTAAACTTCAGGGATATCAATCTGTCCAATTAGGAAGCATAAGTGATTGTGAATCAGTTTCACCTGCTTTGGTGCAAATAAAAAGTGACAACAGGTGCATGATAATTACGATAATTACGATTATCACAGTTTACACTGAATTATGTTTAGAATAGCTTTATACAACTGTTTGAAGCAACTGCATGCCATATTTTTATATGAAAATAAGCAAGCTGAAAATACTCTTCCTGAAAAACTTTTACTTTTCTATAGCATTAAGCCTCAAATGTCATTGGTTTGGTTTCTTTTTTAAAAAACAAAAAGTAAAAATATATGGTATAATAATGTTATACCAAAACTAAAATTAAAACAATAACCTGTAGAAAAAAAGAAAAAAAAACTTAAGCACACAAAATAATGTTCTGTAAGTGGACTTTTTTTGTTGATTAGTTTTTTGTAATTGCAGTTTTGAATGATTACGTAATTGTGGCATCCGTAATTGTAATCACGATTAGAAATTTGATTCATTGTGCAGCCCTACACACTACTGACTTACATTATGAGTTGCTGTGATGAACTTAATGCAAGTTGGATCAGCCTGTAACTTCAGTTTTTTACATTGATTTTTGGTGTGATTTTTGAACCCATCCCTCAGTGTGTTGATGATTTCGGTTTCCATTGATTGTTGTCACAATTTTGTTATTAACAAATTACAGAATGTATATGAATAAAGATTTTCAAATTGAATATTTCATTCATTGAGATCCAATGTTGCTAAGGTCATATTGAATATTCTACTCTTTACAGTCACTGTATTGTCGGGGTAATGAACAAAAGGATTAAACTTTTGAAACCCTACACAACATGCATGCAACAGACATGATATTAGATACTGTGATTTCCTTCTCACATCACTGAACTTACCAGTAACTATTCATCTGAACAGTTTATGATGTTTAAATGGTATTATTGTAATCCTTGACCATCAAAACATAGGGGTAGACATCACCTTTGCTGTGTTATCATGTTTGATTAAGAAGATATGATACAAAATACATAATTTGGTTATGAAACAGTGAAGATTTTTTTCACATATCACCTGGAATAAGACATGCTTTTTGGGGAGTTAAATAATGGCACAAATACCAGTAAATTGACTAGCGCAAACCTTAGTAAATCACACTGTGTGATATTTAAAAACTCTCCACCCATAAATTTTCCATCTGAAAGGGAAACTCCTACAAATGCGAATGCAATAAGGTCAGTCGCAAATATAACTGTCCGTGCCTTTTCAGCGCTAATTTTTCACTGTCTTTAGTAAATCCTAAATTTTTTTAATGCCAAAAGAGGGTTTTCGTTGGTGCAAGCTGTTAGTAAATCTGGCCCTAAATGTTATATTCTTCCTGACACCAGATGTCACTGGGGTGTAAGAAATGAGGAGTTGACTTAATAGATGGACTGTGGTGGAAGCATACTGTTGTGCTGTTGCCTGAAAAAGTTAAAGGTTCTGATTTCACGGTAATTCCAAGTGCCTAATTTTATCCTCACCAGACACAAAACTAAAGCATTTTAAAAGCACCTTGTGATTTTTGTTTTTCACCTTGTGGTTCAAGGCTTCTATATTTTATATATACGAAGAGAGAGGAAAAATTTTGGGGTAGACATTTCAGTAACTGGTAAAATAGAACTTATAAAATGTTTAGTTCCAGTCCTTGATTCTGATTGGTCAATAGCTGTGTTTTATTCACGATAAAACATGGCTATGACTGCTTCACCCAATGGTTTTATGTATCACTGCACAACACCCTTAGCAACCACCCATTATTTGCTTTAATATTTGATTATATGGAATAACCGTTTTATAAACGCAATAAGCCCTGTGAAGCTGTGGTTTACAGTGAATTTATAACAGCTAAGGGTGATTTAGGCATGACGTGGAGCGGAGCAACGCCCTTAGCTGTTATAAATTCACTGTAAACCATGGCTTCTTGGGGCTTATTACTTTATTTCACTAGCTACTCACCAGAACCACCAGGAATATTTTCCAACTAAACTCTAGTTGTCTTGCTCATTACTGGTACCATCAGTAGCTCTTCTGGACTCATCAGGAGCATGTCACCAAAACAACAAACTACTTTCATTTCACACAACAGCTAGAACCACCGCCTGACCATAACCATAATAAACTACTAAATATTTAGGATGCATTGATTTATTTGAGCTTTTATGGTTCTCTTACCAGTTTCTGGGTGAGGCCTGGTGGGACCCAGTCATAGGTGACTGTGCTAAATGTTGGGTCTTTACGGGAGACCACTGGGTTGGTGACAATCATGCGGTTGCGTTTATAGACCCTCATGCCGTCTCCTCCCTTAACCTTAGCTGTGAGATGGGCATAGTGGGACTCTGCCAGCAATCTTCCCACCTTGCGGTCGTCTTCGCTGTCAGAGCTGGACACATGCTCCTCCTGACTGCAGTGGCACTGTATGCAAGCTTTTCTGCAAAAATCAAGATTAGATTATAGTTTATTAGGCACTGTACTAGCCACTGCTTATCAGTAGAGGTGGTGCCTCTTTAAATAACAAGCAAGCATGCAAATTTTAATTTATGTAGAACTTTTCCAAACAAATTAATGCAGTTTAAAGTGCTTTACAGGCAAAAAAGAAACAATAGATACAATAATATATATATATAAAAATAGACCCATTAAAATACAAGAATAAGAAAAGTTTATAAGGATTAAAATATAAAATAAATAATTAAAAATTAAGAAAAACATATACAATATATAAAAGCATCACAGGAAGGCCAGACTTAAAAAATAGTCACATAGACCTCTATATAAACACTCAATCCTACATTTAACTCGTAAATGTGTCATAAATGTCTTCTGCAACAAATATTTTTTTGGCGTTTCTAGACTATTTAGAAAAACGAGCCTGCCTTACTTGTTTTTACGTTACCTTCCGTAAATTTTCCGGACCAATCAATCCACAATGTTGGTTTGCCAAGGGCCTTAAAACAATACCAGAAGAAGAATCAGTCTGCTTCAGCAATGTGTACAGATGGTACTCAACCTGAATAAGTCTTTTGCCACCGCCAGTACTGCCACAGTTTCTTCGACAACAGACATTTACTGCTTTTGACCGCTAAGTGGCACTACTTCTACAAGTTATGAGGTAAATGCTTCAAAGTGCATTTTTCAAAGTAGTAGTTAGCCTTGCCTTGCCAATGGGCTAGATCTGAAAAACAGAACTTGACGATACTTTGATGTTTTGTTCTACAATGTAAATTACACCCACCCATAGTGAAAATGCGAATTTCAAACAGTTATGTTAATTTTTGAAAACTTAAGTAACTAGATAAGACAGTTTGGGGTGTAAGTGTGTGCAGTGTACGTTAGAACAAAATGTCAAAGTATTGTCTTATTGTCTTGTTTATTTTACTCATAACTCAAAAAAACCCATAATAAAACCCCATAGGAAAATCTCGAAGGAACCAGTGGCGAATTTGTCTTCCGGGGTTTGACATCATACCTGCACAGTAATGTTAAAGTCCCCATAGGTCAATAATTTTATCCCTTAAAACTCATCTTTGATGACCAAAATGACATATTTAAAAGTGTTTTCCTTGAAAAAAATATCTTCATGCCTTAAAATCGCTTGAATGTAACTCTACACCCTTGCCTTAATTTGTATACGCGGTTCTATGAATATGCAAATTAGCCCTGCATCCACTCACACCAGTTTAGAGATCCACTCGTTGACGATCACACGTTGACGTGATTGGTTACAAGGTAGTCTGTAACATCAGAAACAACAGGGATTTCAAACCACGTTTTTGAGACTGTCTTTGGTTCACTGCAGTTTTAAGGAGAAAATACTCAGCAATGGTGTTAAGTGTTATGAATTTGCACATGGTTTGTCTTAAAGTATATTGAAAACACCACATAGACATATAAACAACATTAAAAGCTGGATTTTCACCACAGGGGGACTTTAAGACTGTAAGCCTTACTTTTTACTCTATAGAAATCTAGACCATATTTTAGATTATTACACATTTAAAAGGTGTGAATTATTATTATATATAAAATTGAATCATATGTTATAAGCCTATTGTATCTCCTTGCCATAAAAGTAGTCAATTTCGCAGATCCGTGTGAACCGGGATCGTTTTGACGTAAAGGGATCAGCTGCACACAAAAAACGCAAAGGATAAACATTTACCCGTTCTTAGTACATTGTTGTCATGTAAACGTACCCTCAGGTTGCTGATTATTTCTGTTTAATTTGGTCCCTGTTTCCGCTGTGTAGTTCCTGTCTCCTTAGTTGTCATAGTGACTGATTATGACTGTAGAAAATTCTGCTGTGATCTGAATGGTTGACTGAGTCCTGATAAGAACACCTGTGTAAGGGAAACAGGTCAATTTAGCTCAGAGGAAATACTTGGGGGTATGGCTCTACCTAATTTACAGTTTTATTATTGGGCTACAAATCTCAGAGTCATGCAATACTGGTTAAATCAGGATCAATCTCAAGATTCATCTGGATGGTTTAATATGGAGGCTTCCTCATGCATGCCCACTTCACTGACAGCCTTATTACATGCCCCCATTAAATGCTCTTCGTCTCCCTATACTAAAAATGTCATCGTTAAAACTACGCTGAGAATCTGGAGGCAATTCAGACACCACTTTGGATTACAAACCTATTCTATTTTCGCACCTATAGCAGCAAATTTTGCTTTCCCACCATCACTGATGGATAGTTCTTTTTCACAGTGGTCAGCAGTGGGCATTATAACATTTAATGATCTATATATAGATAATGTCTTTGCATCTTTCCAGCAACTAGCAGAAAAATTTACATTGCCTAGACACCACTTTTTTAGGTATTTGCAGGTTCGTAGCTTTGTTTGGGACACGCACCCTCAATTTCCTAATCTCCCTAGAGCTACTCCTATTGACTTTTTTTTCAAGCCTACCCATACTATGAAGGGTATGATCTCATATCTTTATAATGCAATTTGCACTTTGCGTGAATGCCCACTTGCAACTAATAAATCTCAGTGGGAGGAGGACATAGGAGAAAATATTTCAGAAGAACAGTGGGAAAAGATTCTACGGCGTGTGCACTCTTCATCTTTTTGTGCCAGACATGCTCTGATTCAGTTTAAAATTCTTCACCGTACCCATTGGACCAAAGTTAGACTTTCAAAAATATATCCTGAAGTGGATCCCACATGTGACCGTTGTCACCAAGCCCACGCAACTACTGCACATATGTTTTGGTCCTGTCCTTCTCTACAAAATTATTGGTCCCAAATTTTTAAAACATTATCCGAAGTTCTTACAAATCATATTGAACCTCTGGCTTTCACTGCTTTATTTGGTACTCTTTCCCCTTCTCTTGATATGCCCAAATATAAGTCTGACTTCGTAGCCTTTGTCACACTGCTGGCAAGGCGTTTAATTTTATTAAACTGGAAATCCCCTAAACCTCCTACTTATTCTTTATGGATTAAAGAAATTTTCCATTTTATTAAACTAGAAAAAATCAGACACACAATGAAGGGATCCTCTGATAATTTCAATAGAATTTGGGGACCTTTCCTAGGATATGTAGGAAAATGAAAGGTCCTCATTCACCTGACTATACATCTTCTCTGGTAGTAATTTTTATTTTATTTTTTATTTTTTTTCCTCCCCGGTATATAGACTAGTACCCTACTTTAGGGATATGTTGGCTGTGCTCAGTATGTTTAGTTCCTTTTTGTAACTGTGATTTTATTTTGTAAAGAATTATTCATTTTTCATTATTATGTTATTCATTTATTTATAGTTTTGGATGACCAAGTTTTATAGTTTTTTTTTTTTTTTTTTTTTTACTATTTGCTTCTCTTACTATCTTGTTGTTGTTGTTATTATTATTATTATTATTATTATTGTTATGTCTTTTTTTTCTAGTATTAATTTTATTCTTTTGTTATTTGTTGTGTGGATCCTTTTATTAACAAAAGATACATATGGAGGTTATATAAGTATATGTATATGTTTTGTAATTACATGTTATATTTTGTTATTATGGAAAATTTAAATAAAGTGGGGAAAAATTTAGCTCACAGGGAATTATTAATTAATTTATAGGGAATTTTGAAAGAGTCACTTATTTTACGACCAAGCAAATGAATTGTCCTGCGTTCAACTCTGCAGCGGATATGAAAATCCAAACTATTGTGAAAACACTATTTATTTAGCAAGGTAACAGGGTCAGCAGTTTAAAACATTAAATTCGTAAGCACATAACACAAGACACTTCTCTTTAAAAATATAAATGAGACTTTACTGATTATTATAACCCATGAAACTAATATCTAACACAAACTTTGATCTACTCATCATCCTCTCATCTGCTTCTTAGTTCGTGTCCTGAATTTTTAAACTGAGGTGTTTGTTCAACCTCTTTCAGAGGTTCTGACTAATTAGGTATCGTCTTGGGTTCAGAGGTGGCTATTTCTCCTCCTCTCACCATGAATTACATGTTATCACCTGGTCTCTTAACTTTCCCGCTCTTGGCAGAGAGTACAGAGAGTACAGTTTAGACATGATTTCTATAAACAGAATCCTATTCATTTTACACAGATTCATTCAAGCCATCTTCTGAATTTATGAAAAGAGATTTACACTCATACATATATATATGTGACCATAATGCTTAGATCACTCACAATTTATGTAATTGTTATAACTATTGACAATATATATATATATATTAGGGCTGTCAACAGATTACATTTTTTTTAATCGTGATTAATCGCACACTTACCGTGAAATTAAGCATACACCATTTATCTTGTTTAACACATCCATTTTGCCATCATTGCCTATATCCAGCAAAGTGAACCATCAGATTGAAGTGTGATTTTCACAAAACTGTATTTTTCAGCTTTTTTCAAGGTAAATTTAGATGTCTTTCCAAAAAAGGACACCAAATAACCAAATGATTTGATTTCATATAATTCATACATTTATGTTGGCTATACCAAAGCACCCATTAAAAAAATCACAGAAAAAAAAAAAAAAAAAACTTTCAGAATTCACAGTGTATAGTATGTGCAACAGCAAAGAGCTTGTTTACATTTTAGACAAGTCAAGTTGCGATACTGAACAGGACCACATGGAGATGCCAAAAAAACCTAAACCAACCACCTTGACCTGCATATATACTAAAGTACACAGCAACATACACAGGACAAATCCAAACATTACCCTGAATGTGTGTGAAAACAACGTGAATGTACTGAAATGTGTGAAATGTGCATAAATACAATGTGCGATCAGTGCTTTGAGAGCACTCATAGATGATTTGTTTGCGCATCAGTATAACGGACTCAGGTGTGCTGCTGTACGTCACCGCAATCGTCTTTACTTTGATTGAAATCCTCATCCATCAAAACTTTCATAGCAAGAAGCTGGTTTGCTTTATCCAGCTGAGAAACATATCATCCTCATATTTTCATATCATCTGGCCATACTGCGGTGGGATGTTTTGACGTTCCGTTCAGACAGGAACAGCGCGATGCAGGAGGGCTTGCACTCTTCAGATACAATGACAGAATATGACAGAGAGTTCGTGCTTTAAAGCGACACTGGAATGAATAATCTGCCATCTCTGATATAATCAGCATGGACTTTAAGATCATCTAACTGCATGACGCAATTTCACATGCGTTTTAACGCATTAAGGATTTATATATATATATATGTATGTATATATATATATATATATATATGTATATATATATATATATATATATATCAGGGGCGTTTCCTCCGAGGAGACAAGGGAGGCAAAAAAAAAAAAAAAATAGGATGAGAAATTAATCCATATTACATATAAAACAACACAAATATTACAAATTATGACATTAAAAAGAGTGCAAGTCACTCATATTTCTAAAGGAACACTGCCCAACAGCGACACCCGCAGGTAAAGTTACTGCAGGAGTCATGCCTCCCTTTCCAATCATAGAAAAACATTAGACCCCTATAGCGTGCGGTGGGTTTTGTAGGGGGTAATTAAGAATGAATGGGGGAAAGTCACGTGAGAGGAGGCAATGTCTCCATCGCGCTATGATTGGATGTAACTGGTTATGATTGGATATGATTGGTTTGTGTGATAAATCCTGCCTCTTGTTTACGTGCACGTTCCGTGCGTCAGTTTGAATGAACAAATGATGGCGTCAATGGGACTAATTGAAAAGTAAGTAAACAGATCACCCAGTTAGATATTACCACTTCATGTCACGTCAAAATCAAACTTTTAATGGACTGAAAACATGATGACTGCGGGGGGTTTTAGTACAGTCAGCTTGGTGAAATTAAAAATACATCTTCGTGTCTGTGACAGACGGTGTTTACGGAGCATGACTAATGATCCTAAGTTGACTATTAAAAAGAAAAACATCAATACACAAATAAAATATATTGTTTAAATTGTTACAGACTTTAGTTATTATTTTGGAATGAATGTAGAAATGCTTAAAACACTATTATTACTACTACTACTACTACTACTACTACTACTACTACTACCACCACTACTAGATTGACTTGGTTTTGATAAATAGAACATTTATTACAATACATTGTTAATGCAAAATTACAGAATAGAATTGTATTTGGTTTCTTTTTTTCTTTTTTGATGTAATGTAATGTTTATTTAACAAGGAAGATGTGTCAACGTTTACAATATATACAATGCACAGCATAAATGAGTACACCCCCTCTGAGCAAATACAAATTTTCTTTATGATCACTAATACAATTCATGGAAAGATGGCAAAACTAAAATGTATTAAACATATACATAATAAAAACTGAGAAATATATGTCATTAATAGCCATTAAATAAGTAAATTAGCCAATTTTGTTTAAATTAAGGATTGCAGAAATGAGTACACCCTAGATTTAATTCAACAAATGTATATAATATTCTAGCACTTAGTATGCCCTCCATAATTTTGAATATACTGCTCTGACCCTTCTGGCACGGAGTGTACAAGTTTATGACAAATTGTCACATCTGTCCTGTTTAACTTCTGGATGATGAGCTCCTTAAATGCTCTGGGGCCGTATTCACAAAACATCTTAAGGCTAAAAGTAGCTCCTAAATTGACTCTTAAAAATAATGGGCATGTCAGTCCTAATTTTAGGAGTCCTAAATTTTTGCTCTAAGAGTGTTTCACAAAGCATTTTAGTGCTAAAACTAGCTCCTAAATCTGTGAAACGCTAGGAGTAGTCAAGAGGACTCCTAAATCACAAAGACTAAATCACAAACAATCCTAATCCACCTAAAGACACTGTACACCATGAGGCAACAGCGACAGAGCCTTAGGTGCTGAACTTTTTCTTCATAAATGCAATACATTTTGATTTATAGATTTGAATCTACGATGAGACGCCAAAAATAAATCTTTAACAAATAAATAAATATTGTCCGATTACCTGTGGCAGTGGTTTTCATGAGTTCACATTTACAAATGATTGAATAGAGTAAAAAAAAATATATAATAAGCGTATTTGGGGTACTGTCCAAGGGGATTGAGGGCTCCGAGCTTGGAATTTAGCCCAAACCCAAAGTTCTCCCCATATCCCCAGCCGAGAGTGAGGGACGGGGTGGCGGAGGGATGCAGAAAACTGTCAAAGTAACTATAGGCGAGTCGGCTCTCGTCTGTGTATATATTCCTCCTCTCGAGCTGATTATATAGACCGTTTGAATGTGTTCCTCCCAAACTTTGTTTATAAAACATAATTTGTCGCTTCAATTCTGCATTTTCTTGAGATGCAGACATCCAAGAGGCGGTCCACAATTAACTGTATATACTCGTTTAATTAGTTACACTTAGCCTACATTTTAAAACCTTTATTTGAATATGGCAACATGACACCTCATTCTACAATATTTCTATGATTAAATCGCTGACTCCTCCCCCATCAGCCAATCACTGTGTGTATACTCCATGGCAACGAGGTCAACCCCGCCCTTACTCTTAGCTTAAGACTTCAGTCTATTCCTTAGTAAAAGTTGGTCTCAGCAGCTTTGTGAACAGGTTTTAAGAGAAAGCTCTTAGCTAAGAACTTTTACTGCTATTTAGGAGAACTCTTAGTGGTAAGATAAAATGTTTTGTGAATACGGCCCCTGGTCTTTAATGGGGAGTGTTGCTCAACTCGTCTCTACAGAATCCCCCACAGGCACTCAAGAGTGTTAAGATTGAGTGCAATACATGTCCACAGAAGGTTTTTCACCTTGGGAGAATGCATATCCTCATTGTCATGTGGAAAAAATGCCCAATAATGCAGGGAATGAGGAAAGGGTAACATCTTCTGTTTCAAGTTTGTGTATTAAATTACACAGTGGTGTGGGAATTCATGACAGCATTGATAAAGAACAACACCCTCACACCTTCAGCACTCATACATCCCTATATAAGAGCTTTACTACCACTGAACTTTACAGTAGGAACCAGGCACTTCTCACTGTACTCCTCTAGCAACACCAGAACATTTTGGATGCTGTTAGATCCACAATGATTGATTTGGTCTCGTGAGACCAGAGTATTGATTCCCAGAATCTATATTTTGTAAATATGGGCTTTGGAAATGGCTAAATGACTTTTTTGTGCTTTGGCTACAGTAGGTAGTTCCAGTGAGAACAACAACCATGCATGTCATTTCTGCAAACTGCATCTTACTCTGTAAGATAAAAAGTCACTCTTTTCATAGCTTTTGCTGGCTCTGAGACACTCGCTTGGTATTTCTCCTGCTCTTTGTCTAGCAAAAAAATCCCTCATCACTAAATAAAAGCTTAAAATGAAGGCCTGGTTATTTTAGGGGCCTTGTCACAAGTCCATTGTTTTTGAATTTCTGTGTTACTTTTGCTATATTTTCACACTTAAAACAATGATTTGGTAATCCTCTTGTACCACTGTCCTCTTTTGTGCTAAGAAATAAGTCTTCTGACAGTTCTCTCCCAAGTGGTTACATTGTTGTCAGCATTAAGTCTGAGAATGATTCAGTGGGCTATATAATGCTTTTAATTGTCTATAAATTACTTCTCTTTAAATGTTTTGGTTCAACATACTTACCTGTTGATCAAACATTGCCTTAAACTTACACCAGAAAATTTTATATATATAGGTTGTGGACATGATATAAAATTATGCAGTAGAACGATGTTTGATTATAAGTGCGTATACCATCCATTTTGAGTGATTTGATGCAGTTTATATGTAAAAACAGTCTCTGTGGGTTTTCCTGTGGATTTCAGCTCTGTGTCACTCAGAGGTCACTCAGAAGAAGTGTCTGTTCTGTATCTATGTTTCTGGGATCAAACAACCTCTAGCATTATCTTTGTAGGGCTCAAGCTGGGCCCTCTCCACATGGCCTGTGTGGAATTGTTGCATTGTTGACTGTAAACCAACAATTACCAGCACTTGTCACCATGAGAAATGTCTACTACATGTTGAAATAAAAAACTGAGAAAAGAGACAGATGACTGTGTGATACATAAACGTTCAAAAACGATTGTAAAGCCTCCAAGATGGCACCAAGATTATGTGATTGCTCAGTCAAATCCTTCAATTCACCCAAGTGGACAATCGTCACAAGAGCCAGAGGATTTGAGCCATTTGGTTGCATCACAAGGAGTTTCCATTACTGCAACTCAAAATGAGGTGAAGTCTTTGTCTGAGGAGATCAAGCAAATAAAGGGAATGTTGTTGGATGTGGGACAAATGATGAAGGATATGCAAATAAAATGAAGTTCTTCATTTTCTACTAGCTCTGAATGCAGTTCTAACCAATCATCCCCTGTTCCTATTTCAATTAAATCGAAACAGCAAGATGATGTGAACACCAGAGATTCTATTGTGGATGAGTTGAGTGAGTGTATACGACAACATCAAAACAAGCAGGAAAATGTGCCTTCTACACACCAAAGTTTAGTAGACAAAATACTTTGCTTCCATCTCAGTATGTGCTGCCTACCGCCTCAATGCCTACTTCCTCAGCACCCACCACTAGAGGGCCATTAGAGAGACAAAATTTACAGCTTTCTGATTCATGTCCATCTATTTGGCAGTCAGTTCCTCTCCCAGATAACCTCAGATCACAATCTTCAATGGATCCCAATGTAATGGGTACAGGCTTGACTCAGCAACATAACAGTCCTCCATGGCTATCTTCAGTCAGTCATCATCAAATGAATCAAATGAAATGCATTTTGTATGCCCAGTCTTCCATGTTGGCTGCCCTTCTTTCCAAGTGGAGGATTGTTAAGGCTTCCATACCTACCTGAATTTCCTTATCCAGTGTTGTATCCATCCCATGGCCAACATGCTCTGCCTAATTGTGTTCCTTCAAGAGTTGCGACATTGCCTCCTAGAGATCTATCAGCTTGCTTTTCCTATGCATCTCTTGGTCATTCTCATCAAACTTCCTTAGAACCTCAAACAACTAGAAGAGCTATGGTGCAGCAAGTTAATCCTTCCATTATGTCCATTCAAAACCTTTTGACACCAAGAGTTATTCCCACTTCTTCAGCACCTCACGAGCAGCAAAGAGATGTAAATCAAATATCTGCACTTTTTCCAATTGGAATACAAATGACGGTACCTGATCAGCATATGTCTATTCCTTTAGCAGTGAATGTGCCCCACACAATGATGCCAGCTTTACAGCCTGCCAGGTCAACCCGTATTGAAAAACTTTCATTTCCATATTTGAAGAGTGATGACCCCCAAGTGTTTGCCATGCTGGATATGGCTTTAAGGAATTTGTTACCCCCAGAGAAAACTGAGCATTACAAGTATCATATTCTTCTGGATCATTTGAAGTTGGATGCAGCTCAACATCTACCCTTGGCTTATGCCCATCATTCCCAGCCTTACACTACTTCCTTAAAGGCTCTTCAGAAGTGATATGGTCAACCCCACCAGTTGGTGCTGCAGGAGATTGCTGCTATTGAGAACTTACCAGCTGTACATTCAGGAGATTCTGTTAGATTTGGTGAATTTGCTGTACAAGTTCAAGCTCTTGTGGGCATGCTTCAATCCTGGGATCATGAAGAAGGAGCAAATGAGTTATCCTGTGCATCACATGTCCATCAGTTGCTCATTAAGCTTCCAGCACAGCAGGTTGCTAGTTTTGCAAGATATGCCTAAACCACCAGACCGGACCAGACCTACAACTTGGGGAATTTCTCTGTTTGGTTGGAAGAGTAATCAAAATGTCAGAGTCTAGCTATCCAAGGGGGCGGTTTCCCAGACAGAGATTAAGCCTAGTCCTAAAATAAAATGGCCCTTTAAACCAGATTAACAGAAATCTGCTTTCTCTGTCATGGTTTAAAATAGTCCTAGACTTAGTCTAATCCAGAGTTTAATAAGCTGATTTCCTGGAGGAAGACTAGAGCTACGCCAGGACTACAATGAGGCTTAAATTAAACCTACTAGGAAGCAGGTTTAACTTCAGATTAACGTTGTGTTTCAAAGAAGACACATGCATTACTTGGATATATATCGATATTGACATACACTGTGATATACATATATACATATATATATACACATATACATATATATATATATATATATATATATATATATATTTTTTTTTTTTTTTTTTTGTGATGCCGTTCACTTTATTTAAACTGTTTATTTTGACACATTTGAACCAGAAACACCATTGTTTCTGGTTCAAATGTGATTGCTTCATGTTAAATTGACTTGAAATGGTTACAAGAACTCACTTGATGTTTTCATTTTGAAATAACATGTTTCAGTCAAGTAACCCAATCAAACAGGACTTTCACTTCCCATCATGCTTTGGGAGAGTAAATGTTGAAAAAGTGTTATTTTATGCATTTTTTTTTTTTAGAAAGATAAGAATATGGAGAGACTTCTTACTGTTTAATGTTATATTATGTGAAAATTTTTGTTATGTTTGTGTTTTTTGGAGATTACTGTTGTGGTGAAGTGTAGAGCTTGTACTTAGGTTGAGGACCTGCTAACAAGAATTGCCTTTTTTATGCAATAAAGCAATCACTATAATAGTGCTTTGGATCAAACCAGTATCATTTCTAGACTGCCAACACCGATTATCGCATGTGTAAATAGTTATTGTTTAGTTTGTTGCTATGTAAAGGACAAAACAAAAGTATTATAATCATAGGATTATTATATATATATATATATATATATATATATATATATTTTTCATCTATATAAATAGAATTCATTACAAACAGATTGCCAGGCATTTCTTTTTTTCACAGCTGATGTATTTTGCTTGCTTTAAAAGAACTGTCTCTTGTGTAGTAAAGTTTTTTTTTTTTTTTGGATTGCAGTCTTTTTCTGCTGCCATAGTTTTCCTTGGATTTGCTTCTCAGTTACATGCAATTTTAAGCTTTTCTTGGTTCATTCCATGTTTTCTAGGCAACTTCTCTCATGCTAATTCAGATTAGCACAGTTGGTTTTAAATTAATCTAGTTTATTTTAATTCAGGACTCCATAGTCCAGGTTTTAGTAATATGTACTTAATCTGTGTTTCAGAAATCCATTTTTTAAGCCACGATTAACTATTCTAGAATAAGGCCTATCCTGGCTTAATTTAAACCCTGTCCAGGAAACCGCCCCCAAGTGTTTGAACAATCTAAAGGTATGAAGAAGTTTCAGGCAAAAGAAGTGAGGCCTACCAAGTCCCAGTTTCACACAGCAACTTTCCTTCATGGTGTAAGTCAAGAAGAAAATCCCACTCAGAGAAAGAAAACTGAAACTACTAACAGTGAAATTATCCAATTCCAGGGCAAGAAGGAAGGCCTTAAACCATCATGTGCATACTGCTGCTTGTTGGAGATGTGGTTGGGCCCATAGATTATCTAACTATTGCATGAAGTGAATGCTTGTAAACCAGATTCCGGGATATTTTATTTGAGCAGACCAAGTGGTCTTAACTCTGTTCTTCTGAAAATTGTGAAGGTAGATCTGAGCCAACAAGGAAAGACTCTGGAGAAGTATGCCATATTAGACAACGGTTCAGAAAGAACCATGCTCATGTCTTCTGCTACAAAGAGTTTAGGTCTTCATGGGGCGGCAGAATCATTGGTTCTTTGAACCATTCGGCAAGACACAAATTAAAGGTGGCACTGTGTCCTTTTCCATTTCTCCATAAGCAAAGCAAATACCAGATACAAGGTGCCTTACTGCTCAAATGCTTGATTTACCTGAACAGACTTATCCAGTGCAGATCCTCTAACAACATTATTAACATTTATGAGGCATCCCTCAGCAGGAATTTCAGAAGATTAAACCTATGTTACTAGCGGGAGCTGAATATCCTCACCTTCTTTTCTCCAAGGAGCGAGTATGTTTTGGTCCTCCTGGAAGTCCAGCTGCTTTGCATACTCGACTGGGGAGGACACTACAGGGACCTACTTCTTTGGGAAGACTAATTCCACAACCCAGTGGTTCTTCCAGGCTTCCCTCTCCATGGATCAGTTACATAAGGATGTGGAGAAGTTATGGCAAGTTGATGTACTTCCTTTCTCCCAGACTCCAAAGCAGGCTCTGCATTCTGAACAAGATAAGGATGCTTTCGAGTGCCTAGAACAGAAAACAAAGTGTGAAGAAATGAATGGAATCAAGAGAGATGTGACTCCTTTACTTCGAGTTAAGAATGGACCTGTTCTTAAAGTATCCCCAGAGGCGGTAATGCCAGCTTTGCGTCGAATGGAGAGACAGCTGGCTAAGGATCCCGATCATGCAGCTATTTATAAGCAAGAGATTCAGAAATGCATTGAAGCTGGATGTGTTAAGAAACTGAAGTCCAATGAGACTGAACTTGTTGATAACTTACTCATCACCATATATCTGATATTGTCTAATATTGCCTATCACTTTTTAATATTTTAAAATATTTTAGCTTTTAATATTTTAATCTAAATCGCTATCACAACACGTTAGCATTTCGCTAGCCTGTTAACTTGTCATCTGTGCCTACCATCTTTTTCTCTTGCATGCTCCTTTTTCTACGAGTCGATCAAACAACTGTGGTAAGCCGGAATTAGTCAACAAACATGGTGAGTAATGTCATCCTCTCCTGTTATTGTCACTTGCACTGCCTGTCACATGTTTAACATTCTCTGTCAGTGATGAGGGATTTACATGTCATAAATGCAGGGGAATACTGTAGTCAGATTGACGGAGAAGATTTCAGAATTAGAGACACACATCCAAACTTTAATTGAGGATAGTAAGAATGCAAAGACTCTAGATACTGTTTTGGATGCGGCTAGCTTAGTGAACCCCATACATTGATCGGTTCCGGCTGTAGAGCCCATGCAGCAGGGCAACTGGGCAGAGATGTTCACGAGTCTTTTATCTGGAGTCCGAGTCAAGTCTGAAGTCTTTAAGCTGGAGTCCAAGTCAAGTCTGAAGTCTTTAAGCTGGAGTCCAAGTCAAGTCTGAAGTCTTTATCACTGGAGTCTGAGTCAAGTCTGGAGTCTTTTGTCATGAGTCCGAGTCGAGTCTCGAGTCATTAAAAAAAAATTCTCATACTCAAATCCTATTTTTTATCATAGTTGTATTATATAGACAAAATAATATGATCTTTCTATCATCTGTTTTGTTTGTAATAAAGGTCCTAAGATGTAAGGGATAATGTACATCTAGCTTGTTACTTTATAATCCATTACAATGTACAATCGCCCTGGCAACACTAGTAGTCATTTTCAATACAGACGCAAGATGGCGCCAGTGAGTCGCTTTGTTAAACAGCTTCATTATCAGAAAATATCAAACCTCAGAATGTTTAAGAATGTCAATATAAAACTGTACGCATGCTGTTTGTGATAGCCTACCTTAAAATATGAGCTTTAAGTAATAAATGGATTAACATCTCTTTCTATCTCTCTCTTATGGACACATTAAGAAAGAGAATTGCATATACTACGAAAAGATTAATAAAACGTTAGGTTTAAAAGCTAGATTTTTATTTATTTTTATTTTTGTTCATATTTTAACAGGCTGGCAATCCAAATTAGCCATGCAGCTACACTACAGTATAATAGCTAGATGTTTGAGTTAATGTGACTAACCTTTGTGGATGCGATGTCTCATAAAATTTGATGTTGTCGTTCCAGTGTCTTTAAATGTTTTCCCGCATTCTGTGCATTTGATATTCAACAGTGCTTTGCATCTGCCTGCATTGACACTATTTTCTTTAAGAGCTTTGACACAATCTGCATTGTAAAAAGCGCTATATAAATAAAGGTGACTTGACTTGACTTGTGCATCTAGCCGATCTGACATGTTAATAAACCCAAACGAAAGAACATAAGGCACGGTGGCTCCCGTAATGTTTCATGGGACTCTTATGGCATTTCGGAGTTTACGTGCAATACACGGACATACATAATCAAATCAGTCCGACACGACACGTAGGGAAATATAAGTGACGCGGATATTATAAAACCATTCAAACACAACACAAATTCTTTATCTATTATATCAGTAGTTAAGGGCAAAAGACTTGAGTTGTTTTTAAAATAGAGTCTTTTGTGTCAAGTCGAGTCAAGTCTTAAGTCATTTCAGGTCTATAACAGCACGCCAATGAGCCCGCCAAAACGGGCGTGGCTTATGGCTATATAAGCAGGCGTTTCGCCATGGGAATCAGTTAATTTCGACTGAAGCGACACGGCATAAAACGCAGTACTCGTTCCCGTATCTCAGGGAACCGAGGTTACATACGTAACCGAGTATGTTCCCTTTCGATACTTTCACTCATACTGCGTATGGGGAACGAATACAATCACGCCGTGCCACGGCAGGGAACGACAAGAACATCGAGAGCACTTTAGGGACGTAGCCATGCCTGGGTTTTAGAACGAATTTAGAGTCGTTGGGCCCAAATTCAAGGCATGCAGGGCTTACCGAGAGGGCCTGCAGGTCGCCAACGCGTTTGACCGATGCTAGTGCCAGTAGCAGAGCGGTTTTAAGCGTTAAGGGCCGGAGGTCAGCTGATCACAGCTGTTCAAAGGGAGGACCTTGAGGGCTGTAAGGACCGTGGAAAGGTCCCATGTGTGAACGGTGAGTGGTCTAGGGGGATTCAGCCGCCTAGCACCTCTCAAGAAACGCACAATAAGGCTGTTTCTACCCACTGTCTGGCCGGCGATGGGAGCGTGGAACGCTCCGATGGCTGCTACGTAAACCTTGAGCGTGGAGGGGGTGAGACCTCCGTCCAGCCACTCTTGGAGGAAAGACAGTATCTGAGATACGTCACTCTCCACAGGGTCAATGTTGCGTGCTGAGCACCAGTCAACGAAGACCGACCACTTCTGGGCTTAGAGGCGCCTGGTAGACGGAGCTCTAGCCTGAGAGATGGTGTGTAGAATGTTCCCGAGGAGGCTTATCGACTCCCATCGAGGGACCAGAGGTGCAGAGCCCACAGTTCCGGCTGGGGGTGCCAGATTGTCCCGTTCGCCTGAGAAAGGAGGTCCCTTCTCAGGGGAATTGGCCATGGGGCTTCCGTGGAGAGCCTGAACAGCTCTGAAGACCAGATTTGGGTTCTCCAGAGTGGGGCCATGAGGAGGACTCTGTGTCTGTCTTCCCTGATTCGTCTGATGACGTAAGGTATCATCGCGGTCAGGGGAAAGGCATAAAGGAGGAGCCTGGGCCAGTCGTGGGCCAGCGCATCCATCTCCTTTGAGAAGAAAGTTGGGCAGTGAGAGTTGTCTTCTGAGGCGAAGAGGTCGACCTCTGCCTTCCCGAAGATCTCCCATATCTTTAGTACCGTCTGGGGATGGAGCATCCACTCGTCTGAGGGGCATTGCTCCCAGGTTTGATTTTCCAGGTATGTGCGTCGCTCTCAGCGACCGCAGCCTGTGTGCTGCCCATTCGAGGAGGCGCTTTGTCAGGGCGCAAAGGCGACTGGACGACAGGCCTCCCTGGCGATTTATATAAGACACCACCGTCATGCTGTCCGACTGGACTAGGACGTGGTGCCCTTCCAGGAACTTTTGGAACGAGACGAGGGCTCGTTCCACTAGAGTCCTGCACGGGTCCATTTTTGGAGACCCGCCCCCGCCCGTACCTGCAAAGTTCAGCACCAGATCCGACCCGTCACCCGTGATAATATCAAAATTAAATCCGCACCCGCCCAGACCCGTTAATATTTGGCCCGTTACCCGATCCGTGCCCGCGATAAATCACACACGCTAAAATCATTCCAATTAAAGTGCTTTATTTTTTATCTCGCACCTCTCTCAACATCACAACAGCGTCATGAATGGGCTAATGAAACAGGCTAAAGTGCGATTTGTTTTGCGCCATTCAAGTAGCCTACCATCGGCACTTAAATAGGCTATGGAACCTGATAACTATACGCAAATAGACCTATTAATGAAAAAAAAAGAACAAGACAAAAAAACCAACTTGAGCCTGTCGCTCACAAACAATAGACTATAGGCCTATGCCTATGCATTTACTTTTCCTTAAGGTTACTGTGCAGGAAAAGGATGTCGTCCACAGTCCCAGGTTTAAGTTGCGTTCTCCGTTCTTGAATTACAAATCCAGCTGTGGAAAAGTCTCTCTCACTCGCAGCGCTCGATGCTGGGATGGAGAACAACATTCCGTGCAATCTTTGCCAGGTTGGGAAATGTTTTCGCATGCTCCTTCCACCACAGCAAAACATCGAAAGGATCCCCCTTGGGTGGCTTGAACTCGATGTATGCAGAGACCTCGTCCTCGGGCAGCACAGTGTCATCGCTGGAGTCCTCTACGTCTGACAAACGATCAACTGTTGAAACCAAACGAACTCTCTTCGCAGCTGGGGCCGCCGACATGCTGCGGCCTGATAGCAGATCTTCGCGTTTCTCCTCGAGTTCTATTTAAAAGAAACAGACACATGGATGTATATATTTCACTAAATTATTCATTTGCCCATTAACAATAATCGTTAATTATTAAAGACAAGCAATGGTGGAGGAAGTACTGAATCTCAGTACTTAAGTAAAAGTAAAAATAACCAGAGACATATTTACTTTAGACATATTTAGTTTAGTAATAAGTACCACAATGAAAACCCTACTTAAGTAAAAAGTACCTGATTTTAAATGTACTTTAAGTATTATACTTGCATTACAATTTATTCTCTTAATGTCTATATTCCAATAATTGAAATGATCACGACATGGAGGCGCCGGGGCGTGAACTGGAGCTCGTATCATAAATGAACTAAAACTCAGCGTATAAGGTAGCCTACTTGCCTCACAGACCTGAGAAATATATCTATATTGAAATGTCTACTTTTAAACAGAGCAATTCAAAACGAAAGAAAACAGATTGCTCTCTGCTTATGTAATCCGAATGAAATGTGCATTTCTCTCAGGCGTTCACTACTGTGAAGATCGCGAGTCAGCATCGTCAACTTCATCTTTGCAGCCACTGACACAGAAAACACTTGTTTATTAATAAACAATTAACATGTCTCCTTGCTATATTTTACATAATCATAATCATTACTTTTTTGCCGGTTCTTTGTGATAGCTTTTAGGTGCTTTATTGGCAGCGCAACCCTTACATGTTACATGAACTCATCACGACCGCATCAGCACAGAAAACATGGAGATTTTTTTAAATTCCTGTTTTGGCAGATGGAAAAACTGATCAGAAAATGTTTTTTCTTTTCTTTTCTTTTTTCAAATAAGTATTTGTATTTCGTTACATTCCACCACTGAAGAAAAGTAGCATATATTAGTTTGTGATTGAATAGCTTACCTTTCACAAGATGCCGTGCTTCGCTATGAACTCCCATAATTTCACCATGGTCTGCCAGCAGCTTTAGGCTTTTCAACTTTGGATGCAAGAACATTGCCAGCTTGTGCAAGAGATGCAGCTCAAATTTCTCAGTTCAAATCTTGAGGCATTTTTCTTTAAGCGATGACAATGTCAGACTGTCGGTAGAAGACGGCTGAAGGTGACGTCTGAGGCGCTCCAACCACACAGCTGTCAAGTGAATGGTCGGAGTTTTGGATGCTTCCAGGGCTTTTGTGGCTTCTTTGAATCGTGCCAAAAAATTCACAATGTCATGCAAAGTCTCCTTGCTCATGCAGTTTAAACGGTGTTCTTCGTCACGTTCCTCCAGAAGAGCACGGATGGTCTCGTACTGGCTGCTAATGGAGTCCAGCATCGTGTGAAGCGAGTTCTATCGCGTCTCCACGGATGCTTTCAGTGTTTTTTGCAGACGATTCTGGAGATGTGACTGCTTAAAATAAGTCACAAGCGACTTAGCGGACTCAATGACACCAGATACCTCTTCGCCAAACAAATCGTCCTCAGCAGGTTTCCTAAGTGTGGTATGCAATACTGTGTTCAGGATATGTGCTGCGCAACTCAATCTCGTCGCTGTGCGGAGGGCCGCAACAATGTTTGCACCTCTGTCAGTTACGTACACTCGTTTGGGAAAGAACTCATCCAGTCCAAATTTGCGGAGTGCTTGGATGATGGCTGGCCTGAGGTTGTCAGCTGTTTTACGTAAATTGCTGTCCCATTCAGCTGTGCAGAGCACTCGCTCCTGCAGTTCCCAATTGCTTTTAGTATAATGTATTGTCACACAGAGATATCCAATTTTGCGGAAATCATCCGTCCACAAATCCAGCGTCACAGCCCCGTTGCTCTCGGTCAATTGTTCCCTCAGCTCCGGAATTATGTCTTGTCTTTTATCCTCTGCATATTTAGTGATCCTACGGAAGACAGTAGTTGGATCGGGCAGAAGCTGACGTGCGTTCACAAGGCCAGCTCGTGCCCCATTGTCAATTAAGCCCTGTGCCAGTTCCAAAAATCCATCGCCGCACACAGTCTCAAATGATCTAATGTCTCGGCACACAAATTGCACAGCCAATTGTGTTATCGCCTCCTTGTCTTCCCCTCTTGGAGGTTTGTAGCCTTTGGCAAAGTACCTGTCAATTGTCGCACTGGCAACCCCTGCTGTGCTTCTGCAAGTCTCGACATGCTTCCTAAGAGAAGACGTGCCCAGCTTCCGGCTATCAAATGCCAAAACTTTTTGGCATGTTTTGCAAGCCGCAAAGCCGCTTATGATGTTATTTTCCTGATCTCGTATTAAACCACACTTTCTCCACACATCCGATTTTGCCTTTAAAGACTCGTTGTCAACAATTTTATATACTCCACTGGCCAACTTTACTTTTACTTCATCCATAGCCTCTCCTGCAACGCTCGCTCCAACTAGGCTACGAGAAGCATCAACAAAAGTCGCACTGTCGCAGTGGTGGTGACGTGATGGGTCAAATGTCATATCGTTGTTGCGTATGTGTAATGGTAATTTAGACATACAAATATTGCGCATATTTTTCATCCGCGCTACTACCCGCCTGCAAGGAGTTAATTATCCGCCCGCATCCCCGCCCGTGAATTTTAGGAATGTCACAATCCACCCGTTTTAGCCACTTTTATGCGGGTACCCGTGGGTACCCGACCCGTTGCAGGACTCTACGTTCCACTGCCAGCATCTCGAGGCAGTTGATGTGCAGATGGCTCTGCTCGTGAGACCACGAGCCGAAGGCCGGCCTGCCCTCGAATACAGCGCCCCAACCTGTGTTGGAGGCGTCCGTCGAGAGCACCTTCCTTCTGGACACCGCCTGTAGGGGAACACCACGTTCGAACCAACTGGGGTTCATCCAAGGTTTCAGGGCCGTGATGCAGGCCTGATTGACCTTGACCGAAAAGCGGCCATGCCGCCAAGCGTGAGGTGGAACCCTGAGTTTCAGCCAGTATTGCAGAGGCCGCAATCGGAGGAGGCCGAGCTGCAGTACCGGGGAGGCGGAAGCCATCAGCCCTAACATCCTCTGGAAAAACCTCAGAGGGTAACGGGCTTTGTTCCTGGCAGATGCCGTGAGCTTCTGAATCGTCAGAGCGCGCTCTGGTGAGACTACAGCCCTCATTTGAACTGAGTCGAAAACTGCGCCCAGGAACGTGATACGTTGGCTGGGGAGCAGTGAGCTCTTGGCAAAGTTGACCCTGAGTCCCAGGCAATGGAGGTGGCTGAGGAGCACGGATCTGTAGTGTTCTAGCTCGGTACGAGACTGGGCCAGTATGAGCCAGTCGTCGAGATAGTTCAGAACTCGGATTCCCATCTGTCTCAGAGGGAGAAGCGGCGAGTCCATGCACTTCGTAAAAGTGCGGGGAGCTAGGGATTGATAAGCCACACCCTCGAAAGCGAATCTCAAGAATCGCCTGTGACGAGGGGTTATCTGGATATGAAAGTAGGCGTCTTTCAGATCCACAGAGAAGAACCAGTCCTCGGGACGTATTTGTGCGAGGATCTGTTTCAATGTTAACATTCTGAACTTCCGTCTCATGAGGGAGCGGTTCAGAAGTCTGAGGTCTAAGATGGGTCTGAGACCGCCATCTTTCTTGGGGACAATGAGCAAAGGGGCTGTAGAAGCCCGACTCGGTCTCTGCAGGGGGAACGATCTCTATGGCTCCCTTCTTTAGCAGAGACATCACTTCTGCACGGAGGACATGCGCGTCGCCCGGTTTGACCGAAGTGGGAACCACGCCGCTGAAGCGCAGGGGTCTTCGGGCGAACTGCAGTGAGTAGCCGTGAGTTATGGTCCCCATGACCCACTTTGACACACCGGGGATGGCTTGCCAGGCCTCGGCCCGTGTGGCAAGGGGCTGGATAGCGTCTGGTGACAGATTGCTGTGCGAGGGTCTTTGAACTGACGTTAAAGGAAGAGGAAGTTTGCTCTCTTTTTGACAATTTAAAAATGTTGAGTTCGCCATTAGAAAGGCGTTTTGCATGGGCGCAACCACTGTGGGCCCATTGGTCCCCGATTCCAGACTCGTCCAGAGAACAGAGGAGTTTGGCCTGGAAGACCTGGAGAATGGCCATAGTGTGAGGCGCTGATGCAGCTTGCCCAGCTGAGGAGTACGCTCGGCCGGCGATGGCGGAGGTCGTACGGCAGGGCTTGGAAGGGAGGGCCCTCTTGCTTTTCCAGCCCACAGCCGCGGGAGGACAGAGGTGAGTGGCCATGGCTTTGTGCAGCGGCGGCATCTGCTCGTAACCCTTCTCACGTGAGCCGTCAACCGAGGTGAGAGCCACAGGTGAAGAAGTTGCATGGAGCGCGCTATGACTTCGTGAGCTCTACGTGGACCTCGGGGAAAAAGGGAGCAGATCGCTGGCGGGGGGTCTGGCGGGGTCCCGGCAGATACCACTCGTCCAGCCTGCTTCGAGTCGGCTCCTCAGGTGTGGCCCATTCCAAGTCGAGCTCCTCGACGGCCTTTGAGAGGATGCGGATTAACTCGGCGTCCGTCCCAGGCCTGGGAACAATGGGCTCCAGTGACGGCAGGGGGGCGGGCTCTTCGTCGCCGACCCATTCCTCCATTTCGGATGCTGCGAGCGACATGGAGTCGTCGAGCGGCTCGTCCTCTGAACCGCCGAAGGAGATGAGGTCGCTCGCTTCAGCCGAGGGACGCTGCTCCGGGCATGAGAAGAGGACGGGGGACAGCTCTCTCCTAGGAGAGGGAGAGGTAGGCGGGCCTGGGCCGGCGTAAGCTCTCCCAAATCTGGGCGCTAAGCCCCTCTACCTCGCTGTCTTTTCCTGGCCGGCTCGCGGGAGGAAGAAGACGGGAAGGCGCGGGGGGCGGGACTGCTTTCATTGAAGAAAGCGATCCGCAAGCGCAGAGAGGCGAGACTCATACACTCGCAGTGTGGGCATGAAGTCTCGGTGAGCGCGGCTTCTGCGTGGGACTTGCCCAGACATCCGACGCACTCACCGTGGCAGTCATCATCCTGCAGAGGGGCGCGGCATTATAACAACGCCGCCGCCATGAAAACGGCGCTTGTGTGGGCTCTTTTAGAGCGGTATAGACCGCTGGAAATGCTCTTTTAGAGCGGTGAGAAACCACTGAAATTTGCGCTTTTGAGAAAGCTCGCCGGATGGCGGCAGGAGACTCGCTGAGAGTGAAACCGGAAGCTCGCGGCGGGCAGATCGAGAGCGGCGCTCGAGGCGGCAGTCTGCGAAGGCGCCGGCGCTGAGCAGGCGGCGATCTTCAGCTGTCCTCTACGAAGCCTCTTCTACGGCGGAGAGAGAGCTCGTTCCAGCGGCGAAGGCCAATAGACGTGCAGTTACACTGCGCTATTGAAAAAAGGCTTCAGCAAGGAGGAAAAAATGAGCTTTTCCCCATACGCAGTATGAGTGAAAGTATCGAAAGGGAACTTAGAATAACTCTATGTTACAACAGAAACTATTGACTCTCTTTTTTCCAGCACGTTAGACACAGTTGCTCACTGTCAGAAAAAAAGGGTATGGTTAGGGTACAATTGTGAGCACTCTGGGTACAAATGCTTTGGTTGTACCCTCAATGGGTCATATTTACACCTTAAGGAACTAATATGTACCATTTTGGGGGAAATAAGGTACACATTTGTTTCTAACTGTCAAAGGGTCCATGTTTGTACCATTTTGTAGCGTCTGAACAATCAGATACACAATTATTCATTATATTTAATGAATTATCCAGAAACTCACTCTCTCAAAGTTCTGTGAACCCATCCCCCTAAAACTGCAACTAGTATCCCAAATGTAGCTAACACACAGGCAGAACTAGGTGTCCTCTTACAGGACACAGGAAAACTGATAAGAACTTTTACAATCAGAAAGAATTTTGCAGAGACTAGTGACTCTGACTTCATTCTTTCTGAGAAGGACAAATAAACCCTCTTAATCCTATATATTCTATATATAACCACTTGAGAAATGTATAAACATGTATCCAGTTTTCCCATCTCATGACTTTCCTTTTATAGGGTTTATTCTATGTATTAATTCTCTCTTTTGAACTATTTTGGTATTAATGTTTCGGACCTGAAAATTTATGGTTAACTAAAATCACATGGGTAGCATGTTTGGTATCGATGGACTCCAACTTCCGTTTCCTATTTGTTAATTAATGTTACATGTTGCTAACTCTGTGACTCATTAGTATTATAAGAATCTAGAAGGTTCTTCTCTCATTTATCCAAACCGGTGTCTTATGCTAATATCCTGCCAAAGGCACAAAGACTCGTAAAGTTCCATCCGAGGGGACAACTCCTTATTGGCTCAGACACCTCAAGAGAGTGTGACATCTTCACCCTTTAAAATACTGATCACAAGATCACACTCTCTCTTCTTCTCTTTTACTGAGAAATGCTGATGTGAAGATGATGCTAAGAAGCTAGAAGCTTCTAAGGAATCCCAAGCTTGTGCCAGGCTTCGGCCTTGTCCTTCCATTCACCAAAGATCCTCTGAATCCAACTGGTTCTTTCTCATCAAGACAACATCAGCAAGGATCAACTGGAGCCTCAACAAATTGCACCAGGAGAAGTTTAATTCAAATTGGCGAGACATGCAAGTATCAAACTTAGTCTCATTATTTGATACATTAAGTACCCTTACCCCTTAGAAGGGCGTGTTAGAACTAAACTGATGGTTTGCTCAAGGCTGTTGATCTGCTGAATTTCAAACAATGCTCTAACTTCCTGCTTTCCTGTATTCTGCTTCAGCTCTCTCTTTCCCTTGGTAAACTGTATGCATGTATGTGTGTGAATGTTAGAGTAGTTTAAGTGTTTAGTCTAGTTAATAAAGTCTTGTTCATGTAACACAAAGTTGTCTGTGTTATATGCTCTCATACTGGAGTCCCTAATCTGTACAATAAGAATGTTATTTCCCATAACCTGGACATTAACATTTCTTAGAATTAATCAACAATTAACACTGCTATTTTATTACATTAAGTTAATTTTATTAACTGATCCAGATATTTATAATTAATTATAACTAGTTATGATTAATTATTCATATTTCTTTTGAGTTAATTTGCTACAATTTAATCAAAAAACAAAGGTCACTTGTGTGACTGAAAGGTTGACAGGGGGTGGGTGGTTCAAGACTGCCAAACCATGCAAGTGCATTAAATTCGTGCACCTGAGCATTATTTCAAGCTAGACAAATGTTTATATACTCAACTTTTTAAGCAAGAAACAATGTAGGTGATTTTTAAAAAAAATAATTATTACACGCAGTCAGCCTCTCAAATTCAAATGCAGCCCACGCAAGCTGCACAGACGACGGTTGGACGGCCCCGATGGTTTCTCAGATCAGACACTGACGACGGAAATGCTTCTCCTAAAGATGAGAGAAGCTGGGATATAATTCACCGAAGATGAAGAATCACAGAAATAGAGAGGTATGTAATTCTTGTTAAATCAGTTGTTATTCATATTTGTATGAAACACCCCGCGATATATTTTGTGTATTTGCCCAACTTTGATAATAAATAACTTTGGTCATAAAACCAACATATTGTTTGAGATTGAGAACCTATTTAAGATGGTTGATGTTATTAGAGCAGAATTGTTTGAGGTTAGCTTATAGTTTTAACCTATAGGCCTAACTCTAGCTATACTTCCGTCTTAACGCGCCGCTCGACCGTATAGAAGGTAGTCAGACTCAAACGAAACGAAAGGTGTTCATCTGTAATATATTTACATAGGACAAAAAAGGGTAAAAAACAGCGCATTTTGTGTGAACCAGCCCTTATATTAACGAAACTTGAGTCTCGACTGTGAAACATACTTACAAAATCAGACTTTTCAACTAATCTGACCATGTTCATGCGTGAGAGCCGCGTTGTGCGTACATTTGACGGAAGCAGGGCTTGTACTTTTAACTCGTCTCACAATCTGTTTGAAATTGATTTTTTATTTGTATTTTTATTAAGTGATAGATACAACGTCATTTTAGTATTGATGAGATCTAGCCTTGAACGCACACTGATCTGTCCTTGACTGCTTTCAGACTATGAGGTGGATGAGGATGAAGAGAAAATGATCAAACCGGATCAACTTCAAGTGACATGGTGGTGTAAACTATAGAAGCAGTGCCACGAATGCTATCAGCAGCCTTTGACTACAGAAATGTAAGTATAATATTAAGTTTTTTTTCCTTAATATGTATATTGGTAACAATATGAATAAGTCACTGCCTGCTGTTGTTGTCATTCCCCATTTCACAGAGATCTTTAGACCAGACTCGACAAAGAAACATGTCAGAAATCCTCCTAGGTTACAATGTAAGTCAGTTATGTTCCATAATGTGTAAATTGGGTAACACTTTAGTATAGGGAACACATATAAACTATTAACTACGACTTTTCCCTCAATAAACTCCTAATTTACTGCTTATTAATAGTTAGTAAGGTAATTGTTAAGTTTAGGTATTGGGTAGGATTAAGAATGTAGAATAAGGTTATGCAGAATAAGGCATTAATATGTGCTTAATAAGTACTAATAAATAGCCAATATTAATATGCATGCTAATAAGCAACTAGTTAAAAGACCCTAAAATAAAGTGTTACCGTAAACTGTTCACCACTGCTTCACCTATATACAGTACATTTAAAGTATTTATGGTGCTTTATAAGTAATAAAAGTAAATTAAGTATTTTGTTTTATACCTCAGGAGTTTCTTAGGGCCAACAGTTTTAATTCAACTTTCAGGTATCCCTTCCTTTTATCCTTTCAGATACCCTTTCCATAAGGTTCTGGAAGATGGCAATGTATATATGTACATATGTTCTAATGAACAGAAGTTGATGGATCCTGTTTATATACATTTAAAAAAAAAGAAAAAAAAGGGAGGTTTACCTTTTGCTCTGATTTGTTTTTACCCTCTGTGTTTGCAATCTTGGCACCAGTCCCTCAGACATAAACTTAGTGGAGCTTGCACCTCTGGTTCTTGAAGATGAGGTCAGGAAGAGCAAGGATAGTGAGGCTGTCTGAAGAAACTCCAGGAGCCTGTCACAGGTGTGTATTCTTATAGTTTAAAGGGTTAGATCACCCAAAAATGAATGTCATTAATTACTCAGTCATGTTGTTCCAAACCTGTACATCTTCGTAACGAAAATGTAGATATTTTTAATCTGAGTGATTTCTGTCCCTCCATTCACAGCTATGCAACTACCACTTTGATGCTTCAAAATGTTCATAAAGAGATTGTAAAAATAATCCATATGTATCTAGCAGTTTAGTCCAAATTTTCTGATGAGACTTGATCACTTTATATGATGAATAGATTTAATTTAGGCTTTTATTCACATATAAACACTCATCAACACACACATCAGTTGTGTTAAACAGAAGCTCAAGCATGTTTGTTTGACGGATGAGAACCAATGAGGTTCATTCTCGTGTGTTACACATCAAGTTTAAGCTTCAGCAAGATGTTTATTCTCGCGCATCAGGCAGGTTCGTTTGAGGTCGTTTATGTTTGCTGATCAATGTTAATATAATTAAAAGCCTAAATAAAATCTGTACATCATATCAATTGAGTCTCTTCAGTAAATTTGGACTAAACCACTCTATTAATATGGAATAGATTTACAATCTCTTTATGAACTCTTTTAGTTCTGTAGCTGTCTATGGAGGGACAGAAATTGCTTAGATTTCATTAAAAATATTTTCAAATATATAAAGATGAACGAAAGTCTTATGGGTTTAGAACAACATGACTGTGAGTAAATGGCAGAATTTTCATTTTTGGGTGAACTATCCCTTCAACACTGTTTTGCTACAAACTGTCCTGACCAACCCTCACCCACCACCCCTAGTAATAACTATTTTAGCATTTGCAGGAAAGGGAAGATAATGTTCTCTATTTTAAGCAAGTGCTGCAGCTAAATCATCTGTTGCTTTAAATGCTTGAGCTCTTTATTTCTGATTGTTATTTCCAATGTTTTTGTTCATCAGTTGGAAAAAAAGTTCCCCCAAAAGTGATTCCAATGATATTGATCCTCTTGTGTCATTATTGTTATAGTTATGGTACAGTTATCACTATTGTCTAAGAATGAAAGTGAGAATTATGTTATATAATTTTATGGTTGTAGTTATTGTCCTTGGTGTGAATCCAGCCTTGATTTAAATTTTTATTCTATTGTGGTTACAAAAATGGAAAGTTAAAAAAATGTAATTGTGCATTTGAGGTTGTACCAATTTTGAATTTGTCTCCAACAGGAGTTTGCAGTCGTTGGTCCGGATGCATCATCGATTGAAGGTCATGTGAATGGATATTCATAAGATGCACCCAAACACCTTGGTTTTCAAACTCTTTTGGCTTCTGTGTGGTGAGCTTTTAAACCCAATGTCTTATGCTTCACACTTCCATACATACATGAATGGAGTATAATTTAACCAGGGCAAAAGATGGACTTTCGGACCCTTGAAACATACTAAGTCTATGATAAATTGTGATTCACAAGAATGTTTAAAATGTACAGTTAAAATGAAATGTGTAGTACTGTTTAATGTTTTAAAGCGTTTCAGGTAATGTGTGTACTGTTTTTGGAAATGTGAAATTGATCAATATGTAAATGTATCCTGCAATATTGATGTCGCATGGTGATACAATGTTTAAAATGTTTTTTCTTTGAAATCTGTGCATGAAATTGTGAGATTGTAATATTTTTAATGTTATTTAATAAATGTGGTAAAACAGCATTATGGCCTTTTTAATATGTTGTGTGGGGTACAAATGTGCCATCATGAGGTACAAAGGGCTTGTCACTGGGGCAGTACCCTTAAAAGGACAAATGTGTACCATTTTTAGGGGTACATTATGGTACCATAGCACTACAAGGTACAATTTGGTCACCAAAGGTACATATTTGCCTTTGAAAGGTACAAACTGTAAGGGTACCAATATGTACCCATTATAAAGGGTACAACAGGTGTACCCTTGAGGGTACTGCCCCAGTGACAAGCCGTTGGACCCCTAAAGGTACAAATTTTGCAATTTTTTTCTGACAGTGCTCCTTTGCGCTTAAAGAAGAGAAAATAGTCGATCACACTCGGGCCCTCAAGAACGCAACAAGAAAAATGGAGCACAGCTTGAAGAAAACAAAACTAGAGGTTTTGCATACAGAAATTTTTGCATACAGAAAGGCCTTAAAAACTGCTAGATCTGCTTATTTTTCAAATCTCTTAGAAAAAAAACAAACAAAACCCTAGGTATTTATTTGATACAGTGGCTTAATTAATAAGAAATGAAGCTTCAACTTCTGATGTTTCCAAACAGCACATTAGTAATGACTTTATGAACTTCTTTAGTTACAAGATTGATATTAGAGAGAAAATTATAACCATGCAACCGTCTACTACAGTATCGTATTAGACAGTGCATTGTAGTGTCCCTGAGGAAAAATGCCATTCATTTGTTGTTATAGGAGAGGAAGAACTGTCTAAACTCCTTAAATCATGAAAATTACATGTATGTTAGACCCTATACTGACTAAGCTTATGAAAGAAATGCTTCCAGAGGTCATAGATCCTCTTTTTAATATCATTAATTCATCTTTGTCTGGATACGTACTGAAAACTTTTAAACATAAAATTTGAAATTTAAACATGAAGTTCATTTTTATTCCTTATCTGCAAGATGGACGTTTCAGGATAAGAGATGGACTAAAAATTAACTCCCACACCTTACTGCCAGATTCTGGAAGATAAATTCTTCAAACAGTGTTACAAGAGGATGTGGTGCTGGTCCTAATTCAAGAGTACCTCTCAATCTGTCTGTCTATAAAGCCTATAAAAAAACAGTCTTCATGTATTTTACAACACTTCAGCTTGTGTTTCTTATTAAGTGGGGGTCATTTTTTAGGATTCTTTAGCTAACCTAAGTCTCTGAGATCCTGACATCTTGCACTTCTGGAGACTCCAGGTAGGTTGCAGTTCTGGAAAATGGTGGTGCTAAAGACTAAAGGGTTCCTGATGGTTTCACACTTAATTCTTCACCTTAATTCTTAATTATTTTGCAGTTAACATGTGTCTTTTCTTTTCCACCTGTTTTTGTCTGACCCTGCTGACCCAATGAGTGTTTTGCTGTCCATTGGTCATGCTTTACCTTTGCAATTTCTAGTATTACATTAGTTTAGCATCTTTTTCATGAGCATTTAGTAATTTTTGACTTTTCAGTCTGAGTTAAATCTCTTTTTGGCTCATTTTGCCTGTAACAGAAAACCTGCCTAATAATTACGCACACCTGAATATGAGTTGTTTTTCATTTCCAGCCTTCATGAACAATTATATATCACTTATAAATGATTAAATACAAAATTAATTGCAGTTATTAAGATTGATGTGGTTTATAATTGATAAAATATGCTTGGAAAAAAATATGATCAGAAAATCAACTTGCCTAATAATTCTGCACATAGTGTATACAGAAAAATTGGTTAGCGCAGAATTTGATCTTTTAATATCACTTATTAGGCTACATTAAACGAAGTTAAGCTTTTTCTTTATAACGATTTTCTATGGGAGGATAACACAACATGTAATTAAATTAATTGCGTTCACATTCTGGGCTTATCTGCTTTGCTGTACATAGTATGGTTTATTAGTATGATGTTTACAGAGTTCGGTCTTTTAAGCCAAATTTACACTACAGGACTTTAAACATCAGCAGATCGCTGTGCTGTTCTGACTACATGACTTGCTGTGGAGTCTTGAAGTCATTGTGGTGTTCACACTACGTGACACTACGTAAATGATCCGCAACAGGAGGTTACACACTACATGAGCTGACAACAACTGTCACCGAACGACTTTATTTGAAAATGGATGTTGGGAGTAAATTAAATTTTGAATTAAATTTAATTAAAATTAAAATAACCCTTTCACACATAAGTTTAAAATATTCTGGCTGACCTCCCAGAGTTAAGGCGACTGTTATTTTAGAACATTTCCCTTTTAGAATTGTTTCCATGACGACGCGTCATGGTTGTCACGTGACACACCTCGGCCAGCCGGCCACACTGTATGACAGATGTATTGCTTTTCTCACCATGTCATCAACTATCTGATATTCCGATTCTCAAATATGTGTGAGTGTTTTGTCATTTAAAAACCTATGTAATGACCTTAATCTTAATATATAACATGAATTCATCCATTTGTCCAGAAATACATGTGGCCGGTGAACTGGGAGAACAATAGAGTGAGTGAGCTTTATAGTTACTTACACAATGTGTATCTGATATGAATAAACGTCGGCAAATTATATTTGAATGGAGTGTTATTGCTGCTTCCATAGACATCAGTGTATATTTCATTGGCTGTTGCGTCGTGACATGTGACACCAAAGGATATCGAGTCGGCTAACAGCTCCAGATATTTAGCATGCTAGATATTTGTCTGGCGTCTGCGAGGTGTCGGCGACGCGTCAGCGAGCCTCTTTGATGCGTTGTTGAGTAGTTCACACATAAAGATTGGCGAGCGCCGATCACTCGCTGATTTTCCCCCAATCACAGCCCGACCTGTGGGCGAGCTCGTTAACTTCCAAATCGGGCTTAAAATCCTGTAGTGTAAACTTGGCATTAATATCACTGTCTTAGTACATTAAGTCACATTAAGTTTTCTATGGGAGGAAAACACAACGTGAAATTAAACACGTTGCGTTCAAATTCTGGGCTCAACTGCTTTTCTGTACATAGTATGGTTTATTAGTATGATGTTTACTGAGTTTGGTCTGTTAATATCACTGACTTTACATTAAGCCACGTTAAGCACTTTTCCGGCATAAGACTCGTTAGCGGTTTTGCCCCCCGAATGTGTGCGCATCCAGTATTGTTTGTATACAAGAAACCTGTCTATAGTATTGAGACTGCTCTCATTAGAGTTACAAATGATTTGCTCTTATCATCAGATCGTGGTTGTATCTCTCTATTAGTGTTACTGGATCTTAGTACTGCTTTTGACACTGTCGACCACAACGTTGTTTTGAATAGACTCAAAATTATGTTTTATTAACAAAGTTCGGGAGGAACACATTCAAATGATCTAACTAATCATCACATCACTCCAACCAGCAGTCATCAATCAGCAATCAACCTATCTATAATCGTCCTATATATAAAGGCAGTCGACTCACCTCACACTCGCCAGTTATTTTCCTAAACCAGAAATACGGGAGGAGTACTCTGAGTTCGGGCCAAATACCGAGCTCGGAGCCCTCTCCTCGGACAGCACGCCAAATACGCATACTATTACTATCCGATACGCATACTATTAGCTATCTGATTATTTGTAAGTGTGAACTCGTGAAAATTATGTTTGCATTAGTGGAATTGCACTGGCACGGTTCAAATCATACTTATCTGACTGTTATCAGTTTGTAGCATTAAATGAAGAGATGTTATACCAATCACAAGTTCAGTGTGGAGTATCACAAGGCTAAGTACTAGGACCACTGCTTTTCACTCTGTACATGCTACAATCAATGCATTCACCGTGCTCTCCCAGTTTATGTGGTGCTAAGACTTATCTATTAAATACATCAATGCAAAAAGTCTACACTCTAAAATACATTTTATTGACTAAAACAGGAGATAAAGAACAAACGTTTCGACTGTACTCTGTACATGCTACCCTTGGGAGATATCATTAGGAAGCACGGCGTTAGTTTTCACTGTTACACTGATGATACTCAGCTCTATATTTCTCAATGGTATGGTCCAAGAAAGAACTGGGAAGATCCAGTCAATAGAGAGCTTCACATATTCTGCGACGCATCCGAAATGGCTTATGGCTCCATTGCCTACTTGCGTCAGATTAATAGAGATTGTGAGATTTCTATATCTCTTGTCATGGCTCGTTCAAGGGTAGCGCCAAAGAAGACAATTTCTATTCCTCGTTTAGAACTGTGTGCCGCTCTGACCAGGGTTCAGCTAGCAAACCTGCTGCAAAAGGAACTCACCTTGGCTATTGAAACAGTGACACTATGGTCTGATTGTACAACTGTGTTGACCTGGATCCAGTCTGAATCCTGCCGGTACAAGAACTTCGTGGCAAACCACATCACAGAGATTCTTGAATATACTAGACTGGATCAATGGAGATATGTTGACACTGTAAGTAATCCAGCAGATCTCATTACTCGAGGCAAGAGGCTTGCTGAATTGTATGCTATAAGTTCTTGGTTTCAAGGACCTGCCTTTCTATACTTGCCCCATCAGCAATGGCCAAAATCAAGTACCAGCAAACTCTCCAAAGTCTGATCTGTCTTAATTTAATACCTGGTGAGAGCTGATTGCAGCAACTGTTGAAAACCTCTCTTTGGATTTAGGAGATTAGACCAAAGCTCTTCAAACGCAAGCAGAATTATATTTTCTATGTCAAGTCCAGATGAAAGAGTTCCCTGAGGAATATCAACTGCTTAAAGATGGCCATGAAGTTCCCCAACACAGGCCATTTAGTTGACTTGACACCTGAGTATAACAGTTACAGAGCTGACAAGAGTGGGTGGACAACTCTGTCAAAGTGAGACTTTGGACCCTGAAGCTATTATCCGATTGTCTTAGAGCCTAAGAATCATGTTACCAAACTTTTGGCTGCTGACTTGGATTCAACTCTGTGCCATCCTGGACCACAAAGAATGTTCGCCCAGCTTCATTGGACATACTGGGTTCTGAGACAGTTGACAGTTAATAAAAAAAATTCACAGGTCATGTATGCAGATTCAGAACTACTTACCTGTAGAAAGTGGAGACACAGTCAAGTTCTAGATGATCGATTCTGGGACAGTTTTGTTAAGGATTATCTTCCAAATCTTCAAATTCGTCAAAAGTGGAAACTTTTGATGGTAATCCTATTGCTCCTTCAACAGTGGTCAGGGTTGTGGACCCCCATCTTCCTCGTGGATACTGGCCTGTAGTGACTGTCAGCAAGATTTTACCAAGTTCTGATGGCAAAGTGAGAGTTGTTGAAATTTTTAGAGAAGGGAAATATTCAATTCGTCCAGCCAGCCGTCTAATTGTTCTTCGTGAATTGACTGATGATGCTGATAAAACAATGGGATGAATTTTCTGTAAATGCAAATATGTTAACATATTTGGGGGTGGCTGTAGAAAATTCTGCTGTGATCTGATTGGCTGGATAAGAACACCTGTGGCCTTCTTACTAATTAAGCTTCAGTCTCAATGTGTTTGTATGTGAGAAGCCTTGTCTCCATACAGGCCTGTGTGGAATTGTTGCGTTGTTGACTATAAAGCAACAATTACCAGCACCTGTCACCATGAGAAATGTCTACTCCTTGATGAGTTTCCATTGACTGGGTACGCTGGTGCGCTTTGGCTGCCGCTCCACTCTCTGATTGTTTATTTATTTTTTTCTATTTTAGTAAGTGTTTTATACCGCGTCACTATTTTTATTGTTTTGTTTTGTTTTATGTTTCTTTCTTTGTGATGCGGCGGCAGTTATTTACATACGCTGGACTTTTGGCTCAATTGGTGTTGGCTTGGAGTTTTTCCTTGTGTTCTCTGGATCTCAGCCTGTTTGGGGTTGCTTCTACGGATGGGCCTTTATAGGACATGACTTTACGCTACACCTCCTGACACCTTCTTTCTCTAAAGAAGAACTACTATCTGGCTAAAGATGTGTATGATTGTTGTGGCAATGCTGGCATACTGAGGCCTAAGCGCTATGTACATCGCAGCTCAGGACGCAGCTATGTTTCTTCTTCGTCTTCCATCACTTCGGTTCTAAACAGCTGACGGAAGATTACAAGACTTTATCATATTGGTGTCGACCTTGGTAATTTAATAACGCTGCCCTGTCTGGAGCGGAATTCCTGCGTTGCATCAAATTATTTAATGCGCGTTCTGCGAACAATAAGGCTTCGCTTCTGTTGGATACCATCGTGGACAAAGTTCTGGATTTACTGTTTCTCACTGAAACTTGGCACAAACAGGATGACGGCCTGCTTTTTAACCAACTGACTCCAGCAGGTTTTGGACTCTTCGACTTCCAGCGGCCTTCTCGCTGAGGTGGAGGTATTACTGTGGTTTATAACCTGCAATGCAAATTGTGCCCTGTGTCCGTACCTCAGTTTACATCTTTTGAATGCCTTGTACTCAGTGTAACTGCTACTCATTCTGCTGCTATTGCTACAATCTATAGACCTCCAAAATCAAATGCAGAATTTCTGTCAGAATTTGCTGATTTGCTGACAATGTTGTGCATTAAATTTGAGAGAATTCTGATTCTCGGTGATCTTAACATACATGTTGATCAGAAAGACTGTGTTCTGGCCAAGGACTTTTTATCTCTGCTGGACTGTTTTAACTTTACACAATTTGTGAATGTTCCTACACATTGGAAAGGTCATACACTTGATTTAGTTACGGCAAATTATGCTTTTGTGTCAAATCTCTCTACTGTAGATGTTGGTCTCTCTGATCATTCAGCCATCCTTTTTAATTTGGAGGTATCATATTCTTTAAGGCCTGTTGCACGTACTGTCTCTTTCCGTAAATGTCAATCAGTTGACCCTGCGGCTTTTGCTAATTCTATTAATGCATGTCTGGATGATTTGTCTTCTGTCCCTTCTGAGCATAAAATTATTTTACTTAATAATGCTCTTGCTGCCAATTTGGACATGTTTGCACCTATTTAAACACGCAATGTCTCTTTCGTACATACAGCTCCCTGGTATAATGACAAGTTGCGTTCAAAGAAAGTGGAATGTCGCAAACTGAATGTAAATAGCGTGGTTCTGGCTTGTCAGTTCTTCATCAAGCTTTTTGGGCCAATATAAAGCAGAAATTGACAGTGCAAGTTCTTCATATTTTTCTCAGATTACTGACAATAATCATAACAACCCTAGGCAGCTTTTTCACATTATTAACAGTCTTTTGAAAGTAGATGGTGCGAATACCCAAACTGCGTCAGTTCAGACATGCAATGATTTTCTTAAATTCTTCAGTTTAAAAATTTATAACGTTCGCAAAGATATTCGTAGTTCTTTTAGACCTCATGTTTCTACAGTTAATCTACCAAGTTTTTCCTGTACACCCTTCTCTAATTTTTCCTTAGTCACCGCTGAGTCTCTTTGTGCACAGGTATCTCGTATGAAAGCTTCCACTTGCATACTTGATCCCCTGCCTTCTAGTTTATTTAAATCCTGTTTTGGTTACTTGTGCCCTGTTGTTCTTACAATAATAAATGACTCCTTGGCTACTGGTGTTGTGCCACCAGCACTTAAAACTGCTGCTGTCACTCCCATATTAAAAAAGCAAAATAGTGATTTGAACAATCTCAGTAACTTTCGTCCAATTTCTCATCTTCCATTTATTGCTAAAATTTTAGAGGGTGTTGTTTCGTCTCAATTACACAACAATTTAACGGTCAATAATCAGTTTGAGCCCCTTCAATCTGGGTTTAGGAAACTGCACAGCACTGAAACAGCCCTGGTTAAAGTTGTTAATGACTTACTGTTAGCTTCTGATTCTGGCACTCTCTCGATTCTCATTTTACTCGATCTTAGTTCAGCCTTTGACACTGTTGACCACATGCTTTTACTAAACAGACTGGAAACTGTCTTTGGTGTATCTGGAACTGCCCTAGATTGGTTTAAGTCATATTTTACAGGTCGCACTCAATTTGTTTTTATGGATGGTTTCAGATCTGATGTGGATCCTGTTTGTACTGGTGTCCCACAGGGATCAGTTCTTGGTCCCCTGCTTTTCAGCATTTATATTTATCCTCTTGGTCAGCTATTAAGATCCCTTAACCTCAGCTGCCACTTCTATGCTGATGATACTTATATACATTTATATACATTCTCAACCTGGTCAAATTGTGGATGTCCCTCATCTTTCCAACTGTATTTCTGAGATTAAGTTGTGGATGTCTAAAAATGTTCTGTGTCTGAATAGCTCTAAAACTGAAGTTATGCTTCTTGACTCTCCCCACCAACTGTGAAATGCTGCTTCTATAGATCTTTCAGTTGATGGTGTTGCCCTAGAGCTACACAGTAAACTAAAAAATCTTGGTGTTATCTTTGACGCCACTCTGTCATTCGAGCCTTTTGTACAGAACACGGTAAAGACCTCATTTTTTCATCTTAGAAATATTGCACGTATTCGGCCTATGTTGTCCTTTTCTGTTGCTGAAAAATGTTTTAATTATTTTGTTTTCTCACGAATTGATTATTGCAATGCTTTCCTTGTTGGAGTGTCCAAATCCTCTCTTAACAAATTGCAATACTTGCAGAATTCAGCAGCTAGAATTTTAACTGGGCCTAGGGCTGGCGACCATATAACTGTTTTGAAGACGTTGCACTGGCTCCCTGTTAAATATCGTATAGATTTTAAAATCCTAATGCTTACATACAAGGCTCTGCATGGTCTCGCTCCACAGTATTTGGCAGATCTTTTAACATCTTACATGGCAATTCGCAATTTACGATCTTCTCAGCACGGTCTCTTAGCTGTTCCCAAAACACGGTTATGATCCAGGGGTGACAGGGCCTTTTCAACGTATGCTCCAAAACTGTGGAACTCTCAATTGACATTAGGGATGCTAATTCTTTAGCTGTTTTTAAAACTTTGCTCAAAATATTCTTTTTCAGGAAAGCTTTTATTTGATTAGTTTTTTATTGTATTGTTTTGTGATTTATTTCTTGTTGAATTGTATAATTTATTGTCTTATATTGTTGTGTTTTTCTTTTATGTAAGCTTTCATGGAAAGCACCTTGAGAAAGCAACTTTTAAAGGCGCTATACAAAATAAATGTATTATTATTATTATTATTATTATTACATGTTGAAATAATAAACTGAGAAAAGAGACAGATGACTGAATGACTTTTAATGGACCCACCATTCTGGTAGCAACAGCCAAATCAGCCTAAAATTCCTTTTAAATTTCTACAATGACTTTGTTTGTCTCCATAGCAACAATAACAGTAACACAATAAATACTACTTTAAGCCATCTAATATATGAGCAATATGTGGTATCGCGTTTATACAACAGTTCGACGGCACGAGTGTGTAAATAAATAAGAAATAACAACGGAGTGTCTTTAAAACCCCTTTTGTGCAGCACTACTTCCTTCCGCCACGGATTCAAATCTCAAGTTGACAGTTGGACCAAGCCTCCGTTACTAATTCTAAAACATCATTTTAGAACTAGTAACGAAGGAATGTTGAGTCCCTCCATTTAAACGCATTGTATTTTGTACAGTATTATTGAGAGAGAGAGAGAGAGAGAGAGAGAGAGAGAGAGAGAGAGATCACCTGAGCGAGCATTACCTGTCTGAAATAACATTCATTCTTCGGGTCAATGTCCATAATATTATATCCATTATAAAAGTCTGTTTGAATGTCCACTGAGGAAACCGATCTTTGTAACTTATTTGTCCTTTTTACAGCTAAGGGATTTTTCCATAACATACAGCAAACAACTTCCTTTGCAAAAGTTCCTTTCAATTTAAAAGTCTCTTGCGACTTACTTATTGAACGAGTCTCATTCATTCGTAAAGTTTGCCTCCATCTAATGGCGTATTAATGTAACTTTCACTCAATCCATATTACGCACTATTTATTGAACATCAAAAAAAACAACAATAGCCATTATAAATGACAGTAGGAACACAATTGTACAGTTTAGCCAAATGTACAAAAGCACTATAGTGTTCCCGTGACAGGTTGTCAAATGTGCTGTGGATAATTACCAAATGCCAAAAAATAAATAAATAAAATAAAAGCTACACAGTTAAGAAAATATTGTTGGTGTTCAGGCGGAAACTGGTTTGTATCTCTATATTTCCTAAAAAAATAAAAATAAAAAAAAAATCTATATTTCCTCCTCTTTTTTTTTTATTTGTTTTTTTAAATAAACAATGCTATAGGTTCCCCTTTATGCCTGTATGTGGGTTTTACAAATATTTAACAAATGAAAAGGATTTTAAAGAGCTTGTGAGAAACCTAGTAACTCCATTGGGTCCTCAAACTGTCAGTCAAACCTCAAAAATCCGCCCCACCTCTATCGTGAATGAAGTGCCGTACGCGGTTTGGAGATCTCTGCTTCTTTGCAATGCAAAGGTAAATAAAGAGCTGATGTTTGGAAAAAAAAAAAAAAAAAAAAAAATGTAAAGCATTTTCTTTGCTCAAGAAACACTGTATCTATAAAGGCTAATGTTTTATGTATTTGAAGAGTGGAGAAGAGTCTTGATATATCCCGTCTAGTTGTAGCCAATATGCTATGCTATATTGGAAGTAAATATAGCCTTAATATTACATTATCAAATTGAACATAGCACAATTCGACTTGCTCTGGAACAAGTAATATATTAATAAGACCAAAGATTGCCCGTTTTATGTACCAAAAATGAATTTTTGTCTCATGTTTAACCACTATAAGAGCCAGCGGCAAATCCCCGAAGCACTGGCAGAGATGAAGCTGTTCTCAGCAGTTATATGACCCCTGAATGGCCGTTGACGGCCTGGAGCTCACATTTCCGAAAACGTCTTAACAAATTGTAAAATAGGTGCTTTGATTAAATATAAGTCACAAAATTCATGTCTAAACAACTACATTCTCGCCTAAAAAACTCTTAAAACTACAGTTCGTGGTACAAGTGTAGTATTCGCAAAAATACGGTGGATTTGCTCGGCTGCCATGACAGTCGCTTCAAGCTGAGTGATAAAACGGTGAAAAGGTAGGAGTGCTGTTATCACTAAAATATTGCACGGCTATCAGCCAATCAGATTCGAGAGCCAGAAAGAACTGTTGTATAAAGCGTTTTATTGCATGTGTATATTAGAGGTTGCACAGACTAGTCGACTAGTTAACTTTAATGCTCTGCCATGATGCTTTAAGCTTGATGTTGACTGGTCGCTGATCATGTGATTTTGACACTAACAACATGGATGCCTTGCTATATCTTTATTAACTGATCGGACTTCCGGTTTTCGTATAAATTACGATCAAAACTCCAAAAAATCCCATAGATTTACACTGACCGTTATATTAATGCTGTCCTATAGAGGGGACCACAGGATAAGAAATCTTTGTCCACTCTAATGCTCCTTTTCCATCAGTTAAAATGACAAATAAGTGCCTACTCCGACAGCGCTCCATAAGTTATGTTTGTTTATACCATCTGGATACTCAATATTAATTGGGTGAATGAACGTTTTAAACAGTTTATTGTACAGGTAAGTTAATCGCTGTTCTAAGCTAATGCACTGCTACATTGTAAAACGCACACACATACAGACTGTAGCTTGCACATTATGTGCAGATCGCGTACAGAAACATTCAGAAATGCGGAAACTTACTGTCAGCTCTGTCTGGTAATTCATCAATAAAACAGCTTAAAAACTGAAGTTCTAGCATATATTTCTTTGTGTTTTTGAACTAAAACCCATAGCTTCACTATTAGTAGAGAAATGCTGCATAGACAGGTAGGATTAATTCACACAGGCAATCGCTCTCACTAATGCATTCAAATAAATGTAATCTTACGGTCCTACTTTATCTGTTTCTGATTTAGAGTGAGCAGAAATCTGTAAGAAATATTATGACCCACAGACAAAATAACTGATGAAAGTTAGCTGTTATATTGGCACAATAGCGTGTGGGGAGCGCTCTGACGTGCCGCAGCTGTGCATAAGGCGACCAGAGTTCGAGTCTCGGTGCAAACTTCAGGCTTTTCGAGGCAACATTAAAGTTTGATCACAAACTTTAGCATCTAGTTGCAAATTGTGGCATGTTGCAAAGCATTCCCATCTGTTTTTTTTTCTTTTTAATGATATCATCAGCGATTAGTCGACGTTAACTCGGCTTTTAGCACATAAAAGTCGACTTCAAAAAGTCAGAGGTCATTCAATCCCTAGTGTGTATAGGTTACTTAGAGACATTTTTTCTTGTTCCAGTAGAAGTTTCACTCAGATATACGTTAAGGAAGAAAATACTATTGAAAATGCTCTTTCATGCTGACTAAATGAAACGAAAAAGATACACTATTCATTTCATTCAACTTTCATTTCAAAAATGATTAATTATCATTATTGAATAATCAGACTTGGTATGAATGGGCCTTAACCCCACAGCATGTCGATATGTTGCTTTTTTTTTTAATAAAAACCAATAGACAAGCTGTCTGCTATGCTGAGAACTGAGACGATGAATATACAGAATAATCTTCAATAAGAACACACAGGAGAAACACCATTGACATTAACACTTAAATTGAAGTTACACATAGACGAGAATGGACCAAGAACAGAAAGATACAGGGAGTATATATACTAGAACAAAGGAGCTTAATGAGTAAATTAACAGGGCATAGGTGAATGATGTATCTAATTAAACATACTGGGGAAAACTAGGGCACAGGGACTGAACCAAAAACACAATGGCTACGTTTACATGCACCCAAATAATCCATTTGTAATCGGATTGATGGCTCAATCGGATCGAAAAATGTTCATGTAAACCTTAATCAATACGATTGAGCTCGATCCGAATGAAATTTCAATTGGATTGGAAGGGGTGGTTTATTTCTTTTCTAATCCGATCCAACAGCAAAAAATGACCATGTATTCTTCTTCATTGGCTGAATAAAGACAGTAAAAGTTCACAAAAACAAAACGCTGCTGAATGAATGAATGTGTATGCCAACAAGGCAAAAATAACGATGAGCTCTGTTGGTGTCACGTCCATGGTTGTCTCCACAAGTGTGACTGATATGGCGTCACACACGCGTGCGCAAAAGTTTTAATCGGAATGTATATAAAACACATATAAACGGATATTTGAATCAGATTACAATGTTTAGAATACATGTAAACAGATCTGCAATAGGATTCAATTAATTCGGATTGACAAAAATTGGTGTATGTAAACATAGCCAATGAAGGGGGAACACAGAACACACATGTAACAGTATGCACCCTCCTGAAAAGGCGTAATAAACAGTCCAACTGAGGAGGGAGGGGGTTCTGGAGGAGGGCGTGGAGCAAAAGAAAATCCAAAAGAGTCCAGGAAAGAAGAAAATGAGGAAAACTGAGGAACTGGTTGATTGAGGAGGTGGGAGAGGGAGGCTGGGCGGGAATTCTGGAGACACAGAGGGCGCTGGAGATACAGGGGAACTTGGAATAATCTCTACAAAGAAGTCTATTAAATCCTACTCAAAAATGTCTTTCAGTTCATCATAATATTCACCAGAGTCCATTATAATCTCATCCACAGGAGTGGGGTTGTGGGCGGGGCTCTCCTCCCAACCCTCGAGTTCCAACAAAATATCTATCATCCTCCTAAACTTTTTTTCCCCCCCCAGAATTTATTGGGTTATTAACACTTGCCAGTGTAATGTGCTCAGTTATTCTTTTAAATGGTGATTTAAACATTCATGTTGACAACTTGGATTGTAATAATACTGTGAGCTAGATGGACACTCTAGAATGTTTTAATTCCACTCAGCATGTTAAATTTCCGACACATAAACACAGTCATATATTAGATCTGGTTTGCAATTCAGGAGTAATTATTGATAAACTTGAGTGTACTGATGTTTATATAAGTGACCACAAGCTCCTGTAGTGAACAGCAGACATGATGGCACCAGAGCTTCACAACAGACATCCTTAAGACAAAAGAGTGTGATAGGGCCCTCAACGACAACTAAATGACTATTGTAATCTGGACAGCCAAAGGTGGAGGGCAGGAAAGATGACATTAACAGCCCATTGATTACTCAATGCTAATCTAATCTCGAATTACACTTGTTCACCTCAGCCCTCCATGCCTGAATCCAAGGTGTGAATGGCCATGGACTCCTAGGGCTACCAAACTGGTTCTGGCTAGAGCATAGCAAGAACAAAGAAATGCTCCAAAAGAAAGACAATTTCTATACATATTGGCTTGAAACCATCAAAAATGTACAGGAATATTGTAAAGAACATGTCCTATACGTCTTTTTACTCATCCAGGAAACTGTGCATACACAGTGGAAACCGCACCTGGAATAAAAGCCAATGCAATTGCACCCACTGAGACAGAAATGTGATACCTCAACCAATTCAAATCAAGTTTGGACTCTACGAGTTCAGAACACTGCCACAAGGACTTGAAGGAGAAAGGTTTAAAAAAGAAATAAAGCATTTCCAAGGTCCTAAAGACATTGTTTTATTTAACTGTGTATTTTGAGACAATGCAACAAGTTTCACATTATTAAAAGAGGGCGTGATGGGCGGAATGCTGATGTGCAATCACATCACCACATCAGGAAAGGTGGGGATAAGTAATCCCCTCCCCAACGGGAAGGAATAAAGGTTTTCCCAAGTGAACAAACCCTAGTTCTGAGTTTCTGACCTGACGAGGGAAGAACAACAGCACGACTAAGCTTACAGTCTTGTGAGTAAACATTTCACCGCACAGACCTTCAAGCAGTCCAACTGCTTCTGCAGAGGACTTTTGCTCCTGACCTGCATAACTCAAGTACCTCCAACCTATAGAAGATCCTGCGGATCGACCACCATCTACAGTTCTCTGGACCCCAGCACTCAGTGCAGCTCTGCAACTGTTTGAAATCAATCCAGTCTCTCCCACTGCAGTCGGAAGGATACTAGTGGTCTCCTGTCACCGGACTGATCACTCGACTAAGTGAAACGTAAATATAAGCTAACCAAACCTTTTCCCAAAGGCCTTGGCATTAGGTTGTTGCTATATGAGATTGCAATATGTAGTGGTTAAACGGATCGTTGTTGATCCGTGATCCGTACGGACCAAGCCCCACGGTTCGGCACGCATGTGATTCACAGATCAATTGCAAGTTTAACTGCAATAGAGTGTAAGGTTATCATTTGCACATGTTTTGTCTTGCTAGTTTACACATTAAATAGATATAAAACCATTCCAGCGCTAGAAGAGGCAAAAGAGGATTAATTCGGTTTCGCACGCCACGCTGTTATCGGTGCGCACAGACGCACGTACATACAAGGCTCGCGTGCACACACACAGAGAGAGAGAGGCGCATTTCAAATAGCTTGCAAACTCCAAAATGATTTCTCTTTCGCGTCCTCAATGCATTTGAATGGACACATACACGCATTATGTCAGTCAAAATACCCCTCTTGTCAAGTATTCTCGTAAACACATTCGGTTATGTCTTAAGTGAACGAGGTGAGAATTCGGATGTGTATCTATCGGATGTGTGCGTGCATGGGGTCTTACTCTTAAAGTGACAGCAACCTACAAATACCTGCTGTTGTCTGTCATGTAAATCAAACAACAAAACACAGCTTTAACAAAGGTTAATCTATATTAAATTTATACAGTGAACGGTGTCATTTTACATTTAATTATTACATTTCTGTACACAAAAATTAATACTACAGTTAGACTTTTACAGTTAGACCTTAACTTTATGTTGTATTTATCTATTCTTGTAATTAGTGTACAGTATTTGTTCTTTTTACAGTCTGTTCACTTGCCTTTAATAATGTATTAGTTAGGCTAGTAGTTTCTGCTGTGGTATCGGAGTAGTTAAAGTGGGCTAAGTAATAAATGCAAAGTTACCCCCCACCCCCCAATTTTTTTTTTTTTTTTTTTTCGCTGATCCGAAAAGTGATCTGATCCATGACTTAATAACTGTGATATGATCCGAACTGTGAATTTTGTGATCCGTTGAACCACTAGCAATATGTGTAGAGACTTTTTATTTAGGGTCAGCATATACAGATAGATACATCAGACATGTTATCTGTATTCATTGTAAATACTTATTTACTATTTCACACCAGCATCCAGAAAGACCACAATTGACTCCCCCATAGACTGCTAATTACCCAGTCATTGCTTCGTCCAATCCGTTCCTCATCTACTTGGCATTCATTTTTGTTAACATCCATTTGTGTAGTAGTTTCTGTTTGATTATTGATTACATTTTCTTAGTAGTTTAGTCATTTTCCTTAGTAGGTTAGTAATTTTCCTTAGTAATATTTAGTGAGTGTGATATTTTACTTATGTATATCGTTTTGTTAATAAATTCATTTTTATTACAAACTGTGTTATTCTTGTGTTGTTAATCACAGGTTCTACAAGCTCGCCCGAATCTCACTAAATCCTTCAGATTGGTCAGATTATAATTTATAAAATTCTAATTCAGTCAACAGTCTTCCATGATTGTTCTTTATTGTCAAGGTGAGAGTCCTTGGCTGGTGCCCCGAAATATTGGAAGGAATCATCTGACTCAATATTAATATTAGTACAAAATATTAATATTAATATTTAAGACCAAAATTCACTACATTTGTGGTGCCCTCGTGTGAGGCTAATCCAAAATCACTACACTCCTCACATTCAATTTGACTCCTCCTCCTTTGCAGACTGTGAAAGAACGTGTTTTCTGTTTTCGGAAAATCAGTGATATTGATCTTGGCCTTCTTAGTCCTTCTATTGGTGACTTACCGGTTGTGGCCTCTATTGACCAATATAATGCTGCTTTTACATCTATTCTGGATGAGTTTTCCCCTCTGAAAAAACATGTTGTTTCTTTTAAGAGATCATCTCCTTGGTACACATCTGAGCTACGCCAAAAATGAAGGCTTTTGGCAGGAAGTTAGAGTGGAAATACAAAAAATCTGGCCTAACAGTTCATAGATCAATGTTTGATCAACATCAGATGAGTATTATTCTACTATTATTAGTAGTGACATCTCTAATCCCAGAGTTCTGTTTAGAACAGTCAATAATCTTATTAAACCTCCTAGTAAAATCAACTGTTCCACCACTGAGCAGTGTAACAAATTTCTCAATTATTTTTCATCTAAAATTGAGAATATTTACAGCAGTATTACCTGTGATTATGCTTCTGAACTTGTTGAGTTGCATTCTCCTAATCTCCCTGGTCTTGTTTTTTCAAGTTTCAATGCTGTTAATTTTGATTTTATTTCCAAACTTGTTTTGTCAATGAATTCAACTACTTGCATACTTGATCCCCTCCCTACAACTGTTGTGAAAATCTGTCTTCCAGTTATTGTACCCCACATCACTGCTATTGTCAATGCTTTACTCAATGCAGGGATTGTCTCTCCTGCTTTAAAAATGGCAGCAGTTACGCCAGTTCTTAAAAAGCATGGGAGTGATACTCCTGATATGTCCAATTATAGACCAATTTTAAACATACCATTCCTGGCAAAAGTCCTTGAGCGTGAGGTTGTTTGCCAACTCCAAAACCATCTTTATACGAATAGCCTACTAGAAACTTTTCAATCTGGGTTTAGGTCTGCTCTAGTCAGGGTCTTAAATGACCTCCTCGTTATAGCTGATTCTGGGGCTTGTGGCATTTTGGTTTTGTTAGATCTTAGTGCTGCATTCAACACTATAATTTACAGTATACTATTGGACAGATCTCTCTAGGTCTGATCCATTCCTTCATCACATCGAGGCTTGATTATTGTAATTCTCTCTTTGCGGGTTTACCTACAAGTTCTATTAAGAGGTTGCAATATATACAAAACTCAGCCATGCATGTTTTGATGTACACATCTTCACACCATCACATTACCCCCATGCTCAAGCAACAGCGTTGTCTCCCAGTACATTCACATATTGATTTTAAAATTCTGATTTTAATTTATAAAGCAGTACATGGATTGGCTCCAGTTTACATTTGTGATTTGGTTATTCCATCCATACCCTCTCGCTTTCTCCACACTGCTGCCTCTCTGTCTCTCTGTGTCAGCTTCGTTATAAATTAAAAACTAAAGTTATGGAACACATTACCTGCATCTATTAGAAATGCTACATCTTTGGATTGTTTTAAGAAACTTCTTGAGACACATCTTTTTAGTCAAGCTTTTCATTTATAATTTATTACTTATTACTGTATTATATTTTTTGATATGTATTTCTGTTTTGTTTGATTTGTTATTTTGTTTTGTACATGTTGTAGTGCTTTGAGTTTGAGAAAGGCACATTACAAATAAAATGTATTATTATTATTATTTAAGTGAAATATACTTCATGTAGACTTATTTATTTTATTCTGTCTGTTTTTTTCCATTCACAGCAGCGCTGCATGTGCGTGGTGATGTGATGAGATGTGAATTTTCATATTCTGTTATTCTGTTGTTTATGCAGCAATTTGCACAAAAAATAAAACCCTTCTTATGAAAAAAAAGAACATTTGTTGGTATTTAACGACACAGTACAATAGAACAAATTGAATAGACCTAACTGAAAAACTTCAAGCACTATAAATAAGAAATTGCATAAACAAATAAATATAAACATAAATCATATAAAGTAATCAAATGTACAGATTGCTGCAAAGACTATTGAGCACCTGAAAGAGCTATTTACTGGATTATCAAACTTCAAGGACAGCGATTCAACTGCAGTGAAGAAGGCTTCAAGACGTCCCAGAGTGTCCAGTAAGCGCTAGGACTGTCTCCTCCTGAGGAGTTGCTAGAGAATCATGTCACCACGAGTGCAGAGCTTGTTCACTACTGGCAGCAGTGGGTGTGAAGCATCTGCACGCACAATGAGGCCAAGACTAACTCCCCGGATCTTAATCCCATAGAGAACCTGTGGTCAATCCTAAAAAGTTGAGTGGACAAGGAGAAGCTCACAAATTCAGATCAACTCTGAGTGCTAATAAGGCAAGAATGGATCACCATCAGTCAGGATTTGGCCCAAAAGCTGATATCCAGCATGCCTATGAGAATTGCAGAGGTTATGAAGAAGAAGGGTCAACGCTGTAAATATTGACTCTTTGCATATATTGAATGTTCCCTTATTGAGGGAACTCAACGCTGCATCATAACTTTGACGCTATGGGAACGGCTTCAGTGTGTGCCAGTGTCTGAGCACGTGTGAAATCACGTCAATCCTATTGGGCGATGGAGGTCATGTGATGAAGCTCTTTGATGAAAATCTAAATGTTGAGTTGACAGAGAAAATCTAGTAGTAGCAGTGTAGTAGTAATCTGGTTTGGTTTTGTCAAATCAAAACCACTCCTGTAACCATGGTTTTATTCAGCTAGTCACTGGTACAGGCCTCAGGAAAGTCCTACAAATGGCTTAACTGCAGAGCTATCATTAGGGTTTATTTCATATTCAAAGTATTGAATAATTATCATATAATTAATATAGACAGATTAATATAGCAAACACCAAAGCTTGATGTCAGTCGTGACACTCTGAAAACATGGAGCCTATGGAAATTCAGACAGAAACACTCACAATTCGCACACACATACAGTTAATCCAGTATTCCACATACACATCCAGATAAATGAGGCAGGCGTGGAAGCCCTTTCCTCTCTTTTTTCATCTTTAGTCAAGAGAATAAATTACCTCCAGGAATGTGGCTGGAATCCAGAGCAGATCCCTTTACATGTCAGACATGCTGCACCCTTTCCTGCTGGCAGTGGCCCCACCAACATCTGGGAGAAAAAAAAAAAAAAAGAAAAAAAAAAGGAAAAAGAGAGAGGTAAGAGGAAAAGTATAAAGTATTCACAGAATAGCAGTAGAGGAAATTACTTTAGTCACTGCATCAAGGAATTTATTCAGTAAAAGTGTTCCCATCGCAAGTTTTCGTATCGGATAAAAAAAATTATCCGACTCAGTTGAGTAGATACATTTTTTGTGTGCATTTTTAGAATTTATGTGATTCTTGGTGATTCCATCCAGCTTTTTTTATGCGATATCCCAAAATGTGCATAAAAGTAAGTGGATGGAAACATAATGATCCAAAACACATCTAAATCAACAAAACAATGGCTTCAACTGAAAAAGATTCATGTTGAACGGTCCAGCCAGAGCCCAGAACTGAATCCTTTGGAAAATCTGTGAGGGAGATGCCCTTGCAATTTAACTGATCTGGAAGATTTTTGCAAAGAAGAGTGGGAAAATATTCCCAAGTCAAGATGCAGTTAGTTATTTCACTTTTTTTTCTTCTCTGAAATGTCACTTTGGTTTGCATAGGTTGTAATTTTTACATTACAAATGCAAAAGTTCTGATTTATCTTTGTTTAATTTTTTACATCAAAGTCAGCTTTAACCAGGGGTGTGTAGACTTTTTTATCCACTGTATTCAGTGAAGCTAATGCTTGTAAACCATATTAATTTTGTCACAATTAGCGTATTGCATTACTCACACAACATTAAATAAAGACTACCGATTCATTTATTTAGCAAACTAGCTAGCCAACTAACAAATAAAAATAAATAAGTAAAAAGATGAAATAATCAAATAATAAGTGAAAAAAAGACAATATACAAATCTCTGTCTGATGGTGAAAAGTATGAATAATTTGGGCACCTTTCTGGGTGAATCATATAAAACTGTTCAAGAACATGTCAAGAACAAATTCTTACTACTTACAGTAAATACAAAAAAGTGCTTTATGCAGATTTAAAAAAAAAACACTATTACACTATTTTTTACTGTAATACAGTAAAATGGCATTTTTATAGTGATTGCATAAATAAAAGGGTGACGGATGTGAGGGTTGTTGAGAAATAAGCAGTGTAAGACACACTGATCAGATGGACACAGGTGATGACAAACACCACATGCATTCACTTCAAATCATTTATCAGTAGCTTGAAACACAATACATAATAACAAGCTGTCGACCTCAATTCTCACTCGATACAGATGGCTTATCTTTCATCACAGAGCTTAATATGACAAAAATAACAGCACACAGAGATAAACAGACCATAACAATACATGCAACCATGGTGTTAAACCCCTTTAAAACTTTCTGTAAATGGCAGATATGTTTGAAGATGTGTTGTGAGATATGACTGTTACACCAATCAAAACCTCACAAACTCTCTTAAAAGGTAAATAAACTGATCAGTCTTGCTTCACATACAGTCTTGAAATCGCATTGATTGGTGTTTTTTCTCTCACAGATACACATAAGAAACATGGATTCCAGAAGTTTAAACTATTTTGGTTTTAGATGACCATATCTTCTTCTTGAGTCTCTCCATCATTGTCCGACTCTGGTTTGAACATAAAAGGCTGAACAGTTTCTGACATTTTCAGTGAGTCTGTGTGAGGTAATCGGAGCTGCTAACAAGAGCTCTTGTAACTCCGCCCTCTTCTTGAGAGCAGCAGCTCATTTGCATTTAAAGGGACACACAAAAATGGAGCATTTTTTGCTCACCCTCAAAAAGTGACAAATTTAACATGCTATAAAAAATTGTCTGTGGGGTATTTTGAGCTAAAACTTCACATACACACTCTGGGGACATCAGAGACTTATTTTACATCTTGCAAAAGTGGCATTATATGACCCTTTTAACTTTAGTTAACGCATTAAGTGTTTACACCTCTAAAGCTGAAACTTGCAGTTGGTAAGGGGCATGAAATTTCAAAAAGATGTTCGAAGAGATTGACCAATCACAACACACTGGTCCAGCCGACCAATCAGAGCACATTCGGAAGGCGTGCAGAAGGAGGGGCTTCATAGAAACAGAAACTAAACAGAGACTGGGAAGAGAGGAGCGGCAATATATATATATATATATATAAAAATATGTTTATTGAACATTTAAGCATGAAAACCCGAGACCCCAAACACAAAATCAAGATTTTGTTACAGGAGGCCACCTTCTACTCCAATTGTGAGGGTGAAGCAGCGAGTATATAGCCGCCACTATTGTTTATTTTGTGCTATATCTAGTAGGAAGAGATGATCAGTTCACGTGTCACTTGAACTGAGGTACTACAGCGATCTGTCGTGACATATTAAAGAGACACAAAATTGTATTTATTGTTTGAATTTCTGAAAAAATGACAAAATTTGAAAGCTGAGACTTTGTTTTCTACCAAAAGTAACCTGCTCTGTCTTGTCTGTCGGCGTGTTGTCAGTGTCCTCTTTGCTTCATGATGTATTTTTCACTACGTGAGAACATGATGTGTGGCGTGAGAGCATCATTGCTTATTGGACGTAGCAACAGTAACTAAGGGGAGTGGGTCTTTGCGAAGGGTCAATTGTGAGAAGGCGAGATCAACAGAGAACAGTCAAAGCAATGCAAATACACGTACATAGAATGTATGAGTATTGTAGAGAGCACGTCAATATCGAAACAAAGCCAAATCCTGGACATTTTAGAAAATCCCAGCCGAATGGCTTTTTAAGGTCTGAAAAAAGGACAAGTCAGGGAAAAAGAGGATATATTGTCACCCAAACAGAGGCTACACAGATTTTACACAGTGCACTCTCCCTGTCTCATGCTTTTGATTGCATTGGTCACTTAAGTTCTGTTCACTAGTGTTGGTGAAGCTACAGATCATTGAATAATGACTAGTTTGTATCTTGGTAAACGGTTTCAAAATAGTTAAACTACAGTCAAGATACCCTTTTTAAAGAGTAGAAGCTACACTAACTTTTTTGCTTGTGTCACTTTCGCGTGGCAAATAAAACGTAAACATATCAGGTGTTGTTGAAGGCAACATACCAAAAGTCTTTGCAGAAACAATGTTGTGTTCTTGTGAAGTGCAGGTCAAGCAGAAATTTGCAATAAACTGTAATATACATGCAATATATTTTGTGTTTTTTCCCCCAAAATATGCGTGCCTGTAACTTAATAAGTATTACATACGTATATCCTAATATTCTTTTAAATTCTGGCTCTTAACAAACATTTCTTTTAGAATCTTCATTTTTAAAGCCCTACTGTATATGGTTCAATTCCAGAGATATGGAGGTTCTCAATGTAGCTCCATCTGTAAATTGTTCAATTGTACACATTTTCAGTAGGTCACTTTGCATACAGCTGATACTTTTTTCTTTTAAAGAGGAATATCGGAAGAACAAATTTTGAAATTAGAAATGTATCTTGTTTTCCTCAATCAAAAAACTACATTGAACATACCTGTCTGACTGCCAAAATACACTGAAATGGTCAAGTGGAGGCGCATTAAAGGGTTAGTTCACCCAAAAATGAAAATTCTGTCATTAATTACTCACCCTCATGTCGTTCCACACCTTTAAGACCTTCATTCATCTTCGGAACACAAATTAAGATATTTTTGATGAAATCCGAGAGGTATGTGACTCGTCCATAGACAGCAATATAACCACCACTTTCAAGGATCCACAAAGGTACTTAAGACATTGTTAAAAAAGTCGACGTGACTGCAGTGGTTCAACCTTAATATTATGAAGCGACAATAATACTTTTGTGCACAAAAACAAAACAAAAATAACTGCAAGTTGGTCAAACTAGTTTTTAAAACACAGTCTTAATATAGTAGTTAAGTTTATGCAACTGGCCCCAGGATTGGCAAAGGACCTCGAGCCAACAGGTGTTGTGCCGACTCCCTGCCAAATTTTGACTTGTTAAGGCCACTACACAATTACCTGATCCTAACCCCACTCCCACACCTTATTCAAAGCAGTGATGCCCAAAATTCAAGTTTAACAAGTTTAAGTGGGAGAGAGAGAGAGAGAGAGAGAGAGAGAGAGAGAGAGAGGAATCTTTACTTTTACCTTTATCTTGAGACATGGCACTAGTTAGAATGTGTCATGCTTAATCATTCCTAGTTGATCTTGGACCTCAAATCCATGGTTGCCAGCCGTCTCGTTTTAGCAAGGTCTCCCCTTTTTGGGGCAAAATGAATTCCAAAAACGGGACGTTTATAGCTCCTAATGCCAAACTACGTGTAAATGAAATCTTATGTAAACTTGACAAACGGCGTACTTTTTGTTTTCTTATTGCTGTACACAGGAATCAAAAAAAAGAAAAAAAGAAGAAAAAAAAAGCCTCCACCCGTTTGACAATTTGTCAGTGTATGGAGGCCAAAACAAACATAATTACTGCGCAAACGCTTAACGCTTTTCTTTTCACTTTAAAAAGATCAAAACAGAAAGCTCAAGTTTTAAATGTGGTATTAGCAATACAACAATGGTGAATTCATCAATGAAAATAAACATTTTGTACAGTTAAAACCTCAACGCACATTCACGAGTTGAGTTGAATTTTTTGAGAATGAGGTCAGATAACTTACCTTCTGATCACTAGCGATCATATCCATTCTGGTAGAAAAGTAAGTCTATTTACTAAAGTTCTGTCGAGTAGAGCTGAGTTCAGTCAGTGTTTGCTGTGGTGTGTGTCGCTGTGTCTGCTGATGATATTGAGCTGGAAACGTGTTTGACCGACTCACTGGCCGTTTCCTTCGAGCAGGAATGAGACATTACATCATCCGTGAATGTGAGATTGGACTAAAGTAACTATATTATATTTAAAATGTTACTCTTAACTTTTTGTTTATAGAGCTGTTGCATAAAAGCGTATCTCACTAGCAAGGCGGTGATTATCGTTGCACAGTATCCATTGTAGCAACTGTAATAAACTCAACAAGAGAATTTCATATTAAATCCATTAGAATCACTTACCTTCTGATCACTCGCAAACATATCCATTCTGCGTTAGAAAGGGAAGTCCATTGCCTGACGTTGTGTAGAATTGAAGTCAGTAGTTCGGTGTGTAGTGAGGAGATCGAAATGTGTGCTTCATATTTATTTGAGATCCCACGACGCGTCCTCTGCCTGACTGACCGCTTAAAAATACTAGAAATGCCCGTGGTCTCTCGTGCAGGAATGAGACATTACATCACTCGTGAATGTGAGATTAACACTAAGTCTCGCATTTCAGTGTTTCCTCCAAACACTGCATTTAATTATAGAAACAGCCAAGGAGGCAAACGAGGGTATCCATTTATAAGAATAACAACTTTTTGTAAACTTTGATGTGCACATACACATCAATGTTTTTATTTAAAATATATTATTTAAATTATGAATTACCGTATACTGGAGGGTTTTTTTTTTTTTTTTTTGATATTTCACAACTTAATAGTAAAGAATTTCTTATAATAGTTTAAACTCAGTGCTTTAATGATTTCCACTTGTTTTTTAATGCCTGGGATGTGCCTGCAGAATGAAATCAAAAAGACATTTCCATCGATTCCATGTGGTTTCATCTACATTTCTGTAATTAAAAAAAGAAAAAACAAAATTGTGCATGAATCATGCAACTACAAACATTTAAAAGTTAAAATGGTTTAAATTGCTTTCAAGTACAAAACAGCTCAAAAGAAAATGCCAAAAAGATGTTTCATGGGTTTATATATATATATAATATATATATATATATATATATATATATATATATGTCCATCAAATTTCTGCAGTGTTCTGCAGTTCAGAGTAATGAATAAAATATGGTTTGTATAATGTAGTACATACTACAGGTGTGAAAGTCTTTACAGTCATCAGCTACTGCATCATATGATACATAAACATACTTTTTATTCTTTATACAGGCACCAAGTTTTATCCAGAAAGCATTACATGGCTCCGTTTATAAACGAAAAAAAAAAAACAAACAAACAAAAAAAACAAAACAATGAAAAAGAATACAATCATACTTACTAGACAGCCTAATGGTGTCTCAAAATCAACAAATTGTACCAAACAAAGGTGAGTCCTGGTCTTACTGTCAGTAATAGAGAACACAATGCAGAGGATAATAAAATAGCACTTTACGGGTCAGAAATGTGTGATGCAGCATTTTAGTTGGAGAGCATCTACTACAGATGTAATTTACCTGTAGAAACACTACAATCAGTAACTGCATATTTCAGATACTCCACAAATAACACCTTTCCCATAACATGTTCATTAAGCACAGCAGCCGATTCGCTCTGTCATCCAGTGTTAACCTTTCAAACACACTCGGGCACTTCGTGAGGGGCATGAAAGGTTTTTTCACATGATGATTCGCGGTTCAGGAACAGAGTCTATGATGGATTTATGAGGCAGAACATTGGCACCGTTGATGTAGAGTTCATCGTTCACAATCACATCCTCGCCCAGAACGGTAACGTTCTCCATCCGCACCTGACCAACACAATTGCACACACACAAAAAAATCTACTTACTGTACAAGCCACAAGAGAGTATAGAGAACTAGAGTAGGGTTTAAAACAGCTCAGTAATAACCACCCATTCCCATAAAGCTCTCTGCAAGCACTGATGTTTTTGTTTATTCTAATATTTTTACAATACATATTTTATCCTTAAAATGAATTGCTTATAGACTATAGTTTTATACTGGTTCCCTCATTCTTTTTTTTCCATTACATCATTCACAATGCTTCATGATATGAGCATTCAAATCAATAATATTCAACATTATTACTGATTTGATGACACTGACACTATTGGATGAACTGAACTGAGCTAGATGATGACATCACTGTTTCTTGTGGAGCTTCTTTAAAGCTGAATTGAACTAATTTCATAGTGATGAACTTTACACAGTTATTGAACCAAACTGAATTACCATTGAACTGACTTCAGCTGAACAATGATACTATTGTCTTTTTAGAGCTGCTTTACAGCAGAATTGAACTCTGCATTAATGAATCAATATTTTCCTGTTTATCACTGTAAAGCTGCTTTGAAACAATCTGTATTGTATAAAGTGCTATAGAAATAAAGATGACTTGGTTTTTCTTTTGTGCTTTGAATGAAAGTCTTTAATATTGTTATTCATCTTGGAGCTACAGTAGTTTGCTTGGTTCTTGGCTTAAAGTTCTTTATAGAAGGATTCCTTTGACAGTGCTATGGAGAAAATGAATGGGCAAAATATTTCCAAAACCAAGGCTGATGAAAAGTTGGGTGCTCACTATTGAGCTCTATTGGTGAAACTGTGAAACTCACCCACTGCCCCACTGATGAGCTCCAGCCCACAATGCATGACTCCAGCCAGGAATGGGAGCGTATGTGCGCCCCCTTCAGAATGGTACAGCGCTTTACTCTCACCCCGTCCTCCAGAACGACCCCAGCTCCGATCGTTACATTAGGCCCAATGGTACAGTTTTCCCCGATCACTGCCGTTGGGTCCTGGGTTGAGGTTAATGGCATATGTCATACATTTTTAGTACATGTACCATATTCTGCTCAAAGTACCTGCCTGGAAGTTTCTAGTATGCCCAGTAAGACCTTTATTAGCTGGTTCAGGTGTGTTTAATTGGGGTTGGAGCTGAACTCTGCAGGACAGTGGCAGGTTTGGACACCCCTGGCTTACAATATACTTAAAAGCACAATATACTTTGTTGCTTTAAACATTTTCCATTTTTTAAAAAGAGAATATATATGACCAACTGAAGGCAGTTACAACTGTCCCTAAATTCATTTTGTTACTTCATTGGACACATATTGTGTCTCGTTATGGATCTCCAACGTGACAATATTTCCTGAAAATCCAGACTGAATTTTTTTTTACTGGAATAAATGTCCTCTGTCCTTCATTTAATCCATACTAACAAAAAGATTCAAGAAGAATTTTTAATTTTTGAATTTCCCTGCACAGAGCTTTATATATATATATATATATATAGAGCATACCATTCCCTTTCCATTATTTTGAAAGTCTCAAAAGCCTCAAAAATTATACTGTTATTATGTTACCAGACACTGTTGTCCGAGTTTATTCCTGATTTAAAATGTTATTAAAACATAATTTTGACAAACAGTTAAGTAGATTTCTGTCTTCCCCCATAAAGTAAATAGAAACTCTACTTGCTGAGAAAAGCTGCCAGGGCGTGTTATGAATATGGATGTCAAGTGAACTGACTTGCATTAAATGGATGCTCCAAAATATTATGAGTGTGTAAAGTGAGATTATTTTCTGTTACTACTACCTTGTGGACACAGACTACATAATTAATATCAACATGTCAGACTAAACAAGAAGTAAATCTCCACTTAATGCATGTTGATATAAGGAGACAGAGGACAATAAAAAATATGTCACACCACAAGAACATTTCCAAGGAATCCCGGACCAGTGCGGAGCCTCTCAGGAGCCTGCTGCCGTACGTACTGCAGGTACATGCACATGCCTGTCAGGAAGTCTTTGGGCTGGCCAATGTCCATCCAGAAACCTGGTGCACAGACAATTAACTTAGTTAGCAAAAAAACAGTTTTGGCACCACTGATGGCTGCCCCGGTGTGGGGTTAAGCTGGTTAAGCTCTATAAACTCTGAACTAGCTTCCGAACTACCGAATCTCTGATAACAAAATGGATGAAAGTCTGCTCCTCAACTGCATAAATAAGGACTTTTCAAACTCTGCTGCATTGTGCAGGTTTCACTGAAACCTGGCTGAGTGAAGCCATTCCAGACAATGTGCTACATCTGCCGGGCTTCCAGCTGTTCAGAGCGGATCGCATCGCGGAGTTAAAGGGGAAAACAAGAGGCGATCAGGCAGAGAATTGTGTTTTTTAACATATATGAAAATAAATGAAACTGAGTTTTAACAAAGGAAAGTTGGTGTACAGATTTAACAACCCTGGCATTTAAATGTCTCGGGGGGGCCAGTGACCAAAATGAAAGCATGTACGGACTCGGTCCGGAAGGGGGGCACAGGGATGTCCATGGCGTAGGGCCTGAAGGATGCATATCACTCTGTCCCACATGCAGCTTTGGGGCTCTCTGACCACTGTAGTTCATCTTTACTGACCTACAAGCAGAAACTGAAATCAGCTAAACCTGTAATAAGGACTGTAAAAAGATGGACTTAATGAAGCAGAGGCTTGCTTCAAGCCTCAACTACAAGCCTGCTTCAAATGCACTGATTGGAGTGTTTTTAAAGCTGCAGACACCAATCTGGATGAGCTTATAGATATTATAACAATCAGTTTCTGTGAGAATATATGCATCCCTACTATGACAATTTTGCCATTTAATAACGATAAACCATGGTTCAGCTGAAGTTCAACCTGTCACAGGAGCTGCTGACACAGCTCTACTCAGTCGTCAGTGAGTCTGTCCTGTGTTCAAATATAACTGGCTGGTTTGGTTCAGGCACCAAATCAGACAGAAGGAAACTACAACGGACAGTAAGAACTCCTGAGAGGATTATTGGCGCCCCATGCACAACCTCCAAGAACCTCCAAAGTAAGAAAAAGGGCTTAAGGAAATCACTTTGAACTGGATGGTACAGTCAGCGATATATAATACGCCCAACTGACGCACAAGTCGTTGTGTTCTGTATTCATCCAATCAATGATACTGAAAAGGCAAATATGCAAATAAGAATGTTAGCCCAGGCCATACAAATGCCAAGTGAAACCTTGAAACCTGAACGCCCAAGATTAATGGCATATTCACACCAAGGACGATAACTATATTTCTATACTGTAATTCCTAACCTAGGGTTAAGACTGAACAATGTGAAGCATGGAAAAAGATAACCAGGGATTGTGTTAATGCAGGATTTAAATGGGCTGAGGGTAACAATTTTAACCATTTTAAGTGTGAAAGGCCCATCTGATTATTTAGATGAACTGTAAAGGAATTATATGAATGAACACATAAGCAAAGGACCTGAGCAATATGGTGTTAAATATATCAATATATGCTTGCACTGGAAATTGCTCTAATTAAGCATATGTCAGGTGAAAGATGTGTGATCCTTTACCTTGCAGCTCCATGGCATAAAGGTGTCCCTCCTCTGCCATGACAGGAAATATTTCCTTCTCAATGGAAGTGGGTCGCAACTGAAGTACAAAATACAGGAAAATGTTGAAAAACTTTCATAAAACTTTTTTTCTTGTTAAGGTATGCAGAAAATAATCCTACTCCCTGATATATATTACTGGCATAAATGACCTGAGATATTGTGCCAATCTCTGTAACAGTCCTAGTTTCTGGAAATAGTACAATAAAAACTAGCCACCTTGATACTCTTTGTTTAGCCAATCAGATGTCTATCTACATTTACATTTAGATTTATGCATATGGCAGATGCATTGAAAGCAACTTATACTGCATTCAAGGTATACATTTTTTCATGTTCATGCATTCCCTGGGAATCAAACTCATGTTCTTAGCTTTGCTGGCACATGCTCTACTGTTTGAACTATATTGATGTATGGTAGATGAACTTGAGAAGTGTGAAATATTCACGATTTCTCATTTGTCAACAATGGCTTAACACAGTCACACTTCTAAAAAGGAATAGAGGAAAATAATAGGACTGCCAACTTTGAAGTAAGATTTTGATGACATGGGCTGAATCAATCTCACACACCTATTGGAGATTTTCAGGATCAACAATTCATTTTTAAATTACTCTTAAAACTACTAATTACCCAAATACTTAATATTGTAGAAGATGCATGTTTTAGAACCTTTTTCCTATATGTCAAGATTGTATGCTGGTTAGTTAGCTAGCTAGCTACCTTATTACGGCTACAAAATTTAATTTCTTGCATAAATTTGACATTCAACAACATTTTTGATCAAAAACTTATTTTTCTACTTTATTGCCCTTATGCCCTGCGATGGAATGCCAACCATTCAGGGTGTTTCCCTGCCTATGGCTCGAGACACTGGGAAAAGCTCCAGCATCCCCGCCTACAGAACCTATAGAGGACAAGCAGTTCTGAGAATGGATGGATTGATTTATAAAGAATATAGAAAGTTATGTGCTGGGGACAGCATTTCTCCATCACATCAAACTGCACAAATGCTTGGTCAGTACCGGAGACAGCAACCGACCCACATTAAAAGCTATACTTACGAGCCTTTTTGAAGCGTTTCATGTAAAGTGTTTTAATGTCATGTTTCTTTAGCTCAAACAACAGAACATGGTGCTAGCAACGGTCATGGGTTTGATTCCCAGGGAATGCATGAATAAAAAAATAAAAAATAAAAAAAACCTTGAATGCGGCGTATGTCATTTTGGATAAAAGATTCTGCCAACGCATTCATGTAAAGACGATACATCAGATAAGGCTCTTCATTGCTGAAGGGAGCCGAGAGCTAATTCAGTGGCTAAATCTGAACATCTAGCCTGGTTTACAGCACCTTTAAAACACCAAATTTAATTGTCAAATACAATGTTCAACTAGTTATGATGTGATTTTCGTGCTATTAAACCCTGGAAATTACAGGGTAATATTTTAAAATACATGTCTTGACGAAAAATTATATCTTGATATTGTCGATAATTAGATGATATTTTGCTGGTTTTCTGTCGTGAACATCTTAATCCCAAAGCTTTCCATATTTCTCATATTCTGTGCGATGGTCAGTTCACAGCAGTGATTGAAGTTAACTTTTCCATTAAGGGGGGATATTTGCCCCCTTAAATTGATGGGGCATTTTTACCTTTATAAGGGCAACGTTTTTCTAACCTTTATATCAAATCCTTACAGTTAATCAAATTAAGGCTATGATAAAATCAGTATCAACAAAATCCATTTTTGCACTGCAGAACTGGCACAAAAGCTGCATCTGAAATGGCATTTAGATGTCTTTACACAGTGTTTAATGGAAACTCACCCTATCTATTTCTTAAACGCATGTTATTGATCTTATCCATGTATGCGTTTCATTTGAAACCTTTTTTGACCTTGCAATTTTTTCATTAAAATCATATCTTGATCTTCTGGTGACATACAGTATCTCACAGAAGTGAGTACACCCCTCACATTTTTGTAAATATTTTATTATATCTTTTCATGTGACAGCACTGAAGAAATGACACTTTGCTACAATGTAAAGTAGTGAGTGTACAGCTTGTATAACAGTGTAAATTTGCTGTCCCCTCAAAATAACTCAACACACAGTCATTAATGTCTAAACCGCTGGCTACAAAAGTGAGTACACCCCTATGTGAAAATGTCCAAATTGGGCCCAAAGTGTAACTGCCTTAACCCTCTTGGGCATGGAGTTCACCAGAGCTTCACAGGTTGCCACTGAAGTCCACTCCTCCATGACGACATCACGGAGCTGGTGGATGTTAGAGACCTTGCACTCCTCCACCTTCCATTTGAGGATGCCCCACAGATGCTCAATAGGGTTTAGGTACCCTCAGCTTCTTTAGCAAGGCAGTGGTCGTCTTGGAGGTGTGTTTGGGATCGTTATCATGTTGGAATACTGCCCTGCGGCCAAGTCTCCGAAGGGAGGAGATCACGCTCTTCTTCAGTATGTCACAGTACATGTTGGCATTCATGGTTCCCTCAATGAAGTGTAGCTCCCCAGTGCCAGCAGCACTCATGCAGCCCCAGACCATGACACTCCCACCGCCAAGCTTGACTGTAGGCAAGACACACTTGTCTTTGTACTCCTCACCCGGTTGCCGCCACACACGCTTGGTACCATCTGAACCAAATAAGTTTATCTTGGTCTCATCAGACCACAGGACATGGTTCCAGTAATCCATGTCCTTAGTGTGCTTGTCTTCAGCAAACTGTTTGCGGGCTTTCTTGTGCATCATCTTTAGAAGAGGCTTCCTTTTGGGACGACAGCCATGCAGACCAATTTGATGCAGTGTGCGGCGTATGGTCTGAGCACTGACAGGCTGACCCCCCACCCCTTCAACCTCTGCAGCAATGCTGGCAGCACTCATACGTCTATTTCCCAAACACAACCTCTGGATATGACGCTGAGCACATGCACTCGACTTCTTTGGTCGACCATGGCGAGGCCTGTTCTGAGTGGAACCTGTCCTGTTAAACCGCTGTATGGTCTTGGCCACCATGCTGCAGCTCAGTTTCAGGGTCTTGGCAAACTTCTGATAGCCTACGCCATCTTTATGTGGAGCAACAATTCGTTTTTTCAGATCCTCCGAGAGTTCTTTGCCATTAGGTGCCATGTTGAACTTCCAGTGACCAGTATGAGAGAGTGAGAGCGATAACACCAAATTTAACACACCTGCTCCCCATTCACACCTGAGACCTTGTAAAACTAACGAGTCACATGACACCGGGGAGAGAAAAAGGCTAATTGGGCCCAATTTGGACATTTTTACTTAGGGGTGTACTCACTTTTGTGGCCAGCGGTTTAGACATTAATGGCTGTGTGTTGAGTTATTTTGAGGGGACAGCAAATTTACACTGTTATACAAGCTGTACACTCACTACTTTACATTGTAGCAAAGTGTCATTTCTTCAGTGTGGTCACATGAAAAGATATAATAAAATATTTACAAAAATGTGAGGAGTGTACTCACTTCTGTAAGATACTGTATCATATCATTTATCTACATAAACCCCACTCCTTTCTTACAATCGACTGCAAGTTCCCTCTCTACATTTTTTTCTTTTTAATAATTTGTTTTACTCTGACGTATGTCAGAATCTGGAGGAAAAGATCTGTGACTACTTTAATCTCACTATACATCAATGTCTTTGCTACTGACTGATGATCAATGATTGTATTCAACCATAACAGCAAAGGATTTTACTATAGTTAAATGTTTTCATGTCATGTTTAGAGCCTTAAATTGCAGTAACTTTATACTGTACTACAGTAAATACTGCAATTCAACGATTTTTATGCACATCATAAATGAAAGGCAGTACAATGAGAATGTGATTTTTTCACATTATGGTAATAAAAATGTGAAGGGGGAAATGTGCCTAATTGTCATGAAATTGTCCAAGAATGCAAAATAATGTAGTTTATGGTTCTAAAAATATGCTTTATTTTAGGGCGGTATGACAACACATATCGTTACCAAGGTATAAAATGTCTATGGTTGGAGATTTTGTTATATCGTATATATCACGGTATGTAAATCATCAGAGTGATGAAATGCATGAATGAGAATATAAAGAATGGGACGTGCTTGATGGTAAAAAGAGTTCTAAGTGCAACATATCCTGAAAAGAATTCAGAGCAGTGCTCTTGCTGACTAGCACACTGCCAAAGTGCACGCACAGAAAGCTGCCTCTCTCAGGAGGCGATCGAGAATTTGGGATGTGCTCGATGTTAAAAAGTGTTATTAAGCACAATAAGCAGTGAAAAAGAACTCAATGCGGTGCATGCGTGGACTGACACACAGCGTAAGCACGTGCACAGAAAGCAGTGTCTCTCAGCATGTCATCACGAATTTAATTCTCTTTCATGTCTTATTGTGCTTGAATGGTCGAATACACAAGCAATTATGTCAAAATGCCTATTGTGTGGCATATTCATGCAAACACAGCCGGTTATGTCTCAAGTGAAAGTAAACAGTTGGGTGTAAACCGGATGTGTATCAGTATAATGGATCCTGTATAACTGGACCTGTGTTTGGTCTTAAAATAACAGCAGTCTAATATACCTATCTGCTGCTCTGTGTCATTAATGTGAATCAAACAAAAGAGAAAATACTGCAACTTACTGCTCTTGACTGAATAACTTTTTTTTAGCTTTAATAAGAATACATTTATATTTAATTCATACAGTGAAGACTATTTTTTACATTTGATTATTAAATTTCTGTATTAATTGAAACTATATGTTAAAGCTGCTGTCCATAATTTAGTTTTGTTAAAAATGATCCAAAATCAATTTTTGAGCAAGTACATAACCAGCCAGTGTTCAAAACTATCTCCTTACCTTAGCCCAATTCACAATGGTAAGCTTGTAATAATGTTTTCTAATTCGGGTGGTACTGGTGGGTTTCCGTGGGAAATTCGAGCATGCCACCATTCATCTCTGAGTCATTACATCACGTCTGTTTACATAAAGAACGAGTCCCAGCTAGTAGGCTATATCGCATGTGAGGATGCTGCAGGTGGCGGATCATTTATAGCCTTTTCTCACAGCAGCTGGCATTATTAAAATTATAATTGTGATGGAGGATTGTATGGTATGACAAATGGACAAAGATATTAGACTGTACAGAAATTGAAATCTATGCTAATACACACTAATGTATTGTTAACTGATGTTGTTAACATTAACAATTTGAGAACAAAGTATAACAATAATAATAATTAGCACGGTTTGATGTGATATGAGCTAAGTGATCCTTAGATTTAATCACCATTGGTAGCAAGATTTATTGTAATGGTCAGAAAAAAAGTGGCAGATTTGTTACTTGTTCAGATGACATTTTCCAGTGAAAACGCTTATTTTGGTCACACTTTCAAGACTACAATCTGTGATTCCGAAGTACATGTACAGTATCCACCACTGCGGTGACTGACAGCCACACATTCTCCTCAAAAGATTAGATTCATCTGCGCTGAGGAGCTGTGCGGATGCACAACCCACGTAAAGATGACAATTCTGCAAATAACTGCAATTGCAGGTTTCGAACAGAGATGGCGACAAAGAGGTAAACTTACAGACTGCAGCTTTAAATAAACCGATTGTACCTGAAAAACTAAATTGTATTTGTCCTATTGTTTGAAATTTGCTTCTTTTTTCCTATTTTTAATAACAGAAATTAGATAAAATAACACAAAATAACTATATCGTGAAATAAATTTTTCATATCGTGAAATAAGAATTTGGTCATATCACCCATCCCCTACTTCATTTACTTTAAGCAGTATGTACATATATTGATTGCAGTTTTTACCAATGAAAAAAAATATTTTTGAAAATCCAATTTAAAATGATAATGGTGTTGTGAGATGGCATTTGAGTTAGTCCTGACCTGGATTCTTCTCAGCATGGCAGGACTGAAGATGTACATCCCAGCATTGATTTTGTTGGAGACAAACACTTGTGGTTTCTCAACAAAACGGTGTATTCGTCCAGTGTCCCCTTCATAAACAACTACGCCATACTTTGATGGTTCTTCCACTTTTGTCACCTGAAACATTTGATTAACACATGCTAATGTTGGTGAGTAACAGAGAATCGGGTGAGTAATGTCCTTTTCCTTAATATTCCTTTCAAGATGTAGGATGTATGAGGTAAGAATTCAGAGAGGTAGAAATTTACAACATATCACGTTTGGATCTAAAAATGTACTTTGAAAGAATCTTTAAAACTTCTCATATAAGTTTGAGTCTTATTCAAATCTGACAGTGAGACCATATTTTTCACAAAATTTGCAAAAGAAAACGGATCCCTTACAACAATTGTGCCCTCTCTGCCATGCTGTTGGTGGAACTTCAGCATGTCATCAAAGGGGAAATCACAGATGACATCGCTATTGAGAACGAAAAAAGGTTCCTCGTTGTCGGTCAGCAGCTCTCGAGCCAAAGCCAGAGGACCAGCTGAAAAAAAAAGCTACAGATTTACAGTTTCACATTGACTGAGGGTTGTGCCATCAAAGCGATATGCAAATGTTTACCCACCAGTGCCTAGAGGTTCCTTTTCATGTGAAAGGGAGATTTTTATTCCGAGCTGTCAAAATCACAAACAAGATTGTATTACTTTGATATTCTCCACATATGACAGGCTATCTAAAACATGAATGTTCATTAAAACCCAATAAGCATACCCTTTGCTCCTGAGCTCTCATCTCTCGCTCCAATAGCTCAGACATGTAGCTCACAGCCAGAATGACATGACGGACTCCAGCCTGACCACAAAGACGCCAACAATGAACATTATATGAATGTACATCCAAATGTAATACTTCAGAAAAAAACTAAATCTGACTGTATAAAAGAGTGTTCTCAGCTACCTTGACTAGAGCCTCCACCTGATGAAGTAGGATGGGTTTGTTGCAGAACTCAACCAATGGTTTGGGCACAGTGAGAGTGAGCGGCCGTAGCCTTGTGCCATAGCCACCAACAAGAATCAGAGCTTTCATGATGGGTCAGTAGAGCAGGAAGCAGTCAATGCAGATGGGCATCAGGTGCAATCATGTATGAACGGTACCTGAGAAACACAAGAAACATTTGGAACTAGAAGCTTTAATAAATAAGTCCTCTTTCTATCAGTATTTACAAAGGCATCCAGACACTAGTGAACACGGAGTCGCAACGTCACAAGGTAAAGTATTTGACACCTATATGTCCTATTAGAACACACCCACACAGCACACCTGTAATACCTGAAAATCATCTTTCTCTATCTTTTACAAAGATCTTGATAACCAGTCAAGCCTGGACACACCAAGTCATTCTTTCTTTATTATTACTATTTTTCCACATTTCTGAATAACAGTAAAGCCACTGGGTGCATTCTGGGATGCTTTTTAAACCGGACTGAAGGAGTTCCCATGTATGCTGGACACTTTTTTGGATGCTTTTCATTCACTAGCCACCGCAACTCATTCATGTCAAAATGATGACAATATTGTCTGAAAAACTAATTTCAAGCATTTAATATTTATCTTTTTAAAAAATGATAACATATAAATAATACAATTTAACTAATTATTATTACTATTATAATTACCAGACAGTAAAACTGTACAGCTCATGTTTCAGTTGATTTAATAATAAACTCACCCAATAAACGATTCACCTGCTGCTCTGATTTGATGATTACGTTCAAATAATCAACAAAACATGGCTTTTAAACTCACTTCCACAAATAAACTCTATTTAATCTTTAATGTCGTGTCTATCTGACAGGTTTAAGGACCTATAATATTCTGTAATGAAGTGAAGTGAGTTGAGTTCCGTACAGTGATGATGAGGGCGGGGCCACAGCTCTAGAACTGTGGCGTCATGGGTCAATGGACTGTACCAGTATTGCGAGGGAATCTCTGGACGTTTGCCGTAAAGTACGGTAGATTTTACGACGTGACAACATCGTTTAAATCATCGAAGAGTATTTCAAAATCATTTATTTTATGACAGCATACGGTATAAAGCTAATTATAAACAAAATACTAGATTAACTGTTTACATTGGCCATGGTTTCCCCCATTAAAATGACACAAGCGGTCTCATGGACCAATCATTTCATAACAACGTGGCGCAGAAGTGAATAAGAGCCTAAACAATCATTTCATAAGAAAAGTTTAAAAAGATTTAATAAAGTTTAAAAAAATCATAAGAAAAGGCAAGCAGCTCTATTTATAAAATAAATTACCCTATATAACATTTGTTTAGGACAATATTGTTTATTTTGCTTACACGCAACCATGTTTTAAATTATGTAAAGTTTTCAAGAGTTTTGTGAGTAGGGCACAGTGATGCCCTAATTTAATCATGTATTCAAATGTAATAATAATAATATCTGACAGCGAATAGCGTATTTTTGTAATAACATCGGTAACTGAAAACGTTTCTTTTGTATAATGTTGCATCTACGCCACTAGGTGTCATCGCAACACAGACACAATACTAAAATAAATACATTAAACCAGGCAAACTGGTAAATATTAAACATTGTAGCTTTAGATATTTGTTTTTATCCGTGTCTTTATCCATCTTCATTTTTTGGCATGTGATATCTCAGTTTCCGAACAGTTTCAGTGGACAAACCTGCTATGGAAGCCCATTTCCGTCACATAAGAAAAAAAAAAAGAAAAAAAAAATTGACATAAGTCATAATTTTGACTTAAAAATCGAAATTATGACATACAAATTCATAATTACATACTAAGGCATAATTATGAAATTAAAAGTAGAAATTTTGACATGCTACGTTTTAATTATAAAAAGTCGAAATTATGACATTCATAGGCTAGTCGAAGTTATTTTAACATCAAAACGGCTGCTGGTGATCCTGCAGGCCAGTTAAAATACACAGGTGTACTTAGTCAGTTTACACCTATCTCGATGTCTTTTCTAAATAAATTGTGAAGCAGCTCAAACCAACGGGTTCACCTTTAGATATAATCCCTGCATGGTTATTTAAAAAAGTGTTTAATGCAATGGATCCGACGCTCTTAAATTTTATAAACAAATGCCTTGAGTTAGGAGTTGTTCCTGAGTATCTGAAAGATGCCTCGGTTCAACCCAGACTTAAGAGGCCTTACTTAGATTCCTCTGATCTATCAAATTTCAGACCCATTTCTAATCTTCCATTCTTAACAAAAATCTTAAAGTAGTTTTGTATCAGCTCCAAAGTTTCTTGGCCGATTACAACATTTTTATATATATTTCAATCAGGCTTCAGGAAATTTCCTAGTTTTAGTTTCCCCAGAAGGTCTCCCATTCAAGTACTAACCAGGCTCAGCCCTGCTTAACTTCAGTGGGCAACCAGTCTTGGGCTACAGGATGATATATGACTGCTGGTTTAAAAGTGCTTAATGGCATCTTTTTAGCCACTGACTCTGGATATTCGGTAGCATTGGCACTGTTAGATTTAAATGCTGCATTTGACACGGTAGACTATAATGTTCTGCTGTCCTGTTTAGAACAGATAGTGGGCATCAGAGGTTCAGTCTTACATTGGTTTCAGTCTCACCTAACAAACAGGAGTTTTTCTGTTAATATTGGTAAATTTCGATCTTCTTCTGTACCGCTGACCTGTGGGATTCCTCAAGGCTCTACACTAGCTCCTATGTTATTCTCTCTATACATGCTCCCTCTTGGTACTATCTTTGAAAAGTATGGCTTAAGTTATCATTGTTATGCAGATGACACACAAATATATTTTCCTCTTAAACATAAGAATGGTCTAGAACAGGTGGCCGCTTGCCTTTTGGATGTTAAAACATGGATGTCTCTGAACTTTCTAAGTTTGAATGAGAGTAAAAGGAGGTTATGGTGTTTACCCCTTCTGACATACATTGTACAGCAAATGTAAATCTTGGTGTTCTGGCACCTTATGTTAAGCCACATGTGAAAAATCTGGGTGTGGTGTTGGATAGTGCCCTAAAGCTTGACAGACAGGTTAACCAAGTTGTGAAGTCAAGCTTTTACCAGTTAAGGACCCTGGTAAAAAGTCTTTCCTTTCATTTACAAATTTTGAAAGAGTAATACATGGTTTTATCACCACAAGACTTGATTATTGCAATTCTCTTTATTTGGGGATTAGTCAATCTTCCATAAATCGTCTTCAGATGGTTCAGAATGCTGCTGCCAGAGCTCTGACAGGAGTTCGTAAACGGGAACCTATAACTCCTGTCCTGTCCTGTTGTTATAGGATAAATTTTAAAGTTCTTTTATTAGTTATTAGTTAAGTCGTTAAATAGGTTAGCACCATCTTACCTTTCTGATCTGCTGACAATCCATCAACCTGCAAGAGCTCTTAGGTCTGCCAATTTGAAGCTCTTAGTGGCTCCTAGATGTAGGCTCAAGACTAGGGGAGATCTAGCCTATTCCATAGCTGCTCCAAGACTTTGGAACAGTCTGCCTACGGAAATTAGAACTGTTCCTACTCTGTCCATTTTTAAACCTAGGTTAAAAACTTTTTTATTTTATCTGTCTTATAATTTATGATGGTTGATGCAGTTGTCCTGCTTTGATGTTTCGTATAGTTTTTATCTGTGATTTTGTTGTAGTTTTATTCTGTTAATGGTTTTTATTTTGCACAGCACACTGGTCAATAGTAGTTGTGTTAACTGTGCTTTATAAATAAATAAATAAATAAATAAAAATAATGGTACTAAAGCACTAAAAAAAAAAAGCACTACTTGCATCTTTGCCATACTCCATTACTGCTGTGACTTCTTTCATAGAAATCTGAAGAGTGATGCCGTGAGTTCAACCTTTTGAGACACCATTAGTGCTGCACTTCAGAGGGCGTCACTAGAGCTATAAGCTAATGAATTGCTTTATGCCATAAATGAACAACATTTGGGTTCCCCAAAGAACCTTACATTGAACAGTTCATAAAAGAACAAATTTTTCTTAGTGTAATGAACATTTTAATAATCTAAAAAACCTTTTGTGAAATGGAAAGGTATCTATATGGCCTTCAGACAATTGTCACACCTCAAGGGTGTTCCCACAGTTACGGTACTGACACAGTGTCTCGTTCCCTACACAGAGAACCATTGTTATATATGTAACTGGGATGTTTTCCTGTTTGCTGTGCTGAGGTTTAATGTCCCCAAAAACCTCTGTAGTCCCATTTAGCCATTTGGTAGCAACCGGCTTTTACAAGACACATAAAAGCTTTGAAAAAAAATTAAAATATCTTGAGCTTGTGTTAACCACAGTCTTTATTTCAGGTATTTAACAAAAAACTCATTTAAAAAAAAACATTGACTTGGACAATGGATCTGGATGTGCCTAAGTACTGATTCAGAAGTAATGAGTGCTCTTCAGCTTATTATGAACTGTAATTGCTATCAAATGAGCGTTTTCCTTCTCAATTGAGTGGGCTTATCTAGATTTTGAAAAATTAACCTATGCACACATTATAGAACATACTTTTTAATAGTTGAAGTAAGTTCTTAATGAAATGTATTACTTGCTCTATCAGCAGTTTTGGACGCAGTGTCTGTCTCTGTTAGCAACAGGAGGTAAAAAATGGAGCTAAGTGCACTTCAATTGCTCAACACATCACAGTATTTGACTAGGAAGAGGAGCAATTAATATATTTGAAAATATAATTTTGTCTAGTCATTTTCTATGTACGATGTCATACAAATATCTCAAATCATCTTTCTTACTAAACAAATTAGAGAAAATCTGCATCATTATTATTATGCAATTGTGCTGAACTATAATTATGGATAATCAACATGCATCATTAAATGATAAAATGGCCTGCCATAAACACACCTTTCAGTCATTTCATCTCAATATCAACATTTGTGAGGTTTAGTCAGTCATTTTGAGGGTAAGATGGACCCCCAGAATTGGCACAAATACCTTAGAGCAGGGGTTGCCAAACACATTCCCGGAACCTCCCCAGCACTGCACATTTTGCATGTCTCCTTTGTCTGACACACCCATTTCAGGTCTTGGCGCAAGCATGGGCAAACTCGGTCCTGGAGGGCCGCTGTCCCTGCAGAGTTTAGCTCCAACCTTAATCAAACATGGAAAACAGGTAGTGTTGGGGAGACTCCAGGAATGTGTTTGGGAACCCCTGCCTTAGAGGAATAGATTGACTTTAAATTTCATTTTCTTTCAAATAAGAAAATATTTCATTTTATTAATGTCTGCAAAAATTCTGTAAACTATGCTATTAACCAAACACCCCTGAAAACTAAACAATGGTTTAACCCATGTGACAAGCATCATGTGTTTTCTTCTGCTGCAGATATTTTGAACACATTTTGGTAAATATCCTCTTAATTTTTTTTTTCTATATTTTATCTCCAATGACCTATCATCAGGGAGTATATTAATTGCCCATCAACTATCTAAAGAACATTATTATGGTTTACAATACTTCATATTTTAATATTTATTTGAAATAAAATCATAAAGTTAACCTGATCAAGAAAATAACATTTGGTTGGCCAAACAAGCCATTGAAATTATGAGGCAAAATGGTGAAATAGTTAACTATGTTACCTATGTCAACTGTTACTTGCATCAGTCATATTACTGTCATTGTCAACTATGTTGTCATTGTCAACTATGTTACTGTCATTGTTAACTGTTACTTGCATTAACTATTACTGTCATTGTCAACTATGTTATTGTCATTGTCAACTATGTTCGGACAGAATTTTTACATTTTAAATATGCTTTTGATATTATTTTAGGGTATAGTTTATATCCACATGAACTAGAGTTTTGCAAGGCATTCTTAAAACTACCAAAATTATCTTTAAAGTAGATTTATGATTAAATGCTCTTGTCCTTAATGACCATGCTGAGAAATTTACACAAATATCTGCAAAAAAATAAAATTCTTTTAAGTCTTTTAAAATAGTCACTGCACATAGAATAGACAAAATAAATAAATAAATAAATAAATAAATAAACAAACAAACATTTAATATTTGAGTAACTTAATCAGTGTATGTAGTGGCATACAATTTGTTCCTAATAGTTGACAAACTCACCAGGGAAAACTTTTTTTTTTTTTTTTTTGGTAATATCAAAATGGTGTTTAGCAGATATGTTACACTGATAAAATATATAAACTAAAACCAATAGTTGTTTTATTGAGAAAGCATTTTGCTGATATGAAATGTACCCTAAATTAAAGAAAAGACTAATGAGTAAATTATTATTTAATATTTATTTTGGACTGCACACAGAATTCCTGCTATTTAAACTCTTATTTTGTATTCAAAGTTACGGTTTAAATGTTCTTTCTGTTTTATTTGGTCAAGTCAAAACAGCAACAAAATATTAAAGAGACAAGACAACTTTTCTTAAATAAACAATTTATATCTCACATTCAAAGTTGTCATATTATTTTTTCTTAAAAAAATACCCATCCATGCAACAACAATAAAGAGAAAAGGACTGTTTTCAGGATGAGGGGTAATAATTTTCTTTCTTTTTATGCCAAATCTATGAATCTGGGTTCCTCTCTCATGGTTCGGCACAAATGAAAGGTTTAGATACACAAACCAGCTACACACTGACGCCAACATGTTAGTAATGATGTATTCTAACTGTAACTTTAGTACATCGCTCATTTATTGTGAGAGAACACATCACGCATGTGGCATTTGTTCTTCAAACATTTCCCTTCAACTGTTACGGAAATTATCTGATTGTGCTGTGATGACTGTTAAACAATGTACGCAATACACTCCTGGGTGTCCCAGTTATGGCTATTGACCAAAATCACACGTCTAAATACAGACACATCCCTACGGCACAACTCCGCATAGATGCCATGGTTTGTAATGTTGATTTATGATTTATACACCACATGTGACCAAAGTCAATAAATGTAGGACAAGACGAACGAACAAAGTTATTACAAGTATATTTGCTCAACTGCTACTACAGGTGGATGTGATGTCTGTTTCCCAGAGAATGCAGAAAAGTGTCCATGTTTCAGCAAAAGGATGACACTATAGTGCAATAAATGATTCACCTAGACAGAGAACATGCTGAACGTGTCATTCTCCACTCAACTGACTTGACGAGAACGAACCTAGGGACAAATCTTGCTACATTTGCTGATGGTGGGCAAATTGTCACTGTGTATCGGTGTAATTAAAAGACAACCCTTCAAAATTATTCCAAAACAAAACGAAACAAAAAGTCATGCTCTTGTAATGGTGTTTATAATAATTTACAGTGCAGATGTTAGTGAGCACTAACTAAAAGCAAAGATAAGTTTCTTAATCAGTCATTTTATCTCATTTGTTTTTCAGCAAAAATATCTAAATATGCCTAAAACAACTGTAGGACGAATCAAAAATGGTTTCAAATATTAAAGTTTTATATATAAAGTTTTTTTTTTTTTTTTTTTTTCAAGATTTGCCAATAGGGTAAGAAAAATTAACTTGAGATTTTTTTTTCTGTAAACAAGTTTTAATACCTTACACAATTTTGCTTTTCAAGGTTTTAAGGATATTTAAATATTCTGACAGATTAAGAAAATTATTTTTTTGCAGTGAGGTTTTCTTCTGTAATGATAACCTCATTACTGACAGGGAAAGACTTTGTAACACAAGGGTAATCTAAATTCAAGCCTACAAATATACTATCCCAACAAATATGTAAAATCTGTAAAATTTAATGATTGCTCTAAATGTACAGAGTTAAGCTACCAAAAAAGCCCCCCCAAATCACCTGACCGATTAAATAGGCGCGCATAGCTAAGCTTAATTCAACTATTGCCATAAGGCCAGATTCATCATCTTATCGTCTGATGAGTGGTTTAAAACCTCCCTTTGAACACCTCCAACTCCTACCATAAAGCTTTAATCAATGACTGAGCTAAACTGCTCCTTTTAAAACTCCTGGAGAAATGCTGAGAACAACAGCTCATATTTCACCCCCACCCCCCAAAAAAACACAAGAAAAAAACAATCAGTGTTTCTTGATAGAATGTTTTGTTGTTGTTTGCATTATAATAAGATTTGGGGAGAAATGCTTTCATGCTTAAATTAACATGAAAATAATAATGGCACAAAAATCTTAAAGGTCCTAAAAACAGGCTTTATTTAGGCAATATATTAAGATTTATTTCTTGTGATTTGGGGTAAAATATGACCTGTGCATTTCTTCTTGCGATTCACTCACACTGACACACACAGACACAGACACACTTGCTCTCTCTATGGCAATCCCACACTTTAAGAGAGACCCTGACAGCGGACGTGCCCTGAGCTCATGATTCATGACTGCAGTACTTCAGTTGGCCACATGGTGGTGATGAATCCATGTGACAAACAAACTGAAACATCTGATGAGGGGAGGCAGACTAGTAGCAATTTCTTTCATGACAGGAGAGTCAAGAACCTTCCTCCATTTCATATGTATATGAATCCTTCATGGTTCAAATACTAAGTGAGAAACAGAAAACACACCTTTAGGTTTGCGTTAATGTGCAATCTTTATAAACATCTTTGTTTTTCTATGAAAATGTCAACAGTCTGGACGGAGGAGCTTTTTACGTTGGACTGCAACTGAAGGAACAAAGGGTTTGGCTACTGGTTCTCCTCACGGATTTGCTGCAAAATGTTAATGAGGCTCTCTAGTCCAAATACGTAGCCGCGGTCAGGTCCGTCGTGGACGGTTTGGTCATCCCGGAAACCTTTGAAGGTGCTGTGGGCGAAGTCTATCATGCGCACATCCACACTCAGCACCTGAGGAGGTGTATGGGGCTCAGAGGCCGGTGGCTTCTCCAGAGAACCAAGCAGTGTGGCCTGATTTTCCTTTTCAGGCGGCAGTTCTGAGGGTTTCTGCCACCCGTCTACAGACTCTGGATCCTTGCCCTCATATATGATGAGCAGCGAGCTGGAGTAGAAACGGTATGAGGCCTGGCGTTCCAGGACAGCCTTCAGGCTGCACAGTTTGCTCAGGATAGGCTCAAAAAGGTCTTTGCGCAGTTGCATGCCATTGTGCATGAACTGAAAGAGTGCATGCCGAAATCCCTCAATGGAAAGACTACGGCCATAGTACTTGTTCCTGCATAGATAATGACCTGTGTCCATCTGGTACACCTGCAGAATAAGGAGATGAGGAGAGGTTGGTAAGGCTGACGCAACTAAATGAAGCTATGATCAAAGTGGTTTGTGATTCAGGAAATAGCTTGATTATATGGTCTTCAAGCCTTTCAGTGGCTTTTGCTTTCAATCACTTTGCTCTTTGGTCAGGTCAATGTTTTAAGCTACACGATGTAACTTTTTTTTAATAAAAAAAAAAATATATGACAATGTAATTAAAGGGTTAGTTCACCCAAAAATGTATAATTTACTCACCATGAAGCCATCAAAGGTGAACAGTAAACCATATGGCTTTAGAGGGTTAATAAAGGCCTTCTGAAGTGAAGTGATGAGTTTTTGTAAGAAAAATATCAATATTTATAACTTCATAAACTAGAATTACTGGCTTCCGTACACGAGACGATTCCGCCGTAAGAGTGAACTTTGACCTGACGCATGATGTATTGACGAACACGGAAGCACAGAGGATAGAGCAAAACAAAACACCGGTCACGAATTAGAAGTCTAAAAAGAGAATTTTTAAAGAGAAATGTCGGAGGAGCTTGTGTTTGTTGCATCCTACTACATCCTATGTCATATGCCGCCGGAACTCGACTCTCTCGTGAGCACATGAATGGATGTTACCGAAAGCTAATGATTATACTCTATAAAGTTATAAATATGGATATTTTTCTTACAAAAACGCATCGCTTCACTTCAGAAGGCCTTTATTAACCCCCGGAGCCATATGGATTACTTTTATGATGGATGGACACACTTTTTTGGGCTTCAAATTCACGGTAACCTTTCACTCCAATTATAAAGCTTGGAAGAGCCAGAATATATTTTAATAAAACTCCTTTTGCGTTTGGCTGAAAGAAGAAAGTCACATACACCTTGGATTGCTTATATGGGATAATTTTTGGGTGAACTAACCCTTTAATGAGGGTACGCAAAAAGAATCCACCTTCCAAACCGTGTCTTAACTCAAATACACTTTGATAAACCTATAAAACAAAACAAGCAAAGTTTACAAGCAAAAAAGGAAAGCAACAGAGTCTGTATTAAAACCCGGATCTATATTGGCTTGCCTTTTCAGAGGTTTGGAAGGATTTAAAAGCAACACAGAGACTACTTTATTCTTACTTAACAGGTAAGATATTTATTGAACCGATAGATAGCCATGTAGCTCTCAATTTCATTAAAACATTTGACCTCATCAGACTAGCAATTGTTATTTCTAACTTTGTGAACAACTTCAACGTTTCCAATAAGTCAAAACTACAGCAATAGATATACCACCTGCTTAGATGACATTTTTTTTAGATTTACATGTGTGCACCGGTGCTGAATAATTAAACTCTGCTCCAGTGTTATAGAAGCTTATGGGTAGCCATATTCAATTTGAAATGTAATATGCAAAATGGCAATGCAATATACAGTGCTCAGCGTAAATGAGTACACCCCCTTTGAAAAGTAACATTTTAAACAATATCTCAATGAACACAAAAACAATTTCCAAAATGTTGACAAGACTAAGTTTTATATAACATCTGTTTAACTTATAACATGAAAATAAGGTTAATAACATAACTTAGAGAATAAAATTTTCAGTTTTACTCAAATTATGGTGATGCAAAAATGAGTACACCCTACTAAAAGTCTCTGGAGCAAAGCTAAATTTTAGACTACAAATGTCTAATTTAACAAGAATTCAACCACAGGTGAGTCTAATTATTCATTACACAGGTGTCCAAGCAGACAGTTGACAATAAAAGGGTGTTAAAACTCCTTCCCATTTCATGCTGTCAGCAATGGCACCACATGGAAGAGAAATGTCACAAGACCTGAGAAAGAAAATAATTTCTTTACACCAGAAAGGTAAAGGCTACAAGAAGATCAGCAAAGCTTTACTTATCAGTCAGAATACTGTAGCAAAAATGGTACAAAAAGTTTAAAAAGATGGAACTGCAACCATCTCAAAGAGATGTCCAGGTTGTCCACAGAAGTTAACAAGTCAAGTCAAGTCACCTTTATTTATATAGCGCTTTTTACAATGTAGATTGTGTCAAAGCAGCTTTACATTGATAACTGGTACATTATTTGGCTGCACAGCAGCTCTTAAAAGAATAGTGTCAATGCAGGCAGATCAAAGCACTGTTGAATATCAAATGTCAAGTCAAATGTCAAGTGTCCCCAACTAAGCAAGCCAAAGGCGACAGCGGCAAGGAACCCAAACTCCATCAGGTGACATCAGGTGGCAGACAAGTGGCAAATAGGTGTTTAAATGGAGAAAAAACCCTTGGGAGAAACCAGGCTTAGTCGGGGGGCCAGTTCTCCTCTGGCCAACAGTGCTTTGTTACGATTTAGGTAGCTATCATAAGTCCGACAGGATCGCAACATTCAAAGTATTTATTCCAGTTCCATCCAATTGAGGATTGTATTCATCACGGCTGTTGAGGAACTGTGTCGTGGCTGTCGTGTCGATGAGGCCCTCAGAGTGGATGATCTAGTTGACTCAATCTCTGCTGATACTTCAGGGCTGCGTTGTGGTCGTGTCAAGGCGCAGGTCCTTGGTCTCACCTGGATACGGCCTGGATCCGGTTGACTACGGTGAACCTCGGGATAACCAGAAAGACTAATATTAGCGTAGATGCCATTCTTCTTCCGATGTAACGAGTACATCAGGTGTTATAGGAAGTGTTCCCGGTTCCGGCTGACCTAATTTATGCAGCCTAATAATCCTTTAACGGATTTGAAAATATAAATTGGTAATGTGTTATGTGTATGCCAGGTTAAAGAAATGCGTTTTTAGTCTAGATTTAAACTGACAGAGTGTGTCTGCTTCCCGAACAATGCTAGGAAGATTGTTCCAGAGTTTAGGTGCCAAATAGGAGAAGGATCTACCGCCTGCGGTTGATTTTGATATTCTAGGTATTATCAGCTGGCCTGAATTCTGAGATCGCAATAGACGTGAAGGACTATAATGAATTAGGAGCTCGCTCAGGTACTGGGGAGCTAAACCATTTAGTGCTTTGTAAGTAATTAGCAAGATTTTAAAATCTATACGATGTTTAACAGGAAGCCAATGCAGTGTTGACAGAACTGGGCTAATATGGTCATACTTCCTAGTTCTAGTAAGAACTCTAGCTGCTGCATTTTGTACGAGCTGTAGTTTATTTATCAGGCGAGCAGAACAACCACCCAGTAGAGCGTTACAGTAATCTAGCCTTGAGGTCATGAACGCATGAACTAACTGTTCTGCATTTTTCATTGAGAGCATATGTTGTAGTTTAGATATATTTTTAAGATGGAAGAATGCGGTTTTACAGATGCTAGTAACATGGCCTTCAAATGAAAGATTGGTATCAAAGAGCACACCCAGGTTCCTAAGAGACGACGAAGACTTAACAGAGCAGCCATCAAGTGTTAGACAGTATTCTAGGTTATTACGTGAAGAAGTTTTTGGTCCAAAAATTAGAATCTCTGTTTTTTCTGAATTTAGTAGTAGGAAATTACTGGTCATCCAATTTTTTATATCAGCTATGCATTCTGTTAATTTTGTGAATTGGTAAGTTTCGTCAGGGCGCGAAGAAATATAGAGCTGAGTATCATCAGCATAACAGTGAAAACTAACGCCATGCTTCCTAATGATATCTCCCAAGGGTAGCATGTACAGAGTGAACAGCAACGGTCCTAGTACTGAGCCTTGCGGTACTCCATATTGAACTTGTGATCGATATGACATCTCTTTGTTTACTACTACAGACTGATAACGGTCAGATAGGTATGATTTGAACCATGACAATGCAATTCCACTAATGCCAACATAATTTTCGAGTCTATTTAAAAGAATATTGTGATCAATTAACACCTCGACAGGAGCGTCTTCTGATGAGAAGGGTTGAAGAAAATTGGCATGCAAGTTCACTGCAGTTATCTAAAGAAGTAGAAAGACAAACTGGGGTGACTATTTCCCATGACACAATAAGGGTGTACACTGCAGAGGAATGGCATGCATGGGTGCTGTCCACGAAAGAAGCCTCTCCTAAAGCCCAGACACAAAAAAGCCCACCTAGAGCTTGCCAGGGCCCCTGCAGACAAAGATGAAGACTACTGGGACTCTATACTTTGGAGAGATGAGACCAAGATAAATGTTTTTGGAACTGATGGCTTCAAAACTGTATGGTGTCACAAAGGTGAGGAATACAAAGAAAAATGTATGGTGCCTACAGTGAAACATGGTGGTGGCAGTGTCCTTATGTGGGGCTGCATGAGTGCTGCTGGTGTCGGGGAGCTGCATTTCATTGATGGCATCATGAATTCACAGATGTACTGCTCTATACTGAAAGAGAAGATGCTACCATCACTCCGTGCCCTTGGTCGTCGTGCACTTTTCCAACATGACAACGATCCTAAACACATTTCTGAAGAAGAACAGGGTGAAAGTGATTCAGTGGGCAAGTATGTCTCCTGATCTGAACCCAATCGAACACCTATGGGGAATTCTAAAGAGACAAGTTGAGTATCACTCTCCATCCAGCATCCAGTCTCTAAAAGAGGTCATTCTTGAAGAATGGAAAAAGACAGATGTCTTTTGTCTTTGATGACAGATGTCAAATGTCACCAACTTGTTCATTCCATGCCCAGAAGACTTGGTGCTGTCATTAAAAATCATGGAGGCCATACAAAGCACTAGATGTAGTAATTTTTGTTGTGGGGTGTACTCATTTTTACATCACCCTAATTTGAGTAAAACTGAAAATTTTGTTCTCCAAGTTATATTATAACCTTACTTTCATGTTATAAGTTAAACAGATGTTATATAAAACTTATCTTGTCAACATTTTGGAAATTGTTTCTGTGTTCATTGAGATATTGTTTAAAATGTTACTTTTCAAAGGGGGTGTACTCATTTACGCTGAGCACTATATAAAATGGCAACGCATTTCTCTGTATTTAAATTTACATTTTCCATACCATATGTGCAATGTTTGGAACAAAATGATAATTCAAATTCAATAATATAATTTACATTTGTTATTTCCTACATAAGTTTTAACATATAATTTAAACATATATTTTAACGTTTTATTAGCAAAATTAAAATTAAAATGTATTACAGAAATTATTATAATAGTTTAACATGTTTAAGCAAAAATTGTTGCAAATGATCATTTAAATGTTATTTTTCTTAGGGTGTTTGAAATCACACCTAGTTCGTTTGAGCCCTCCAAATGCTCTTAGAGTGTTTCGGCGTGTATATGTGAACAAAACAAGTGAGTCTACTAGATTGTGAACACCAAAAGGACTGAGGTCACTTTCGGCTGGTTCCCTTTCTTTTTCACTTTAAGTGAACTGGGTTTGGTTCTTTTAAAACAAACTATATGTGAAAACACCCTTAATTGCATTTACACTCATAGTTAAGACACTTGAGATCGCATTTTCAATAAATGCCCCCGCAATAAGTATAGCAAAATTCAATGTGGAATTGAAAATGTAATCCGAACCGATCACGTCCCCGCCCCGCCCTGTCAATCACTGCACCAAGGTGGGGCCAGGTGATGGAAACATGGGGGTGGCAGACAGAGCTATTAAGAGCGAGGAATTTACTGAAGTGGAGCAAAAACAGAGAAATGTCAATGTTTCTGAAGATTATGCATGTCAGTCAGTGATAGAATTAGTACGTTATTAGAACCATAGATATTTATGGTTAGAACGCCACACAGAGGTCTTTGATTTTCCTAGCACTTGTGCACCTTATTGTGAGATATCACACGCTGTGGCGTGCCCGTTAAAGTGCTAAAACAACCGCGGCGCCACGAGTGAGCAATGCTTTACAACAGGTTACTTTACTCATAAAAATAATCTTAGACAAGCTGTCTGAGATTATTGCGGGCTATATCAGTATGGTTGTATTTTTTTTATCTCTTTACCATTCTGATTGTTGTTTATGCATCAATAATAGGCCTTCAATAAAATGATCTGTAGTCCATCTGGATGCTAATGTTATTTATAAAAATAATAATAAATAATAATAATTTCTATTCCCAAAAATAACTGATGTTTAAACCCCTCTTTCACACCCTAGAAAATTGTTTATGAACATTTTATTTAAAACTTCACAACTAGTAATGTTTTTCAACACTGTACAAAAGCTATCATGCCAAAAAACTCCTGTTCCAGCACATCCTAGATCTGCTCAATTGGACTGAGATCTGGTGACTGTGAAGGCCATTTGAGTATACTGAACTCATTGTCATGTTCAAGAAACCAGTTTGAGATGATGTGAGCTTTGTGACATGTGTATTATCCTGCTGAAGTAGCCATCAGAAGATATGTAGCCTACACTGTGGTCATAAGGGGCTGGACATGGTCAGCAACAATACTCAGGTAGGATGTGGCTTTTAAAGGATGTGCAATTGGTACTAAGTGTGCCAAGAAAATATCCTCCACACCATTATACCACCAGCACATGTTCACATCAGACCAAAGTGCTTTCTAAAAATGATGTGAAAGATGGGTTTAGACATCACCAGAGTTATTTTTGGGAACAGAAATGATTATTATTATTATTATTAGTAAATAACACTTATTAGCATCCAGATGGACATCGTAGGCCTATAATTGATGCATAACATCAATCAGACTGGTAAAGAGAGAGAGATAAAAATACAACCATACTGATATAGCACGCAATAGTAAAAATAAGCTTCCATTAAATACAATACTACTTAATTATGAATAACAGTGTTTTTTTTTTATGTAAATATGGGTTTGTGTTGAAGAGCCGCTAACACAGTAATCTTTTCACATAATGTTTCCTCTCTTAAAATGCAAGCGCGTGTAAATGTCAGCATTATCATATATGTCAAAAGAACTTAAGTGTGTCAGGTAAAACAAGAGCTTACTGATGCAGTTCAGTCTGCTATTTTATTCCAACCGTTACTCCTGATCGGAGGCTTCCGTAAATATTTAGTTTATACGTAAAGTTACACTTCAACTAAATTAAATGGTGCACAAAAACATTTAGTAGTGTAATTTACGGTAAGGCTAATTTGTAACTTACACATAGCTGGTGCAACCGGCCCCTGGAGAGCTATGCTGAATTCAGAACGGCATACTAGCTTACTACTTTTATCTTTCTATGGCAGAAACAGTGAGAGTAGTATGCTAGTATGTAGTAGTATGCTAGTTCTGAATTCAGCACTACATTCCTGCAGTCTTCACTTGCAACTGCCTGTCATTTTCAAGTAACCCTGAACACCTTGATCAGCTGCTTCAGGTGTGTTTGATTGGAGTGAAGCCAAACTCTACAGGATGGTCACTCTCTAGGAGCAGGGTTGAAGACCCTCCTATTCTATAGACATACACATTTACATTTACAAATTACCATAATGACATTTGTAAGGGACTCCTGTCTCATCTTTAGATTCAAACTTGGGTGACATTATATGAGTACCAACTACTAGGCCAAGAGTCTAAAATTCTAATCCTGAACTAATTCAAATCAGCACCACTGCAGTACTGGTGCTTCCCTGACTATGTTTTATTGTTCCGATAAACGTGTCTCAGGTCAAAGCCAAACGCACCTGCATGCCGCACACACGCACTCCTAACGTGGCAGATGTGCTTTGCTCGCATTTCTTCATCTGGCGGGCGGCCTTTTCCTCTGATGCATCATCGCCGTGTTGCCGGGTGCCCATCTTCAAGTCCAGGATGCAGGGGTAGTTGAAATGATGGACCACATTTTCCAGCAGCAGAAATTCTGGTGGAGGTTTTGGGTCAAGGATCATAAGAGAGCAAATACATATGCACACAGTTGTTTTACATGTATTTATACTATGGTATGTCTGAATACTCGATTCTGATTGGCTGGAATATATGCGTTAAAACTGTTTAAGGCACAGATAGCTCCAGTATAATCACTATTGTAAATGAATGCACTGCCATTACTGTAGCATGTGCATGTAAACATTCAGGAGCACAGAAACTTGATGTCAAGGCTGCCCCATGACTTACATTAATAAAACAGCATTGATTCTGGAAAGCTACATCATATTTCTTAGCAGTGCGTTGACAACGCCACTTAAGTTATTAAACTGATGATGGAACTCAAGGAAGCATGATAGCAGGAGAGCGACTGCTAATTGCAAAATGATTTGCATCATGTGTGATATTCAATGTTGATGCAACAGTTTCGTGTTCACTGAATTGAATGCAACAGTTTACATAGAAATGGTTTTACAAATTATTTTGACATTAATTTGTTCTGCTTGTGATTTGTGATTTAAGCCAGAAACAGACTTGCTTGAACAGTAGCTAACCTTAGTAGTCAAAATGAGCATCACTCAGGCACAAAATAAAAGTCTAAAATGTTTCCAAGCAGCTCATGTCCTAAATGTTTAAACTAGCAGATTCATTTTACCTTATTTATAAAGTGCCAATTTAAAATACAAGGTATAAGGTACACCTCTGGAATGATTGAAAGCAAACAAGCTATAGAGAATTAGAACATTAATTACACTGATAGATAAATAAGTAAAGCATTAAGAACTACATAAAGCTAACCTATCCTTTTCAGAAAACCTCAATGTAAATGTTAAGATCCAAAGAGCAGTTTTAAACCAGCCCTTTTATTATTCCTCTGGTAATGAAAATACTTTTATTGATTAATTTCGTTTAATTGACTCAATTCAACTGCTTGTCAAAGAAAGTAAATTTGTCAAATTTGTCTATCAACTATATATACTTTTTTTCCCCAAACCAAAATGTTGTGACAAAAATCTGACATGCTAACTCTAGAGTAAGATACTGTAGAGCTTCCTGTCTTTGGACTCGGAGCGCATGCGGCTCAGCTGTTGTTTATGGCAGCGGAGACTCCAGGGGTTGTGGCTGATCTTCTCTGAGCTCAGGCCGCTGTTGCTGTCCAGCATCTGGAAGGGCACATCTGAATGAATCTGGAGATCCAGAAGAGGACTCTTCAACTCCTGCAGACTACAGAGACACACTATTACCCACAATCCAATGTAAGTGTGACACCTGAGAATGTTTCGTGATTGCCAACTCTTAGAATTAATATATTTTACACGGGAATGTTTGCTTGGCAAGTTTACTGATTCACACAGATCGGCTTGATAGAAAGCACTGTGTTATTATCACAGAGATCACGTTTCCAATGTGATCAGTTGTGCAAATTTTAAATTCAATTATTCAAAATAATAAGTGAAATTGAAATTTGCACAACTGATCACATTGAAAACGTGATACCGGTATATAAGTTCATACCGGCATGAAAATTTCCTCACCATGACATCCCTAGTTCACAATGAATGTTAAAATGTTTCATTTAAATTATAATATGTTTTATAAAAATATAAAAAAGATAAAATATTTGCTGTAATTTCCACTTTCTTTTTATTTTTGTTGTTGACTTTTAATCAGAGTAAAATTGACAAAATAAATATATGACATGAAGAAATATTAGCTAAATTTAAAGGATAATTTTGTCACAAGACTAAAACTACAGTACAGCATGCAGAAATGAACACTGGAGCTGACCTTATAAGTTGGATTAAAAATGTTATGCACTTTAGTTGAAAGTGAGATGCTTAATAATGGACAAATTATCTTGACAATGAACAAAATACAGGCATGTGTTCAGCCAAGGACAAAAAAGCAGGTAAGCAGGTTAAAGCTACTCATTTGCTGACAACAGATTTAAAAGGTGTGCATCGTTTTCACACATTCATGAGTGGAGCAGCATTTACTGTGAACTGAGATGCTTCAAAACATTAAAAATGCATGTAAAAGAAAGTCCTCACTCTGTAACATGTAGTGCATCAGACTATATATTTATATTATTAAATCAGAGCCTTTGCCAAATGTGCCAAATCACATTCATGCATCCATGCATTGTTACAAAGTATTCAAAGTTATCAGCCAGTTGGCGAGTATCACGTTTCATACAGTATACTGACCAATGCATTTTTTTTTTTCCACTTGGCGAATAACCTGGAGGAAAGCTTCTGTTGGAAGCTACCGTATCCATGCATAAAATAAATATATTTTAAATGTATTTGAAAACAGCAATTTTCCAGACAGATTAGTGCAATTTTATGGGTCATACGTCTCAGGTTGGAAAATCTGTATGAATACGGAAAAAAAATCACATCCCTGGCTCTGGGATGCTGCTGTTGGCACTGAAAGTTTTGCTGTGTTCATTGTGGTTGTCATAAGTGGTGGATTCTTTTACACATATTGCCATTATACATAGACCTTCACTCACTTGTCGTTGCCATCGCTGTCGAGAGCCGGCCTGTCCTCTTTGTGCTCGCTGCTGGAGCGATGGAGGCTACGGCGAGAGTGTTTTCGGCGAGGCTGATCTCTTTCGGACAGCTCTTCATGGTCCAGCCCCTCGCTCTCTTCATATGGATATGCAACCAGATTGATGTAGCCATCAGAGTCACCCTCAAAACACACCAGCACCACACCTAGACAACAACAAGAACATTTGCATGTCAACTATTGAGATCTTGTGTATGCTAAGAATCCAATAAAGAAAGACATAATAAAAACATTAACATTGATTTAGTTTACAAAATTGACACATTATGACGCAAAACTTAAATTATACCAGGTTTTGGACTAAATTATTGTTTCAGTGGTGAATCTCCATTAATAAACACTTGCTAATCTATTAAGGGCAAATGTACACATACACAACAAGCAAAAGAGGACACATAATTATTGAAGTCCAAAGCCACAGTCATGTGATTTTATGAAAAATCAACATGGAATTACTGCTGATATAAATCAGCAGGTACCAAAAACTGAACTGTACATTTTTACATTGGTCATGAACACACTTCAGTTAATTATAGTACTGTCATTAAATATAATTACCTTCTGTATAAATTCAAGTACAAGCTTCAAATTTATTCCTGAAAATATTTATATAGTGACAACCGAATTTACATAACTGTACAGCGTACACAACTAAACAAAGTGTTGTAAATGCAGTGACACTGATAGCCAATCAGAAACCACGGCATGTTTTGACACATTCACAAATTTGCACCTCTGTTAATGATAATTTATTAATATTTTATGGATGTTAATGTCTCTGAGGGAAGGGTAAGAAGGATATAAATAGAGATTTAAGAAAAAGCTTTTGCTGAATAACTGATGGTTTGGGTAAAGAGAAAGACAAGACATATAAACATTGATAGTGATTCAAAGAAAGCCATAACTGAGTTTACAGAACTGCCCAAATGCCACAAAAGCAGCACTCAGATAGGAGCTCAGATAGATGTACATGTGTGGGAAGGACACAATGAGACAGGAGGCAAGTGGGAAGGGCTGAATAATCCCATCATGCCTCCGTCTTGAAGCTCATATTTAGTTCCACGATCCATCCTCAGTGATGTCAGCCTAGCAACGTGAGCTGATGAATGAAGGCTGTGATGATGCCTAATGATCTAATTCAGGAAGAGCTCTGTTTAATAGGCTTTAGAGACTTACATCTGAGCTTGTTTTGCAGCAGTCTTGAGAAGACGTGCTGTACACCGAGCTGATCTAGTGCCATGGTTGGCTCTGGAGTTTCCTTCAGGTATCTGCTCAGTAACTGTTGATTTTAAGATCCACCAAGATCAGCCTTGATCAGACTCTAGTCTTTGATATTTTGCATAAATAGGTAATTAATTCTCCTATTTTCTGGCTGCTTTCAAAATGTTTCATTTAAGCAGAAGCAATTTATCTGTGACAAACACACACACACACACACACACACACACTAGAGACAGGATGCTAAATAAGCTAAAAAATATATATTTTATATATATTTTAAAGTATAGATTTATACAGTACTACAGTGCAGTCTGATAAGACAAATTACATTTTGTTTACACAAAATCTCCGTCAGACACTGACAGACATATGGCAGGCTGCTACAGTGCCATGGCAAAAGATATTTTACCTGTGTTGTGACTTTGCAGTCTGAAGTAAATGCGATGGGATAAATAGACTGGGTACTATGGCATTCCACTTCTATTGTACCATCAACCACAATGGAAGAGGCCTGTGGAGATGTTGAGGCTGAAGAACAACTTTTCAATCAACTTTAAATAAATTATTAAATTGTTAAAAAAGTGTTTATTAGAATTTAGAATAGAATAGAATTTATTAGACACTCTTTTTGATTATTAAAATTTAATTAAACCATTCAAGTGCAATCCAGAAAAAAATAAAACAGAAAACATGGAATTTGGTGAAAAAATAAAACTCACAGGACCCTAATTACAGCTGTAAGAAGTTTTATTTTGAAATGACCTGGATTTCAGCCTTGATGGTCACAATTATAGACAAACACAATCTGACTAATAACACACACACACATTTGCACAAGGGCCATTCTTTTTGCTTGGAAGACAAATAGTTGTGTAAACTTTAGTGAAATGAGTAGAAAACATGTAGCCTTCTGAAAATCTTCTATTTGTTTGCCAGCTAAAGAGGTCATATGAATTTGTAACCCCTAAAACTACCCTGCGCCAGTCTCGTTTATAACACTCATCCCACTCTGTTGACATTTAAAAACAATGCCATGTGATTCATAAGGACAGGCCTATTTATAACCCCTGCTGTGACTAGATGAGGGAAATAACAAGCTTCAAAGTTACTCTAACATGGCCTGAAATAGTCAGTGGAAGTTACAGATGTATGGCATGCATTTAGCCCCATCAAAACTCACAGGGTTCATATGGAAGGTATGCTGTGAATCTAGAATGTGAGATGTTTTGGGGGGTGGTGATGGTGAACACAGGACAGATGCTAAAAGACGTGAGTGTCACGCATACACATTTGCACTGCAGACAAATAATAGCGGCTGCCTGAACAACTCTATTCCATGTGCTGGCAGGAGTGTTACTTGAGTAAGGCACTTTCATTGCTTTACCTAAGCATTATTTTGGGGAATCTGCACTTCTTTTCCACTCAGTTTAGTCAAGTACAGATTTGACAAGCCATCATGACTGGAGGTGTGTAATTTCTCTGTTACTTGCAGCACCAAACAAAATGCAATAAAGAAATGGACTTCACATAATGATGACACAAAGTACACAAACCTACTCAACCCTCAACAATGCAAATAAATCACTCACATATGCGACTAAATCTTCACTCTGGGCGACTAAAATAATGTATATCATTGGCCAGTGGCTAATAAATTCTTAGATTTTACTCACCCGTTTGTGTTAGAGGCTAAGTATAAGTTTAGCATAGATATATTTTCACTCGCTGAACACTCTGACTGAGTGCTTGAGAGTTTCGCTCGTCGACGTTAAAGATCCGTACTGTGCTGGTTTAGAAAGGTATAAACAGAAAATCACAACATATTTTGGACGTAAACCTTATGTTATGAAGAGGAGCGATTTTTCTACTGAATTGAAAGACTTGACTGCCATCGAGGAGGTAGATATAGAGAATGTGAAGCTGCCATGTTCAGTTCTAGTCTGGATTGTTTATATCGCGCTGCCTTTCTGCTAGTGAAGTTAGGGCAGTATTGTTGATTTTCTGTCGTGATTGTAAAAAAAAAAATGTCGCCATTGTAGGTAATTTATGCTGAATCAAGAATTGCAACAGGAGCTCACATCATCGTTCAGGGAAAAAACTGGACAGTGTAATACAATTTTCGCCTTTTTTTATGTGTAAAAACACTAAGGGAAGCAGGTTGAGGTGGTGACAGGGAGACGCCGTATATCAAATCTAATAATGTCACTGATTGAACCCACTCCCTATCACTCAATAAAACTGTCCACTGAATGCCCCTCTGATTCTCCTCCGTGGTCATATGGGAAAGTGAATTTTTACAAAGAAAACATTAAAACTACAGTTACATTTACACCCTTCCAACAAAAAAATTGATCAACTTCTGTCAGCTTGTTGAAGACATTTTTTTTTTATTTGGACGTTTTCTACCATATGATGGCTGAAGCAGCAGCACGTGCCTCTTTGCCCTCCAGCCGCATTTCGCATGCTGCAATGACGTCATGTGCAAACAACCTATACATTAATGCGAGAGCGCATCAATGTACTGTGCAGCACAAATCTCTCCACAAAACTCGTGCGCTCTCAAATATAGTGTCCTCATGGCTCTACTATGGCTCAGATATTACGTGAATATAATCACATTATGAAATAAATGTTTTTTCTCCAAAACACATTGGCCACAATTATTGGCACCCTTTTATTCAATACTTTTTGCAACCTCCTTTTGCCAAGATAACAGCTCTGAGTCTTCACCTATAATGCCTGATGAGTTTGGAGAACACCTGTCAAGAGATCAGAGACCATTCCTTCATGCAGAATCTCTACAGATCCTTCAGATTCCCAGCTCTATGTTTGTGCTTCTCTTCAGTTCACTCCACTCATTTTCTTTAGGGTTCAGGTCAGGGGACTGGGATGGCCATGGCAGAAGCTTCATTTTGTGCTCAGTGACACATTTTTGTGTTGGTTTTGAAGTTTGTTTCAGATCACTGTCCTGATGGAAGATCCAACCACAGCCCATTATTGGATTTCTAGCAGAAGTGGTCAGATTTTGATTTTTTTAGTTTTATCTGACCATAGAAGCCGGTCCCGTTTGTTCCAGTCTTGTCTGACAACTGAATATGCTGGAGATTGTTTCTGGATGAGAAAGAACAACCTGTGGGGATGTAGGTGCTGTTTGATTTTTTTTTTTTTAACTTGAGACTCAAGACTCAACTAATCTCTGCAATTCTCTAGCTGTGATCCTTGGAGAGTCTTTGGCCACTCAAACTTTCCTCCTCACTGCACATTAGGACGATTTAGACACACGTCCTCTTACAGACAGATTTGTAACACCTTTAGTTGATTGGAACTGAATCACACAGTGGATTATTGCCCTGATAGTGGAAATGCTTATTAAAAGGGTGATGCATAAACTGCTGTCAAAGTAGATGCAGTGATCAGAGAGGACCGTTAAAGCTGAACATCTCAAGAGAAGAAAGACTGGAACAGAATTCTAGCCAGTTCTCTAGCTGTGATCCTTGGAGAGTCTTTGGCCACTCAAACTTTCCTCCTCACTGCACATTAGGACGATTTAGACACACGTCCTCTTACAGGCAGATTTGTAACACCTTTAGTTGATTGGAACTGAATCACACAGTGGATTATTGCCCTGATAGTGGAAATGGGGATTTTCAATGCTTTAGCTACTTTCTTACAGCCATTTTCTATTTTGTGAACCTCAACAATCTTTTGCTGCACATCAGAACTATATTCTTTGGTTTTACTCATTGTGATGAATGATTACGGGAATTTGGTCTTTCCTCGTGTTTATACTTTTGTGAAACAGGAAGTCATGGCTGGACAATTTCATGTTCATGATCACCCTGGTGTGCTAAAAAATGTTTCTGTTTTAGGTGGGTTTGTCACGTGTTTTAGTTCATTTTCCTGTGTTTCAATTTGTTTCCATGGTTTATATCTTTCATTTGATAATCATCTACACCTGTTATTCATTTAGTTGATTAGTTTGTCTTGTCCATTACACAATTATAGTTACCCAAATTTGATAATTCCAGTGATCTAGAAATCTACAGAACTTTCTGCGGATGGCGATTTGGCATTGGCCTGCTTATTAAAAGGGTGATGCATAAACTGCTGTCAAAGTAGATGCAGTGATCAGAGAGGACCGTTAAAGCTGAACATCTCAAGAGAAGAAAGACTGGAACAGAATTCTAGCCAGGTTGTTTTCATCAATCTCTGGACTCTGGCTTTCCTCTGACATGACACTGGATGTCATAACATCCCACTTCACCGCACCTGCTCCTGAGGGCTCCGTTTTCTGTGGTTGCTATATCAGAGCAACTACAATTTTATGATAATAACAAAATGGACCTGTTCTTGTCTCTCATGACAGCTCACATCCTGTGTCAGACAATGTTCTGTACACCAGACAGACCTCACCATCTGACAGCAATCAGGCATTATGCTAAATAAGTGAGAACAGAGGCTGGGTGCCACAGAGCTGTACATGATACAGACAACAGGAACATAAGGATGACAAAACAGGAAATGAGATAAACTGACTGTTTAAAGATGCAGTCCCTTTACTGTTCCTCCCCCAAAACGCACAAACACGCAATGCAAGAGTGGATGTCACTTTATCATAGCTGAAGCGAAGCAAAACTATGCTTAATGAAAAATAAAGCGAAGACGACAAACGAACAAAGAAAAACAAAAAATGAACATACAGTACACAAGAGTATATACAAGCAAGAGTTGGTTGTTAGTCACCAGCAGCACATCAGTGCCAGACAAACAATGACAGTCAAAACATTACAACAGCAGCATATCTTGGTTCTGCGAAATGTAGCAAAACCAATGTTACTCACGTCTGAAGCAGAAACACCACAACATTTGCGTCCTTTTCAGGCCTTCCCGCTGAGGCCTCTCCAGCACTAGAAAGCTCTCTTTACTACAGTCTTTCTTCAAATCTCCCTCTTGCTCACTCTCTCTCCTCCCCCATGATGAGCGGACACACCCCCTACGGCTGATTGGCTACAGGTGTTGTGGTGCTCGGTCCAATCCACTGCACCTAGTTCACACTAGATTTACATCACTAGCATTCCCACTACATACTGCATGCAAAAGTGGCAAAAGCTTTACCAAAACTGCAAGCTCTAAGTTGACTGGTTGACATGAATCAGGCTGCACAGGTTTATATCACCCTGGAAACCAAGCTACAATGAGAAATTCCGAGTAGTAATGCACCAAAATTAATTTTTTACAGAAACACTGAAATTAAAGTTTTCATTTAGCCAAAAAACTAAAATAAAGTTTATTAAATGATAAATTAAGTTATTAAATGTATTTAATAATCAACACTAAAATAAAAACAGTTGTATAATCATTTAAAGGCAACCTTTATACAAAATTATGCAAAATCCACTTTTACATGGTGTTTAGACATAAATGTGTGTTGGCAGTGTGTGAACACAACCAACCTACAATGATAAAAATCCACCACTCCTTTTTTTAATCCCTATTAAACCAAAGCAGTCTCATTAGACATGCCGTTTTGATTCTCTGAGCAGTGTGACGTTTCTACTAGGGGTGGAACGGATCGTAGTTGATCCGTGATCCGTATGGACAAGGCCCCACAGTTCGGTACGCATGTGATTCACAGATTAATTGCAGTTTATCCATCATAGAGTAAAAGTTTATCATTTGCATGTGTTTTGTCTTGCCAATTTACACATTCAAGTGATTTTAAAACATTCATTCAAGTGCAAGAAGATGTGAAAGAGAACTCAATTCAGCACTCGTGTTGTTTTCTGAATTATCTTTCTGTTTTCTCTGTTTTCAGACACGTGCAGATAGCACACGAACACCGGATTCAGTTCTCTTTTGCGTCTTTTGTGCTTGAACGGACACATACACACAAAATGATCTCAAAATACTCATCTCAGCGAGTTTCCTTGTTAAAGGGTTAGTTTACCCAAAAATTTAAATTCTGTCATTAATTACTCACCCTCATGTCGTGCCTAACCCATAAGACCTTCGTTCATCTTCAGAATATAAATTATATTAAAGATATTTTTGATGAAATCCGAGAGCTTTCTGGCCTCCAATAGACTGCAACGTTATTACCACTTTCAAGGCCCAGAAAGGTAGTAAAGACATGTAAAGTGACAGTAGCCCGACTAATAAACCTGCTGCAATGTTAAACAACAAAAGACAAAGATAAAATCACTTTTGTAGCTTTAACAAAGATAAATCATTCAGTTTATACAGTGAAGACATGCAGTGTTATTTTACATTTGATTATTAAATTCTGTACCCGAATACTACTGTTAGACCTACCTGAAAAACTTAAAGCACTGTTTAATTAATTTGTATCATTGTACTATTGTATCCGAGTTATTTTTTTTTTCTGGCTGAAATTTATGGGCATTGAATAGCTTTTCTGAGGTAAATGTAACAATATGTGACAATGTTTACAAGCTGTTTTATTGACATCTTTCTGCAGTTGAAACACTGATTGAGCGATGACAGTGATCGGTCACAAAACTTTAAAGAGCATCAAAATTACTTTTATTGTGTGTTTGATTATAAAATCGGCAAAATTTGAAAGCTGACAATTTGCTTCATATTAAAACAAGCTTATTGTGATTAAGGCAGATTCACACTGCACCAACAGACTGCGACCAACACAAACAACCACCAGATTACAGTATGTCGCTTCTCAGACATTCCACGACCCGATAATAGAGTGGTGCAGGTATGACGTCACTTTGTAGGCCAACCGGCAGTTAGCAGCTGAATCCGAAAACCTAGGCAGCTGACTTATTGCCTCGATGCCTTATAAGGCAGCCCCGATGACTTGTAAGGCAGCGTTTGTGCATGAAGGCACCTCACGAAACTGATTTCGGACAGACTTCTGAGGCAGCTAACAGTTTAATGATCTACAGCAAAATAGCGCAAGCTTTGGTGAGAAATAAACAAATATTTAATTACTACAGTAGTAATTTCTCGATAGAAATGACATCAAAAGTGGAAAAAACATACATTTACATACAAACTGACCAGCAAATGCAACTTTATTGCGCCATCTTTATTTTTGTCACAGAATGGAATGCACAGGATTGTGGGATATCAAAGGAAGCAAAGGATACATCTATGCTGCCTTTAAAAATCGATAAGATGAAGGTATCTCAGGAAACAGGAAGTAAAGCTAACATTGGATTTGAACATGCATTGATGCCTTCCTACAATGAAATGTGTCCTACAAAGGCAGCATTTTCCAGGTTTTGGACGCAGCCAGCATCACACTGGTTCCTTCGACAAAAACCCAATAGGATTTTTCCATAGGCTTTTGGATTTTCGCAAAAAACAAGCTCTGTTATCATCAAAGGTTCATGATACTTACATGTTTTGTCCATCAAGATAATTTTCACAGAGGAACACAACTTTTATGAATTTTAAAGCCTAAATGCAGTCGCCAGAAGTAAAAAGCTAAAGGTAGGCTATAAACAAATTATACCACGGTCGTTCGACTTCAACGTCACCATCACTAAAGCTTCCAACAACTCTTTCAGTTTTTATCTAAAAACGTTTTCCCAGAAAGTTTGAGTTAGACTAGTTTATAAGAGCACAATTATGAGCATAATGAGGCTGTAAAAGTGAACTGAGCTTACCTGTTCGCTGTGATGACGTTTAATGTCGCCGACAGCCTCTGTAGTCCCATTTAGCCACTTGTTAGCAACCGCCTTTTTCAAGACACATAACAGCTTAAAAAAAAAAAAATCACGAATGGGGTAATACTGATCTATTTTATGCCATAGAATAAAACGTGAAAGTGCCTTGAGCTTGTGTTCACCACAGACCTTATTTCAGCCATTTAACCAAAATCCCATTCAAAAAACCCATTGACTTTGGCATGATGGAACCGGAAGTGCTAAAACCGGAAGTTTTGCCCTACAAAGTGACGTCATACCTGCACCACGCCGACAAATGTCAGTTAAAACTTATTTTGTTGATTCAATTGGCAAAAACAATCACCGACCAATGGCAACAGACGCCAACAGGCTGATCTAACAAAACCAGATGAAGTGTCTGTTGCCTTTGGTCTGAGTCTGTCGGTGTGAATAGGCCTTTAGATGGGAGGAACACTACAAATAGGCTATGTTCACAACTTCACACTGTCAGTTTTTGGGATTGACAACCGCATTTACTTGCAGGTGTGAGTCTCGAAATGTCCCGTTCACACAGCAACAACAGTAGTGTCTTGAACACTGTATGAACATGCAATGGGAGTCAAGTCCCTATATACCTTACCAGTAACCATAGCAACAGTGACCAAAGTAATATGATGATAAGATGGCAACATCCATAAAACTGAAAAGTCTTTTCATTTTTTGACACGTCAAGAGTCCAATCAAGCTGCGAGTTAATCTTTTAAATCTTCATTAAACGATGGCAGCTTTTATATCTGGATGAAGAGTGGAGCATTTGAGTCGCACATAGAACACAAAATTGACAGAAGCAGCTTTGGTGGAGAACAGTGACTGGATCTAAAACCTTCAGATGACACACAGCTCATATCTCCGTTGCTGTAAGTTACCGAAACCACATATGAATACTGTTGCACTGTCAACCTTTGTGACAACTATCCTATGCCACTCAGACACGCATTAAAGTACCCGAAGCAACTTTTCTCTATTTACAGGTATGATGAGACTAGTGTTGCCAAAAGTACCGACCACAATACCGAAAATGTGACTCTTTGGTATCGCTCAGTAATTTTGACAACACTAGATGAGACACACGGGCAAATGACGTATGAACGCAATTTATCACGAAAACCATCCCGTCAGTTCTAAAATATAGACATTTATAATAGGCTTACCATAGTGAATCAGAGTAAGACAAAAACATGTTTTGGAAGAAGGATTGATGATGTATTGACTCATTATTTAAATGTTGATAATTTTGATTAAAAAAATGCTTTGAAGTGCATGAATTTGGAGAAGCAACTTTTCACAGAGGAATTTGGCATGTGCTTCAGTAAGCTATCAGAAACAGTTACTGTTGCACTGTCAGCTCACTAAAAACCAACAATAAAACACTAAATCTGAGAAAAGTGCATTGCATACAAATCTTCTATCTTACCTTTGTATTCAGGAGTGAATTCCTTCATCTCTGGTGGCAGGGACTCGTAAAATCGCTGCTCACGGGTGATAAGTGGTTTGCAGACAGTGTGGTCATCATAACGCATCATGCTGGTGTGGCCGCCCACCTGGTGAACGAACGGCTCCAGGGGAACCCCGCCGCGGCTGCCCTGCCCCTGGCTGGCACTGTGCTTGCCCACCTCCATAGTGTGCGGGACACACATGGCGTTGGAGGGCCGCGTGGAGCCGGGAGCATGGGCTTGGGCGCGTAGGCCTGGCGAGCGGGGGGTGCAAGGGGGCGGCTGAGAGCGCACGCTGCCGCCGGGAGGGGGAGGAGCCAGCCCGCTGACCCAGAATTCTTGATGCTGCCTTCTAGGAGAGAAAGAGAAAAATAACATTTAGGTTCAACGAAATAAAGACTGTGCGAAACATACTGGTAGAATCAAATATGGTAATTGGAACTTGCTTGATGCCTGAGAACAAACCTCATTGGTTCCTGTGGAAGATTATTGATTTTTTTGATGGCTAATATAAAGCCTATGATAATCACACTATTTAATTTAAAGGATTAGCTCACTTCAGAATTAAAATTTCCTGATAATTTACTCACCCCCATGTCATCCAAGATAATAATAATAATAATAATAATAATAATAATAATGTTTATTTTATATAGCGCCTTTCTGTAAACTCAAGGTCGCTTTGCAATATTATAACACATAAATATGACAGCAGACAGGAAAACAACACAAAAACATAAAATGCATAACACATAACATCATACAGTCAGAGGTCAGAGAAACAAGAAACAAAAAGTTATGTTTTAAGGTGGGTTTTGAAATCATGTAATGATGAGAGATCACAAATGTGTTTGGGAATGGAGTTCCAGAGTGTGGGGGCAGAGATGCAAAATGCCCGACCACCAAGTGATGCTAGCTTGTGACGTGGAATCAACAACAGACCAGTATCAGAAAATCTTAATGTGCGCACAGGAGAATAGGTATGAATGAGATCAGAAATATACTGGGGGGCAAGACAATGAAGTGCTTTGAATGTGATGAGGAGTATTTTGTATTGAAAACGAAAATGAACAGGTAGCCAATGGAGTCTGAGTAGAATGGGAGTAATGTGAGAAGATTTCTTTGAATAAGTGAGAACCCTAGCTGCAGAGTTTTGAATATATTGGAGCTTATTAATTGTGTTTGGTAAACCATAGAAAAGAGAATTACAGTAATCGAGTCGGGAAGTAATGAAGGCGTGAACCAGTGTCTCAGCATCATTGGTATGTAAGAAGGGATATAAACATGCAATATTACGGAGGTGAAAGAAGGCAGACTTGGTGAGTGAAGAGATGTGTGAAAGGAAGGAGAGTGATGAGTCAAAGATTATACCCAGGTTTTTAACAGAGGTGGAAGGTTGAACCAAGGCTCCAGCAATGTTAACACTGTCAACACAGAAACGAGCTACAGTTTTCGGTGAACCAACAATTGTTAGTAACAAGACACGCACAGCGTACTCTCACCGGAAACGGAAACCCACAACCCGTTTAGACGTTCATGTCTTTCTTTCTTCATTCAAAAAGAAATTAAGTTTTTTGAGAAAAACATTCCAGAATTTTTCTCTAAATACACCGGACTTCAACGGTTACCAACGGTTTGAAGGTCCAAACTGACCGTGCGCAAAGACCCGCCCCCTTTAGTTACTGTTGCTACGTCCGACAAGCCATGGCAAAATGCACAGAGTTTTCTCCAGTTTCTCTGAATCTTTTGATGATGTTATGCACTGTAGATAAGATTTGCAAAGCCTTTGCAATTTGACGTTGAGGAACATTGTTTTTAAAGTATTCCACAATCTTTTTAAGCACTCTTTCACAGCTCTGCCCATCTTTACTTCTGAGAGACTCTGCCTCTCTAAGAAATCCCTTTTACAGCTAATCAAGTTACAGACCTGATACAAATTAACTTAATTAGTTGCTAGATGTTCTCCCAACTGAATCTTTTAAAAATTTCTAGCTTTTTCAGCCATTTGTTGCCCCCGTGCCAACTTTTTTGACAAAACGGCGGATTCTGCATTATGATTGGTTAGATCGCCTGTCAGGCAAACTCCCGGCGAAGGGAGCTTCAAAGGGCTCTACGTGATCCCAGCCGAGGAATAAGGGTCTTATCTACCGAAACGATCAGTCATTTTCTAAAAAAAAAAATAATAATAATAATTATATACTTTTTAAACACAAATGCTTGTCTTGCACTAGCTCTGTGATGCGCGTCCACAACTTCATGCATTACGTAGTCATGTTGAAAAGGTCACACATGATGTAGGCAGAAGTACCTACTATGAACTATGATGTCGGACGATTTTGGAGGTTGGAGGAGAAAATGAGAGTGTGTTTTTCGCCCTACCCTACCTCCCACCTGTGACCTTTCCAACGTGACTACGTAATGCGTGAAGTTGTGGATGCACAGAGCTAGTGCAAGACAAGCATTTGTGGTTAAAAAGTATATACATTTTTATTTTTATTTTTTATTTTTTTACAAATGACCGATTGTTTTGCTAGACAAGACCCTTATTCATTGGCTGGGATCGTGTAGAGCTCTTTGAAGCTGCACTGAAACTGCAATTTGGACCTTCAAACCGTTGGTAACCGTTAAAGTACACTATATGGAAAAAATCCTGGAATGTTTTCCTCAAAAACCTTATTTTCTTTTCGACTGAAGAAAGAAAGACATGAACATCTTGGATGACATGGGGGTGAGCAAATTATCAGGAAATTTTAATTCTGAAGTGAACTAATCCTTTAAAAGATAGTAAAAACACATGCCAATTGCTGAAATTAAATTTATATTTATTTTACATAATATTTACTAAATTAGAAACAAGTCATTTAAAAATAAATTACATGAAATAAAATAATTTGAACTTTTGAAAAATTCTGTAAAATAAACAATTCACACTTTAGAAGGCAACTTCTTGATTCTGTAATCCTACTATAGTAGGGGTGCACAATATATCAAAATAAAAAAAAATGTTAAAAAAGTTGACCAATATATCAGACTTTACCATATTTTATATGCTCTATGTATTAGTGTTAATCAACGTTTATGTGAATAAACATCTAAGTACAAAATCTGTTCATCATATAAAGCAATTGTGTCTTGGATTAAACTGCTCGGTTCATATAAATTATTTTTAAGACATATTTTTTTTTACTTTTTGAAGTATCAATGTTTCCAGTGAATAGACTTTCAATTGAGGGACAAAAATCACTCAGGTTTCATTAAAAATATCTTTACTCATGCTTCGAATATGGATGAAAGTCCTATGGGTTTGGAATGACATGAGGGCGAGTAAACGATGGCAGAATTTTCATTTTTGGTTAAAGTAACCTCTTAATAGACCGAGAACTGCTTAAACTGTTTGGATATTAAATCAAGCCATTCACCAGCTAAAGAAAAAAACAGAGGTTTATAACCTTCCATTACTGCACCTTGAGAGTGTTTCCCAGGATGCCGTGTAGCCCTACAAACACAGCTGGCATCTGCTGATTTTAGAGCCTTTATTATATTAGCCTGAGTCCCATCCACTCATAGACAAACACAGAGTGCCATCCATCTCTGACAATGCGTCCAAACTAATCCTCATGTTACCCAACATGCCGAAGCACACACGTTTAGCTCTCATCAACTATTATAAAAACAGACACATGAATGTTTCACATGCCCTCAAAATTGAAAATGTCTTTGAAGTCGTGATGGAATGAGTTTGATGTCTCAGGAAGGCTGAGCTTCCATTGACTGCATCATTCCCTACTGAACAAAGTCAAGTTAAAAGATCCTCAAATGAAGTATTGATCCAGCAGTGCCCAGAATGCATTCCGGACATTTGCGATAAAACCCTGCTGGACATATTTGAGTTTGTATTCCCAATGCAGTGCTTCCCACACATAGATTTTACTTGGGTAGGCCACCCAGGTAATATTAATGGCCGCCCAAGTATACTGTATTTGGAGACACATTTTTGCTTTTATTGTTTTTATCCTCTTATAATTTTTTTTATCCACCCTAGATAATGAAACCATCCACGATCGATTAACTAGTGGAAAATCTCCCCTCGCCCTACGTGTTTCGTACCTGCACATTTTGTGTGCGCGAGAACTGTTTACTCTCGCTGACACTCCCACTTGCACTACGGAGACACAGTGGATATTTCACAAAGACAGGGCTCGACAGTGAGGGCGCTTCTGTGTGCAAACTGTAAAATGTATTTAGGAGCACGTCTGCGAATAAAGCAAAATCCTTCCGGGTGAGTTCTCTTAAATTTAATGTCATAAAAAGTCTTCAATACATGAAATGGTAAAACAAATGTCTCAATGTTCATTTTAAGACGACATATTTTGGGGATGGTAAAACAAAAATCGCGATACAGCCTACTGTCACAGACACGCCAGGCTCTACACTCACCCAATCACTACGCACTCCCTCTCCTGAGTATTGACAAGCCACACCTGACGCTCATTCACACTCATCACCACAGCCACATAAAAGACACGGCAGATCACTCAGTCACTGTCCGGTCTCGTTAACACATACCAGTGTTATACTTACCTCCAGGACTCCCGAAATACGACTACTTACCCGTCTCCAGCGTCTCCTGTGATCCCTTGTGTCTCCACGTCTCCTGTGATTCTCCAGTGTGTTCATCTGTTCCACGTCTCTCTGCATCCTCGCTTCCTAGAACAACACAGACAAGTATCAGTTCCAGTTCCACGTCTCGTCAACTCTATCATCTGCTACAACTCACCTGCACTCTGCTTGCACGCTCTGTTTTACCTCAAATAAACCTGATTACCCTTACCTGTGTCTCCGCTCCCTTCTGTACGTAACAGAAGACCGGACCAACACCGCCCAGGTAACAACATGAGCACCCCGGATCCCATTCAAGATTTGGTTGATGCACTTCGTCGCACTTTCACCGGCACTTCCACAACAACAACACCAGCGAGCACTTCCGCATTCACCGCTGCAGCTCCTTCACCACCCGCGGTCGCCAGTCCCATGGCCAAACCGGCGCCCTTCTCTGGTCTGGCGGAGGATTGCAACGGTTTCCTTCTGCAGTGTTCGCTGGTCCTGGAGATGCAACCGCACTTATACCCTGACGATCGATCGAAGGTGGCTTTCATAATCTCTCAGCTTCACGGAAAAGCGCTGCGATGGGCTGAACCTCTCTGGAACTTCAATAACCCAGTTGTATCGTCCTTGTCAAGTTTTACAACCCACTTCAAGGAAGTTTTTGGAAAACCCGCTTGGGATTCGTCAATTGGTGAGAGATTATGCAATTTAAAACAAGGTGCACTAACTGTGTCTGATTATGCCCTCCAGTTTCGTACCCTCGCTGCTGCAAGTGGCTGGAATGAGCAGGCTTTGATCACCACCTATCGTCAAGGCCTCGATCCACGTGTGCGGTTGCATCTCGCTGCATACGAGGATTCCATCGGGCTCGAGAAATTCATTCAGTTATCCATCAGATTCGCCACTCGTATGCAGCTGTGCCTAGAAGAGCACCAGGGCCAGCCGCTATTCCCCTCCACTCTCCGCCAGCCAGAATCCGTCAGCTCCCCAGAACCAGCTAATGACAACATGCAAATTGAACACTCACGTCTATCATCAGCTGAGCGACAGAGGAGGCTGGCCCAGAATCTCTGCTTGTATTGTGGTGGTGCCGGGCATTACCTCTCAGAATGCCCCCTTCGTCCTGCCCGGCCATTGGTGAGTGCCATCCTGCCCAAAATGAATAAAATGAAACCACTCTCAATTGTAGTAAAACTTACTGCCGCTGATTTCTGTCTTCCAGTCAGTGCGCTCCTCGATTCTGGGTCAGCTGGAAACTTCATCTCCGGAGCCCTCTGTCGCCAGCTGCATCTCAAAACCACCCCCACGCCGAAGATCTACCAGATCCACGTGGTAACAGGAAAACCATTACGGAAAGTACGTTACAGCGTGGGACCCCTCCGTCTCCAAGTAGGAGTGCTCCACATTGAGGAGATCCAGTTGCTGGTTCTGGAGGAGTCAACATCTGACGTGATTCTAGGGCGCCCATGGCTAGAGCAGCACAACCCCACCATCTCCTGGAGGACAGGAGAGATCCTGAAGTGGGGTAACCAATGTTTCCACGGCTGTTTTCCCGAATTCCCCGTGTTCAGTTCTCCAAGTTCCCAAGGAATCCAAGTCTGTGCTACTACAGTGGAAAGCCCACTCGAAAGACGTTCTACTGACATCCCAGCCTGTTACTCCCACTTCAGAGATGTCTTCTGTCCCAAACAAGCCTCCAAGCTGCCTCCCCACCGGCCATGGGACTGCGCCATCGACCTCATCCCAGGTGAGCCAGTGCCCAGAGGGAAGATATATTCCCTATCCGTTCCGGAGGAGAAAGCCATGGAGGAGTACATCGACGAGGCTCTTAAGCAAGGCTACATCCGACCGTCCACTTCCCCTGCTGCTTCAAGCTTTTTCTTCGTGGCAAAAAAGGACGGAGGCTTGCGGCCCTGCATCGATTACAGAGCACTCAACCAAATCACCATAAAGTTCCGTTACCCCCTTCCTCTCGTCCCAGCAGCCCTGGAACATCTACGCGGCGCCACTGTGTTCACCAAGTTGGACCTCCGCAGCGCGTACAACCTCATCAGAATACGTGAGGGGGACGAGTGGAAAACGGCTTTCGTGACACCTACTGGCCATTATGAGTACCTCGTCATGCCGTATGGTCTGGTCAACGCCCCCTCCGTATTCCAAGACTTCATGCATGAGGTGCTCCGGGAGTTCCTGCACCGGTCTGTCCTGGTCTACATAGACGACATTTTAATCTACTCCCGGAGCCTGGCCGAACATCGCCGACACGTTGCGGAGGTCCTCCAACGCCTGAGGGACTACCACCTTTTCCTAAAGGCCGAAAAGTGCACCTTTCATCAGCCCTCCGTGCAATTCCTGGGCTATAACATCGACCACAGTGGCGTCCGCATGGACGAGAGGAAGGTCACCGCAGTAAAAGAATGGCCCATTCCCTCAACCATCAAAGAGTTACAAAGATTCCTAGGATTTGCAAACTTCTATTGACGATTCATCCAGAACTATAGTTCCATCACCGGTCCACTCACCAACCTCCTCCGTGGTAAGCCCAAGTCTCTGTCCTGGACCCCAGCCGCCACCCAAGCTTTTGAGGCCCTCAAGGCCGCATTCACGACCGCTCCCCTCCTGGCTCACCCTGACCCAGAGCTCCCCTTCGTCGTCGAGGTTGACGCCTCAACCATCGGAGTGGGAGCGGTATTGTCCCAGCAGCAGGGGAATCCCAGCAGACTCCATCCATGTGCTTTCTTCTCCAGGAAACTCAACCCGGTGGAAGTGAATTATGACATCGGCAACCGCGAACTCCTCGCCATCAAACTCGCCCTGGAAGAATGGAGGCATTGGCTTGAGGGAGCAAAACACCCCTTCGTGGTTTTAACTGACCACAAAAACCTGGGATATTTGCGAGATGCCAAGAGGCTGAATCCCCGCCAAGCCAGATGGGCTCTGTTCTTTACGAGGTTTGAATTCACCATCTCCTATCGTCCTGGATCGAAGAATGTGAAAGCCGACGCCCTATCTCGTCTCCACAGCCTAGAAGAGAGCAACGAAGATCCAGAGCCCATCATCCCCGAGAAACTCTTCGTGAGTCCCATTTCCTGGTCTGAAGAGACGCTCCCCGAGTCCAATGCCTCCACCAGCATTCCGCCGGGTTGCCCCCCCGGATTGAAGTATGCACCACGGACACGACGCACCCCCCTCATCCACTCTACACATGCTTCACTGGGCACTGGCCACCCCGGGGTCAACGAAACCCTCTCGCTGTTAAAACAGCACTTCTGGTGGCCCAACATGACATCCGACGTCAGGAGGTACGTGCAAGGGTCCAGGGAATGTGCCGTCTCCAAGAGTCCACGCCATCTTCCCTCCGGAAAGCTCCAACCTCTGCCCGTTCCCACTCGCCCCTGGTCACACCTAGGAGTGGACTTCATTACCGACCTTCCCGTCTCCGATGGATGCACATGTGTGCTGGTGATCGTCGACCGATTCTCCAAGTCCTGTCGTTTAATTCCCCTGCCTGGACTCCCTACTGCCATGGAAACGGCAGAGTTACTGTTCAACCATGTGTTTCGTTACTTTGGATTACCAGAAGACATAGTATCTGACCGTGGATCTCAATTCACCTCCCGAGTCTGGAAGGCGTTCTTCAAACTCCTAGGTGTGACCATAAGTCTCTCCTCCGGTTACCATCCACAGACAAACGGGCAGACGGAGAGGAAGATACAGGAGATCGGCCGTTTCCTGCGTACCTTCTGTCACGGCCACCAGGACTCCTGGAACCAGTTCCTGGGCTGGGCCGAGTACGCCCAGAACTCTCTCCGTCAGCCCACTACAGGTCTTACTCCTTTCCAGTGCGTACTCGGCTACCAGCCCCCACTGTTCCCCTGGGATGGGGAACCATCAGACGTCCCGGCGGTGGATTACTGGTTCCGGGAGAGCGAGAGGGTCTGGGACTCAGCACATCTGCAACTCCAGCGAGCCCTACGCAGGCGCAGGTTGACAGCCGACCTTCGACGCTCCCACGCACCCAACTACCAGCCAGGACAGAAGGTATGGCTGTCAACCCGGGACATCAGGATGCGCCTGCCCTGTAGGAAGCTGAGTCCTAGATTCGTTGGCCCCGTCAACCCCGTCACCTATCACCTGCAACTCCCCCCTGAGTATCGCATTCACCCAGTTTTCCATGTGTCACTCCTTAAACCTCACCATCCCTCTGTCCTTCCCTCCACAGAGCCTGGCGACACCGAGGATCCCCCTCCTCCACTCATCGCAGAAGACGAGGTAGCCTACCAGGTGAAAGACATCCTGGACTCCCGGCGTCGTGGTGGGTCCCTAGAGTACCTAGTTGACTGGGAAGGATACGGTCCCGAAGAACGTTCATGGGTCCCGAGGAATGATATTCTGGATCCCAGCCTCCTTGACGACTTCCATGCCAGACATCCCAACAAACCAGCTCCCCGAGGCAGAGGTCGACCACCACGACGTCGGGGTCCGCGGTCCTCAGGAGCGGACCGTGGAGGGGGGGGTAATGTCACAGACACGCCAGGCTCTACACTCACCCAATCACTACGCACTCCCTCTCCTGAGTATTGACAAGCCACACCTGACGCTCATTCACACTCATCACCACAGCCACATAAAAGACACGCCAGATCACTCAGTCACTGTCCGGTCTCGTTAACACATACCAGTGTTATACTTACCTCCAGGACTCCCGAAATACGACTACTTACCTGTCTCCAGCGTCTCCTGTGATCCCTTGTGTCTCCACGTCTCCTGTGATTCTCCAGTGTGTTCATCTGTTCCACGTCTCTCTGCATCCTCGCTTCCTAGAACAACACAGACAAGTATCAGTTCCAGTTCCATGTCTCGTCAACTCTATCATCTGCTACAACTCACCTGCACTCTGCTTGCACGCTCTGTTTTACCTCAAATAAACCTGATTACCCTTACCTGTGTCTCCGCTCCTTTCTGTACGTAACACCTACTTATTATTAAACTTCAAAAGTCACAAAAGTCAAAAGCAATCAATGAATAGCGCACATTTATGCCAAGCGATTTGATGAATTATGACAATGTCTACTTTATGGCCTTTATATAATATGGTTTTAGACTGTTGTAAGAATGCATATTTTATCTCTCTCATCTGAAGGTTCAGCCTGCAATAGTACAGACATTTCAAAATAAGAGTCCCAGTGTATTTTGGGCTTGTTTATAATTAAAAGTCACACACTACGTTTTTTCTTCTTCTGGGCATTATTGGTACTTTGGGTACACAATAAATTGTATTTAATTTGATTTCCATTTAATGCATAGTAAACTATTGTAGTCTCTGGCAGGGATGCTACCCCATAGGAAGAAAAGACTAAGAACCTTATTTGACACATATTATTCAATATATAGATTTTACTAGTATCAGTAAAATCTGTAACCCATTCACTGAAAGAGAGACACTATATGAAAAAGTAAATGGTGTAATTTTGCATAATTTACAACGCATAATAATAGATAATATTACTACGTAATTAAATGTAATAGTAGCCTATTAAAATGAATTTCAATAAATAAGAATATTGTTAAAAAGCACACATTATTTGTTGTTTGTCACATGTATTAGACCATTTTTGTGCTGTGGGTAATAGGAAGATTTTCCACCCGGCTACCACCGCAAGTATATTTCAAACCTGTGGGAAGCACTGCAATGTCACTGTTGTATCATTTTGGAAGTGGGGGACAGTTTGCTTGCACCTGCTAGAGAATCTCAATATGACATCAAAGAGACTTCACTGCTGGAAAAATTTCAATAAAACCTGGCTGCTTATGCAGTAATGCAGAAAAAATGAAATTGGTGCTACCTGAGTAGAAAAAACAGAAAAAAAAAGTCTTCCCTTTTGTTGCTGTCCAAGGCCACTCCCACCAGTCTGCTATGGATACACTTACCAGAGTCAAATACCACCCTGTTTTAATAGGAAATACTACTTAGCAAACTTTTAATCATAATGGTGTCAACTTGTACTGCAGCAGGGAGTTACTCTCGGTTTCCAATGAAGGATCCAACAGGTTGTAGGCAGTGGACAAAGGCTGCAAAGAATTGTAAATAAGGAGAGAATGCCGCAACAGACAATCTGAAAAACCTCTGTGTTTGTAGTCAACATTTCGGTAACACTTTAGTATAGGGAACACATATAAACTATTAACTACGACTTTTCCCTCAATAATCTCCTAATTTACTGCTTATTAATAGTTAGTAAGGTAGTTGTTAAGTTTAGGCATTGGGTAGGATTAAGAATGTAGAATAAGGTCATGCAGAATAAGCCATTAATATGTGCTTAATAAGTACTAATAAATCACCAATATTCTAGTAATATGCATGCTAATAAGCAACTAGTTAAAAGACCCTAAAATAAAGTGTTACCAACATTTCAAACTGGATGACAACGAACACTGTATTTTAGGCCAAACGGACAGGAAAAAACTAAAAGAAACTGCTGTTCTGTCCATTCTTCCCGAACCAAAATGTACAGGTAAGAAAGTTGTTTCCATAGTGTTTTTACCATAATGCTGTTTAAAGAGAAGACAAAGTGTAGCTTGTAAACGTAATTCCCACCCCTGTCCAGTTGGTGGTGAGTGCGCGAGTTCAGTCTCCAGAATAAAATGATGTGTTTGATTACACATAGGCGAGCACCTAGTTTAAGTCCATTTTATAATAATAAAGTTATAATACTTATACTTACATAATTAAGTTTCTAATCCAGTTCGTTTTGTTTTAAATAGTTTGTTTTGTTATTTTCTTGTTGACTATCAAGTTTATGGTCAACGAATGGCTTTTCTGAGGTATAATGTTACGTGACATTGTTTGCTACACTGACTGAACTGACGATTTCGGTAAGCTACTGTGTCTTTCAACATTTTTTTCTGATTTTCATTCATGTTTATTTCGTTCTGTAAAGAGGAAAGGATGATCGCGTTCACTCACGATCCGTGACAAGTGTTCAAGATGAAAACTGGAAAGTGACGCAGTCTTTGTTAAACTTTCTTTTCATAGTATAAATAAATGCATAGCCTAGGCATATTTACTTAAAAATGAAAAATGAAAATGTGGATGAAATCAGAAGCTATTAAATGTCTTATCTTTAAAATATAAAAATTAAAATGACAGGTATTGATTATGACGGATTTTTTACTGTCTGCCAAAAGTGCGAAAGTCTAACGCAACCTCTGACATAGATAGATATATATATATATATATCTATCAGTGGCGTGCAGTGGTGTTCTGAAATGAGGAGGCACATTTTTTATTTATTTATGAATCAATGTAAATTCATGTGCATTACTCTTAACGTTGACACATCTTCCTTGTTAAATGAACATTACTTTCAAAAAAGAAAAAAAGAAACCAAATACAATTCTATTTTGTAATTTTACATTAACAATGTATTGTAATAAATGTTCTATCAAAACCAAGTCAATCTCATCAAGTTAGTGTTTTAAGCATTTCTACATTCATTCCAAAATAATAACTAAAGGCAATAATAATTTAAACAATATATTTTATTTGTATATTGATGTTTTTCTTTTTGTCAACTCAGGCTATTTTGGATCATCAGTCATGCTCCGTAAACACAGTCTGTCACAGACACGAATTGTATTTTTAATTTCACCAAGCTGATTGCACAAAAAAAAAAAAAAAAAAAAAAAAAAAAAAAAAAAAAAAAACCCCGCAGTCATCATGCTTTCAGTCAATTTCAAGTTTGATTGGTGATCTGTTTACTTACTTTTCAATTAGTCTTCCCATTGACACCCTCATTTGTTCTTTCAAACTGACGCGCGGAACATGCAAGTCAACAAGAGGCGGGATTTATCGCACAAACCAATCATATCCAATCATAACCAATTACATCCAATCATAGCGCGACAGAGACATTGCCTCCTCTCACGTGACTTTCCCCCATTCATTCTCAATTACCCCCCACAAAACCCACCGCACGCCGGGGGTCTAATGGTTTTCTATTAGTGGAAAGGGAGGCATGACTCCTGCTGTAACTTTACCTCTGGGTGTCGCTGTTGGGCAGTGTTCCTTAAGAAATACGAGTGACTTGCGCTCTTTTTAATGTCATAATTTGTAATATTTGTGTTGTTTTATATGTAATATGGATTATCCATATCATCCTATTTTTTTTTGAGGAGGCACTACCTCCCTTGCCTCCTCGGAGGAAACGCCCCTGATATTATATTATATATATATATATATTATATATATATATATATACACACACACACACACACACACACACACACCCACACATATATATACAACCAACCCCCCTCCCCCGGACCCCACCACCGCCACACCGGCGGTTGTTGGTGATTTCCCACCGCGGTAGTAAAAAATTGCCACCGTCACAGCCCTACTTATAACCCTCTGTCGATCTGACTGTCCGTGGGCGGGGATATAAAAATGCAGAAATATAATCTGACACCTCCAGGGCTTCTGTGAAATCTACAAAGTGCACTTTGTGTCATCCAGTCGACTTTTGCTGTCAAATAAACAGGAATTTCCAGGTAACACAGAGAACGAATAAAAATTGTTTATTTACAAAATAACAAAGCGGGTTGAAAATCAGCTAAGTTACACTTTAACTCACCACTACTCATACGAAAACATCTCATATGAAAACAACAACATGGTGGGTAGGTGGTAGGTTTTCTTGCATTTGGCCGAAAAGTCATTGGGAAGCAGTGTTAGTTTGTCGGCCTTCTAAGAATTTTAACTCATTGAAAGTCAATGAGAGTCAAATGCCCTTATTTTACAAATGCTCTGTACAACTTAAACTCTTAAAACAAAGAAAATTTGCTTCCAAAAGCATCTAAACATCTCTAGCTCTTATCACCTCACTTTCCTCCTTTGTCCTCCTGTGAGACACCAACTTATATAAACTGGGCTAGGGCAAAGGAACAAATTAAATAGCAGGCCAAATACATATGAAAATGCAATAATATAAATAAATGTATAGAGAAGTCAAAATAAACTATAAACAGATATAGACAATATAGAATGAATGGATGTCTTGAAATGATTTTCATATATTGACAACCTCCTAAAATAGTTTTTCCCTGTAATAAGCTGTTCTTCAACAAATGTGGGGCGGACAGTATTTTTTCCCCCAGATGCCTTGATCAATCAGTGAATCAACAAAACAAATTTAGTGATTTTGTCTTTTGCAACTTTTGTCACTCAAAAGTGTTACATCTGTATATATTATCTTACGATCATGTTTTGTTGGAAAATAAATACAAATTTATTATCAAAATCGTGGCAATCAAATGAACGCATAAAACTTGAAAAATTATTAAATTGTACTATTATTATTGTTACTCTGAGAAGTACACTCTACTGTAGCATTGTGACAGTAAGGACATTTTTCCACCAGTTAATTGTCATGTGACCACACTGGTAATCAGGTATCTCCTAGTCAACTGGGGTTGTATGGATTATTTTTTCAAGAGTCAACTGAACTTACATACATCTGGGATTGCATAAGGGTGTGTAACTGACGAATTTTTGTTCTTTATTGGCCGGCTCAGTATTGGCCGACACTGTTCACGTGATCACCACGACGCATGCATGTGATGCTGACGTAGGAGCTGGCCAATAATGAGCCGGTGTTCTGACATAGAACATGGAAGCGCTGCACTGAGTTCACTACGTCAACTGCGTAGGAGACTGACATGGAAGACAAGAAACAATTGAATAAAGTTGTTATTTTTGTTTGTTTTTTTGCGCACAAAAAGTATTCTTGTCTTCATAACATTAAGATTGAACCACTGTAGTCACATGGACTATTTTAACAATGTCTTTTCTACCTTTCTGGGCCTTGAAAGTGGTCGTTGTGTTGCAGTCTATCGGAGGCCAGATAGTTCACGGAATTAAATCAAAAAATATCTTAATTTGTGTTCCGAAGATGAACAAAGGTCTTATGTGTTTGGAGCAACATGAAGGTGAGTAATTAATGACAGAATTTTCATTTTTTGGGTGAACTAACTCTTTAAAGAACCAGAGAAAAGAGAAAGAACCAAAGTGGAAGTTAATTTACCAATGCTGCTGAGTGATGGTAGTATTGATCAATACCTATTTATTGATAATAAAGATAAATCAGCCGTTTGATATTTAAATAACAATATATAATAACACTCCAACAAATCCAACAGGAAAATGAAATATTTTCACAAAAAGAATGCTTAAAACAACAGTATTAGCATAAAACACAAAGAAACTCCAGATATAGAGCCGTTTCTTGCTGGCCTACTAATAAGCAGCAAATTGGAAAAGTTAGTACAAATTACTGACTGAAGCCATTCAAGAAAAGTAGAACAATGCTGTACGACACCTCAGGCATCTCAAAAAGGACATAAGGGAGAGCGACCCCGTTTATAATGCCTTTGGCAGACCACCACACAAACTGAAGACAACAACTACAAACCTGATCTGTCAGTGATACACATACCATATTTAAACAATGTGCTGTTTCAATCCAACTTTCCTTACATAACCTAATGCATCTAGCCAGATTCATGATCAAAACATGCAGTGTAAAGCTTTGGGTTGATGCTGTCCATAAAATATCTTGTGTTTAAACAAATACACACAAAAGTATGCCAAAATACATCCCATTCTGGCAAGTATCCTCATAAACAGTTTTTTGTCTTAAAGGGACTTCACCGCTGGCAAAATGGGCTTTCAATAAAACTTGGCTGCTTATGCAGTAGAAAGATGAAAAAATGTTTGAAATCGGTGCTACATGAATAGAGAAAGCAGAAAAATAAGGCTGCTGTCTTCTCGCTTGCCAAATAGGTAGGAAAACTTCAACACCCATAATGCACTGGACATGTTGCCATCCAAGGCCACTCCCACCAGTCTGCTATGGATACACTTCCCAGGGTAAAGAAAAAAAAATCTCCTAGCTTTTTTACTTCTTAGCAAACTTTTAGTCATAATGCTGTCGACTTGTATTGTTCCCGGATGCAAGAATTCAAAGAGTAAACATTTAGAGAGAGTGAGAATACTTTTGGTCTCCAGCGCATTGTAGGCAGCGGATAAAGACTACAAAGAATCGTAAATACGGAGAGAATGCCACAACGGAAAATCTGAAAAACCTCTGTTTGTAGTCACCATTTCAAACTGGATGACCACGAATACAGTGTTTTATGCCAAACGAAGGGGGAAAACTGAAACATACTCGGTTACTAACGTAACTGCGGTTCCCTTAGATACGGAATGGAGTACTGCGTCGTCTGCCTTTTTAGGCAAGACACAACAGGGAAACTTCTGTTTTCACCGATTCTGAAGCGTTTTTTAATCACGTGGTAAAAACTGCACGACCATTGGTTCGTGGAGTTTAAGAAAACGAACCGATGGCGGCACGGCAGGTGAGCCCGCTCGAGCCCGCCAAAATGGGCGGGGTCTCGGGCTATATAAGCAGCCGTCTTGCATTGGCAAACTGATTTAATTCGATGAAGCGACGGCATGAGGCGTCCTACGAATAGCACGGCAAATTACACAGTACTCCGTTCCGTATCTAAGGGAACCGAGGTTACGTTAGTAACCGAGTACGTTCCCTTTCGATACTACACTACGTACTGTGTCGTCTGCCTTTTTAGGCAAGACGCAACGGGGATTATACAATCACGCCATGCTATGAAGGGGGAACGACAGAGCATCTGAGCGGAGCACTGAGGAGGGCTCGCACGGATGCACATAGCATAACATATCCCGGAAGATAGGGGACTTGGGGACACTATAGTTGTCCTCCCGTTCCTATATATTCTAGGAGCTCCCTTGAGGCCTAGAGCATATACAGGGAAAGGGAAAAAATATGTTATTACCCGGACTTTGGTCAGGGCCATAAACGAGTACTCATAAGCTGATCACATTAGTGAGGCTTATGCAGAGAGAACCTGTGTTTGTAATGCAGGGACGTCTAGATTATAAAATCTGACAAAGGTGGACAGCGAGGCCCAGCCGGCCGCCTTACAAATTTCCGCAATGGACACGCCAGTAGACCATGCCCAAAAAGAGGCCATGCCCCTCGTGAAGTGTGCTCTAACACCTATGGGGCATTGTAGGCCCAAAGATGGAGTAGAGACGTCTCGTTGACGGAGCTCTGGCTTGTGAGATAGTGTTCAGGACATCTTCAGGGAGGTCTGAAGGCTCCCGTCTAGAAGCCATACATGGAGATCCCACAGCTCGGGTTTAGGGTGCCAAATCGTCCCTCCCGCTTGGGAGAGGATGTCTCGTCTCAGGGGAATTGGCCATGGCTCCATGGACGCCAGCTGATACAAGTCCGAGAACCATGGTCGGCTCCTTCATAGGTAAGCCACCAGGAGGACTCTGTGGGCACCTTCCCTGATTTGTCTGATAACCTGAGGAATCAGAGCGACCGGGGGAAAAGCGTACAGGAGGAGGCTGGGCCAGCACATCCTTGGTCTTTGAAAAATAAATTGGGCAATGAAAGTTGTCTTCTGAGGTGAAGAGGTTTACCTCTGCTTTCCCGAAGACATCCCAAATTTCCTAAATCGCGAGGGGGTGTAGCGACCATTCCTCCGAGGGAAGGTTGCTCCGAGACAACATGTCCTCCCCTTTGTTCATTATGCCCTGAATATGCGCTGCTCTGAGTGAGAGCAGGATGTGCTGGGCCCACTCTATCTCGCTAGAGTGAAGACGGGCTTGGATGAGAGCCCTCCCTGGCGATTTATGAAGGACACCACTGTCATATTGTCTGATCTGACCAGGACGTGGTGTCCCGCCAAGACAGGGAGGAAGAACTGGAGAGCTAGATACACCGCCATCATTTCCAGGTGGTTGATATGAAGCTCGTTCTCTTGGCTCGTCCAAGCACCTAAGGCTGGGTGACCGTCGCACAGAGCTCCCCAGCCCATTTTGGAAGAGTCTGTGAAAACGACTTTCCTCTTGCACATCGTCCCTATAGCCACGCCCTGTTCGAACCAGTAGGAGTTCATCCAAGGAGCCAGGGTTGCAACGCACGCCTAGTTCACTTTGAGTGAGCAGCGACCATGCTGCCAGGCTTGGGGCAGGACCCGCGGTTTCAGCCAGAACTGTAGTGGGCGCATATGAAGCAGGCCCAACTGCAGAGCTGGCGATGCTGAGCCCATGAGACCTAGCATCCTCTGAAACGTTCTGAGCAGCAGAGAGGATCCGGGCGTAAAAGTTTTCGCGAGCTGCTGAATGGTCAGGGATCGCTCTGGCGAGACCTCGCCCATCATGCAGGTTGAGTCGAGAATAATCCCCAGGAACGAGATACATTGGCTGGGAGATAAATAGCTCTTTAGAAAATTGACCCTGAGCCCCAAGCACTCTAAGTGGCTGAGGAGAAGGGATCTGTGTGCCACTAGCTCCGCCTCCGACTGGGCCAGGACGAGCCAGTCTTTGAGGTAGTTGAGTATGCGTTTACCCATCTGCCTCAGAGGGGAGAGGGCCGTGTCCATGCACTTATTAAAAGTGCGGGGAGCCAGAGACAGCCTGAACGGAAGGACAGTGTATTGATATGCCACCCCTTCAAAGGCGCATCTCAAGAATCGTCTGTGATGGGGGGCAATCTGGATGTGAAAGTAAGCATCCTTCAGATCCAGGGAAAAGAACCAGTCTCCTGGGTGAATTTGTGAGAAGATCGGTTTCAAAGTTATCATTTTGAATGAGTACTTTATCAGGGCCTGATTCAGATATCTGAGGTCGAGGATGGGTCTGAGACCGCCATCCTTTTTGGGAATGAGGAAGTATCGGCTGTAGAAGCCTGATTCGCTCAGAGTCGGGGGAACCTCTTTTGCCAGCATAGTGTTCAGTTCGGAGCGTAGGACATGCACGTCCCTGCTCTCTACTGAGGTATGGACCACTCCGTTGAATAACGGGGCCCGCTGAGCGAACTGTAGTACATAACTTCGTTTTACTATGTTTACTACCCAAGTTGACACTCCAGGGATGGCCTGCCAGGCCTCGGCCCGGGTGGCAAGGGGCTGGATTGGTTCAAGCACCAAGTCGCTGTGAGGAACTGTGGTGCACATAAGGGGTGGACGAGGAAAATTGCTCTCTTTTGAGAATGTTTGTTTTTTATTATGTCCGCTATAACAGCGGTTCACTGCCAGGGCGTTTGAACAGGCTCTGTGCAGGCAGAAAACACATTTTTTCGAGCACCCGGAACTGAACGGGGCGACGGGAAAACTGAATGAGGCATTTTGGAGGGTGGTCCGGCTGCGGCGGTATTTAGCCTCCTCCTCTTCCTTATCTGGGTATCAGGCCGACTTCTGACTATGAAGCGTTCGGCAAACCCATTAACTGCAAGGCCGAAGAGACCAGTAGGAGAGACAGGCAAGTCAAGGAAGACGGCTTTATCCGCGTCCTTTATCTACATCAAGTTTAACATAAGTGGCGCTCCAGCACCACCAGGCTGGCCATCGAACGCCCAATCGCCTGGACCGTGGTCTTGGTGGCTCGCAGGGCCAGGTCTGTGGCGCAGCGCAGCTCTTTGAAGGCGGGTGAGTCCTGCCCTGGCTGGTCCAGGTCATGCAGGAGTTTGGCCTAGTAAACCTGCAACACCGCCATCGAGTGCAGGGCGGAAGTTGTTTGGCCGGCCGAGGTGTAGGCCCATCCAGCGAGGGTCGACGTGGTGTGACACAGCTTGGATGGGTGGGTGACCTTGGTTTTCCAGCCAATGGTGGCGGGCGGACACAGGTGTGCGGCCACAGCTTCGTCCAGAGGTGGCAGTTTGTCATAACCATTCTGCTCTGCACAGTCAACCGAGGTGAGAGCATGAGAGGCAGAAGAGCAAAGGCGGGCAGAGTACGGGGCGCACCACGATTTCGTGAGCTCCTTGTGTAGTTCAGGGAAGAACGGAGCTGCCCGCTGGGGAGGAGCCTGGCGACGTCTGGGCAAAAACCACTCGTCGAGGCGGCTGCGTGCTGGTTCATCAGGCGCAGACCACTCCAGGCCGAGCTCTTCAATGGCCTTAGAGAGCACGCGAACGAGCTCGGAGTCGATAGAAGCCCTGGCGTCGATCGGCTCAAGAGACGGCAAGGGGGCGGAGTCAAGATGTGAGTCCGGCCAATCCTCAGCGTCCGAGGCTGCTAGGGACATACTGTCATCCAGCGGCTCGTCGTTCAGCACTAAACTTCCCCGTACATTAACTGTACTGTTAAAGTCCCCATGAAATCAAAATGAAAGTTTTTTGGCTTTTAGTATGAATATGTTAGCCCTAAGGTTATCTATATAAGCTAGTGTGCTCCAAAACAATGACAAAATGCGCAGTTAGAAGATATAAACATTCAAAACTAGCAGTCTCTCACATCCGCCAATATGGATCAATGATTTTGATGACACTCTGCATTTTAGCTTCTCATCAGATTTTCTGTCCAATAAAATGCTCTCTAGATCTGAAGCGTCCCGCCTCCTACACTATAAACATATGCTGAAGCTGCCCACTTGAATTTGAATTCTACACAGAATGCTATATTTGTATTATACACAGAATGCTCCCATTTGAATTATACACAGAATGCTATATTTTGAAGTGATATGGAGGAGATTAGGAAACGACGAAAAAGTCTTCAGAGAACTCACAGCTAGAAATCTACATACACACAGCAAAGTTTTGGGAATGGCAACTATGCATTAATAAAATGCATAGATTTAGAGATATAATTTTCAGATTTTAATGAAGCATGACCACTCTTGTGGCTTCACTTTAATTGTGGTTATAAGTTGTTATACCACATTTATATAGCCTAATATTTTTATACATTTAAAAATTATATTCTTAGTATTTTTATATTTGTTTTTATGTTTGAGCTTGTATATCTCCAGTCTGAGTAATTCTGAATTCTGAACTGGAAACTCTCAAGTGTTGGCTTTCTAAATATATGTTGGTTATGTGTCTACCCAGAATGACTTATGAGCAGCAACCTTTTTATTTTGGGTATGTCATTTATGCCCTACTTGCCAAAATGGTGGGGTGCAGTAAGGAGTTAAAGGCACAATATGTAAGATGTTTTATTAAAATACCCAAAACCACTAGAACAATGTTATATATTTTGTTGACTTGTGCACTTACATTATCTAGATCCAAATCCAGGGAAATCAGCTATTTTAGCCAGTGTAACAGCTTGTGTCATTGACTGCCTGCCAATGACTTCATATCCATGTTACCATCGAATTCCAATAGGTTTGTTCTATTGTATTTACTTGTGCTGTAAAAAAAACAGAAAACCAATCATTGTTATATAGCTCAACACGGTTAAGTCTTATTGTTTGAATCTCTTGTTTTCTTGATTTTATGGGGAGTAATGTTTATACCATGCCCCAGAGACAATGCTATTTTGTCAAGTGGCTAACATAGCATAATCAGAAAGAGCTTTATTTGTAGTAGGCCTAAAAAAGTAATACAGTATTTTCTCCACTATACAATATATTTTAAAATGGACATTTAGCAACACAAGTCATTCAGCTTTTATTAATATGATATTCTAATATCTATCTAGCTTACTGCAGTGTTCACCAAGTATCTCATACCAGCCACTGAGCGAACGCACAGAGTAACATTATAGCATAACTTTCAACACAATCAAATGTATTTTTAGTATGACTGTTTTGTCAAACCGCCAAACTGCTGAAATCACGTGACTTTGGCACTCCGAACCGCTGATTCGACACGCTGATTCATAATGCTCCGAAGCTTCCTGAAGCAGTGTTTTGAAATCGGCCATCACTATATAAGTCGTTATTTTGTTTTGTTTTTTGGCGCACCAAAAATATTCTCGCCGCTTTATAATATTAATATTGAACCACTGTACTCACATGAACTGATTTAAATATGTTTTTAGTACATTAATGGATCTTGAGAGAGGAAATGTCATTGCTGGCTATGGAGGCCTCATTGAGCCATTGGATTTAATCAAAAATATCTTTATTTGTGTTCCGAAGATTAACAAAGGTCTTACAGGTGTGGAATGCCATGAGGGTGAGTAATAAATGACATTATTTTCATTTTTGTGTGTTGAGTTATTTTACAGCAAATTTACACTGTTATACAAGCTGTACACTCACTACTTTATATTGTAGCAAAGTGTCATTTCTTCAGTGTTGTCACATGAAAAGATATAATAAAATATTTACAAAAATGTGAGGGGTGTACTCACTTCTGTGATATATATATATATATATATATATATATATATATATATATATATATATATATTTTTTTTTTTTTTTTTGTAATTTATTTATTTTTTTTCCAGAACAAGGGAACATTTTCTTTGTCAAGGATCGGCTCATCTGCCAAATGTTGTTTAGAAAGAGACTCACAAACAACATTAATCTGCTCTTAAGACTTTCCGACGTGCTTGAATTTGGGCTGTCCCTACAGTAAATGAGATTTGTAGGGCTCGTCCGCTTACATCACTTGTCTCATCAGTACACAAGCATCAGCTTCAGTGACTATTTTAGGGCCCGTTTTCACTGAACTCAGCATTCAATTCTCATCTGCTTTATTAGCCAAAACCTGATGTTTGAAGGGCTGTGCACAATTTTTTAAATATGGAAAACATTCCATTAATATAAAAGCACAAAGATAAATTATGCCCTAATTAAGAGATTATTTAACCTAGACCTTGATCAAGTCAAGTCACCTTTATTTATATACAGCTTTATACAATACAGACTGTTTCAAAGCAGACGTGATCAAAAAACCTTTTTAAATAGACTGCCACTATCACAGCCCCAGCTATTCGCCTGATGCAATTAATGCTGTGCACTGTAAAATCAAATGAATAATAGGTCTTGTAATTTTCATTAAAAAAAAAAAAAAATGGTGATAATTAAAAATAGTGTGTATGTTTTATTAATAAAATTGGGGTTCAGTGTTGGATAGAAAATAATGAGAACATTTCACTAATAAAATCAAGAGATACTTTTTCCTATTGTATTAAGGAAACTTAAGTAGTTTTGAGGCTTGAATTGAGGGACTGATTAAGCTAATAAAATTAAGGAAAAAAGGCTACCTATTTATTTAAAAGAATTAGTTAAATTATGCCGTTTTATTTAGAGACACCATTGTTAGTTCCCAGCATGCTTTGCATATGGCTGGAAATGGAGAGTAAATATTGAAATTAAGTGTTATCTTATGTGTTTTTGAGTGAAGGGAAACATCTGTTAATGTTTAAAGGATTAGTTCACTTCTGAATGAAAATTTCCTGATAATTTACTCACCCCCATGTCATCCAAGATGTTCATGTCTGTCTTTCTTCAGTCGAAAAGAAATTAAGGTTTTTGAGGAAAACATTCCAGTATTTTTGTCCATATAGTGGACATCAGTGGGGTTCATCGGGTGGAATGATATGGGGGTGAGTAAATTATCAGGAATTTTTCATTCAGAAGTGAACTAATCCTTTAATATTAAGTTATGTTTGACATTTGAAAGAGTTTCTGTTATGTTGTTTTATGTTGTTATGTTGTAATTTTGATCATTACCATTGTGCAGAAGAGTAGAGCTTATGGTTAGGCTGTGACTAACTGCATGTACTAATAATATAAGGCATGTTGCTTTGTTCAATGAGCCATAACTTTGCTATTTCCAGTGCAGTAACAAGTTTGTTCTTACTTTTGCTGTGCTAGCAGCATACAGTCTTTTAAAGGGTCATGAAACCCCCTATTTCAGCAGCAGCCAGTTCTCACCACAGTTTTGAAAAATGCTACAGAAGTGGGCGTGGTTACGCTGTGGAGTGAAGGGGGATGAGGGGAGAGTGAGAGACGGACAACACAAAAACGGCTTCTGATTCAGACAATAAAGAGCCGTAAAGACCGGTTACACTCACAGTGTGGATGAATCATGTTTGTGTCGGAGACGGACACTGAAGATAAGCTGTGCGACGCAGAAACTTTTACAAAGCAAAAACAAACACTCGTTTTTGACCCATTAATGCATCTCTAGATTACTGTATGTGATCTCACTGTTTGATTCAAACTTATGCAACGCAGAAACTCTTAACACTCGTTTTAGGTCGATGAATGCATCTCTACCTTACTGTATGCGTTCTCACTGTTTGAAGCGCCTGTCAGTGGATGAATAAAGCCGAAGTCCACCTTTCTCCAGTTTTCGTAGCGCTCTCGAGAAAAATGCTTGCTACACACAAACAGTTTCAATGTGCCGGTAGTTGATGGCCAACCAACCGCCTGCAGCCAGTCTAGCCCTGGCAGCATCGCGGGGAAAGCCACGCAACACACCCGAACTTACACCGCGAAAACAAACACTTGCGACCCATGAACGCCTCTCTCATCTACTGCATGATTTCAAAGTTTGACATGTCTGTCATTTGAAAGAGCAACATGGTGTCCTGAATAATTAAGAGACGGTGTCTTCTCATAGGATAAGAAAACTCATTAATAATTATGAGACACTGTCGCATCATTGAAGTATTATAGTGCACCGCTAAATCACAGCCTGTGATGTGGACACGGTGTAGATTTTAAACCCGGAAGACGAAAATAACGTAAAAAAACAAAACAAAAAAAAAAATCTCAAAATGAACCACTTCCCCCCTACAATTAAATCTAACAGATGCTAACATTGTATTCAATGACGTTCAACACACATACCTCTGTTAAAATCTCAGAAAATTTAGTTTAGGGTTTCATGACCCTTTAATTGTACAATTTAACTCAAAGTCAAATATAGCTGCAAGCAACGATGACGGGCCTAAGCCCCAGCGCCACCCCGGTGGCTTAAGGAAACCTGTGCATGGTGGGCAACATACAATCTTAATAATTTAATTCAAACAATGATTTTACATGATATGAGACACTTCCTGTTTCCCTTTTTTTGACATTATTTTAATCCCTCGCCATGGCAACACTGTTCGAGATATCCTATAATCATTCGCAATTTAGCATCTTCAGTGTCTTTGATTCACGTTCATCCAGTTTGGTGGCGATTGCATGAATCTCCTACGAGGAGTACTTAACTCAGAGACTGATTATTCAATAAAAAAAATTTAAACCAAAATATCTGGCTTCCTGTTGATGTTGAGTGTAAATTAGAAAGTTGAGATAAATTAGTCCGATGAGAACAATATATCTACCAAGTTTGGTGACTGTAGGTAAGACTAGCTTGACTTGTTGTTTCACACTTTGTTCCTTGTTCCTTGACTTCCTCGATTGCTCCTGTCGATTGCTCCTGTCTGCCTCGCTGCTCAGATTGGTTTGCGTCTGTAACTCCGTATAGCTTTGTTTTGAATCTCTTACTTTTATTCATTGTTGCTTATTTTTTTATTACCGTATATGTAATATTGCCTACCACACTAATCTGACGTCGCTAGCTTGTAATATTTGAATCTAAATCGCTGTTACAACGCATTTGCATTTGCAGCGCTAGCTTGTCAACTTGTTAACAGTCGCTCGCGCGCTCCTTTTTCAACGCGTTCTTCAAACAGCTGTGGTAAGTCGGATCAGTCTACAAACACGGTGAGTCATGTCATCCTCTCCCAGCATTGCTACCTGTTCCATTTGCCACATGTTTACCATAGCTCTCTCTGTCAGTGATGAGGGATTTACATGTCATAAATGTAGGAAAATAGTCAGGCTGACAGAGAGAATCTCAGAATTAGAGACACGCATCCAAACTTTAATCGAGGATAGTAAGAATGCAAGGGCTTCAGATACTGTTTTGGATGCGACTAGCTTAGTGAACTCTGTACATTGTTTGGTTCCGGCTGTAGAGCCCGTGCAGCAGGGCACTTGGGTAACGGTGAGGCGGCCTAGCCGCGAAAAACACCACTCTTCCGTTCCAATAAGAACATCAAACAGGTTCTCCCCACTCAGTGATACACCCACTGAGAATCCTGTTGAAAGTGCCCTAGTTATTGGCGATTCTATTACACGGAACGTGAAAATAGAGACACCAGCCACCATAGTCACATGTTTGCCGGGAGCCAGAGCACCTGACATCAAAGCAAATTTAAAAGTGCTGGCTAATGCTAATCGTAAATACTCTAAGATTATTATTCACGTCGGCACTAATGATGTTCGACTTCGCCAGTCGGAGATCACTAAAATTAACATTAAAGAGGTGTGTGAACTCGCAAGTACAATGTCAGGAGAAGTAATTTGCTCTGGCCCCCTTCCTGTTCGTCGGAGTGATGAGATAGTTAGCAGATTATCATCACTCAATGGCTGGCTGTCTAAGTGGTGTCCGCAAAATAATATAGGTTTCATAGATAATTGGAAAAGTTTTTGGGGCAGACCTGACCTGTTAAAAAGAGATGGTATTCATCCCTCCCGGGATGGTGCTGCTCTTCTCTCTAGTAATATGGCACATAGTCTTAGAACTGAAACATGACAAACTGGGGCCCAGGTCAGAAAGCAGCAGACAAACTGGCTAAACCGACCGTCTGCTAGCTGCCTCACGTTACAGAAGTCAGAGGGTGTCACCCTCAGAGGGTCAGAAAATTCAGATAACTCTCAACACATAGAAACTCTTACACCTAGATATTTTCAAATAGAGACTGTGTCTGTACCCCGAATTAGTAAAAACAAAAAACTTCCAAACCCATTTAATGGTAAAAATTTAATTGATGTTCAACAAATAAAAAATAGAGATAATAATGCTAAACAAATGATAAAACTCGGGTTGTTAAATATTAGATCCCTTTCTTCAAAATCACTTATTGTTAATGATATTATCAAAGATAATAATCTAGATGTGCTGTGTTTGACAGAAACTTGGCTAAAACCGGACGATTACATTACTTTAAATGAGTCTAGTCCTCAAGGTTATGATTATCGACACAATGCCCGTCAGAAAGGCAAAGGGGGAGGTGTTGCTGTAATCTATAGTAATATTTACAGTATTAGTCAGAAGTCTTTCAAATATAATTCCTTCGAAACTATGGTACTTTACGTAACATTATGTAAGTTGACATTTGTGCTGGCTACTGTATACAGGCCACCAGGACACAATATCCACCAGACTTTATCAAAGAATTTGCTGACTTTCTATCAGAGTTAGTACTAGCTGCAGGTAAAGTCCTTGTTGTTGGTGATTTTAATATTCATGTAGATAATAAAAAAGACGCATTAGGATTGGCATTTGCAGATATTCTAAACTCTATTGGTGTTAGACAACATGTGTCAGGACCCACTCATTGTCATAATCATACTTTAGATCTAATATTGTCACATGGAATCGATATTGATGCTGTTGAAATTCTGCAGCAGAGTGACGACATCTCAGATCATTATCTAGTCTCGTGTATACTACATTTAGTCAAGGCGGCTAAACTGCCTCCATGCCATAAATATGGTAGAACCATTACTTCTACCACTAAAGATTGCTTTATAAATAATCTTCCTGATCATTTTCATCGCCTTAGCATACCAGACAGCTTAGAAGACCTCGATGTTGCAACAGAAACTATTGCCTCTGTCTTTTCCAGCACATTAGACTCAGTTGCTCCTTTGCGTTTAAAAAAGATTAAGGAAATTAATCCAATGCCATGGTACAATGACCACACTCGGGCCCTAAAGTTAGCAGCCAGAAAAATGGAGCGCAGCTGGAAGAAATCAAAACTAGAAGTATTTCGTATTTCGTGGAGAGAGAGAATGATTGAGTACAGAAAGGCCTTAAAATCTGCTAGATCTGCCTATTTTTCAAAACTCTTAGAAGAAAATAAACACAACCCTAGGTATTTATTTGATACAGTGGCTAAATTAACAAGAAATAAAGCTTCAACTTCTGATGTTTCCAAAGAGCACAGCAGTAATGACTTTATGAACTTCTTTACTTGCAAGATTGATAATATTAGAGAAAAAATAATAACCATGCAACCGTCTACTACAGTATCGTGTCAGATAGTGCATTGTAGTGTCCCTGAGGAAAAATTCAATTCATTTACTGCTTTAGGAGAGGAAGAATTGTCTAAACTTGTTAAATCATCAAAATCAACAACATGTATGTTAGACCCTATACCGACTAAGCTATTGAAAGAAATGCTTCCAGAGGTCATAGACCCTCTTCTCAATATCGTCAATTCATCTTTATCATTAGGATACGTACCAAAAACTTTTAAGCTGGCTATTATTAAACCTCTTATTAAAAAACCACAACTTGATCCTAGAGAATTAGTCAATTACAGGCCGATCTCAAATCTCACTTTTCTGTCAAAAATACTAGAAAAGGCAGTATCATCACAGCTATGTTCCTTTTTAGAAAGAAATGGTATCTGTGAGGATTTCCAGTCAGGATTTAGACCGTACCATAGTACTGAGACTGCTCTCATTAGAGTTACTAATGATTTGCTCTTATCATCAGATCGTGGTTGTATCTCTCTATTAGTGTTACTGGATCTTAGTGCAGCATTTGACACTATTGATCACAATATTCTTTTAAATAGACTCGAAAATTATGTTGGCATTAGTGGAATTGCATTGTCATGGTTCAAATCATACTTATCTGACCGTTATCAGTTTGTAGTAGTAAACGAAGACATGTCATATCGATCACAAGTTCAATATGGAGTACCACAAGGCTCAGTACTAGGACCGTTACTGTTCACTCTGTACATGCTACCCTTGGGAGATATCATTAGGAAGCATGGCGTTAGTTTTCACTGTTACGCTGATGATACTCAGCTCTATATTTCTTCGCGCCCTGACGAAACTTACCAATTCACAAAATTAACGGAGTGCATAGCTGATATAAAAAATTGGATGACCAGTAATTTCCTACTACTAAATTCAGAAAAAACAGAGATTCTAATTTTTGGACCAAAAACTTCTTCACGTAATAACCTAGAATATTGTCTAACACTTGATGGCTGCTCTGTTAAGTCTTCGTCGTCAGTTAGGAACCTAGGTGTGCTCTTTGATACCAATCTTTCATTTGAAGGCCATGTTACTAGCATCTGTAAAACCGCATTCTTCCATCTTAAAAATATATATAAACTACGACATATGCTCTCAATGAAAAATGCAGAACAGTTAGTTCATGCGTTCATGACCTCAAGGCTAGATTACTGTAACGCTCTACTGGGTGGTTGTTCTGCTCGCCTGATAAATAAACTACAGCTCGTACAAAATGCAGCAGCTAGAGTTCTTACTAGAACCAGGAAGTATGACCATATTAGCCCAGTTCTGTCAACACTGCATTGGCTTCCTGTTAAACATCGTATAGATTTTAAAATCTTGCTAATTACTTACAAAGCACTAAATGGTTTAGCTCCCCAGTACCTGAGCGAGCTCCTAATTCATTATAGTCCTTCACGTCTATTGCGATCTCAGAATTCAGGCCAGCTGATAATACCTAGAATATCAAAATCAACTGCAGGTGGTAGATCCTTCTCCTATTTGGCACCTAAACTCTGGAACAATCTTCCTAGCATTGTTCGGGAAGCAGACACACTCTGTCAGTTTAAATCTAGACTAAAAACGCATCTCTTTAACCTGGCATACACATAACACATTACCAATTTATATTTCCAAATCCGTTAAAGGATTATTAGGCTGCATAAATTAGGTCAGCCGGAACCGGGAACACTTCCTATAACACCTGATGTACTCGTTACATCAGAAGAAGAATGGCATCTACGCTAATATTAGTCTTTCTGTTTATCCCGAGGTTCACCGTAGTCAACCGGATCCGGGCCGTATCCAGGTGAGACCAAGGACCTGCACCTTGACACGACCACAACGCAGCCCTGAAGTATCAGCAGAGATTGAGTCAACTAGATCATCCACTGTGAGGGCCTCATCGACACGACAGCCACGACACAGTTCCTCAACAACCGTCCATACCGGCTTGATGAATACGATCCTCAATTGGATGGAACTGAAATAAATACTTTTAATGTTGCGATCCTATTGGACTTATGATAGCAACCTGAATTGTAACAAAGCACTGTTGGCCAGAGGAGAACTGGCACCCCGACTAAGCCTGGTTTCTCCCAAGGTTTTTTTCTCCATTTTAACACCAATTTGCCACTTGTCTGCCACCTGATGTCACCTGATGGAGTTTGGGTTCCTTGCCGCTGTCGCCTCTGGCTTGCTTAGTTGGGGACACTTGACTTGACATTTTGATATTCAACAGTGCTTTTGATCTGCCTGCATTGACACTATTCTTTAAGAGCTGCTGTGCAGTCAAACAATGTACCAGTTATCAATGTAAAGCTGCTTTGACACAATCTACATTGTAAAAAGCGCTATATAAATAAAGGTGACTTGACTTGACTTGACATTATTATTGAAGCAAATTTGGTAAAAATAAGAGGGCGATTTCAAAGCATTTTGAAAGTGACACACTTTCTGTTGCCAGTTGGTGGTGCTATGACTTTGACTCACAATAGTCACATCCATGTGATCAACCTCCCACAATGAACACAGAGCTGAAGTTTCATCAAAATCAATCAATGTTTGCAGAAGTTATGATGCACTTCCTGTTTCCCTTTTTTCGCCATAAATACATAGCCTCGCCACGGCCAAACTGTTTAAGATATCCAAAATCCGTCCACAATTTAGCATCCTTAATGTCTTGACTTCATGATGAAAAAGTTTGGTGTGAATTGTATGACAGCCTTTTAATTAGAAAGTTGTCCGGCTCGATGAGAACAATATATGTACTGAGTTTGGTAACAGTAGGTAAAACTAACCCCCAACTTTAGAAAAAAGGTTGCTCTATAGAGCCCCTCCTCCACGCCCATTACTAAGTCTTCCGGCTGGCAACTCTTATGTGTGTCGAGTTTCATGCAACTTGAAACATGCTAAGTGCCTCAGAAACCTCCATAAAAATATTAAAGTTTAATGCGTTGCCATGACAACATGTGACAATATCACAGGTGTGCATCTGCAGTGTCTTGACTTTATTCTGACGAAGACTGAAGCAAATCGGGTAAAAAATAAGAGGGTGATTTGAAAGCATTTTGAAAGTGACACTTCCTGCTGCCAGTTGGTGGAGCTATGACTTTGAATACTCACACCCATGTGATCAGCCTCCTACAATGAACACACAGCTGAAGTTTCATCAAAATCAGTTAATGTATGCAGAAGTTATAACACACTGTTTCCCTTTTCTCGCTATAAATTCGTTTCAATGCCAAGGCTAAACCGCTCGCCATTTAGCATCGCCAATGTCTTGTCTTCATGCTGACCGAGCTTGGTGGTGATCGGATGATTCCTCTAGGAGAAGTATCAAATACCAGAGCGTGTGTTTTTCAAACAACCTTAAAAAGCTGACTTCCTGTTGGGCTGGCATATGACTTACAGTGCAAAAGCTGTATGAAGTTTGGTTAATGTAGGTGAAAAGGGGTGCGCTACAGAGCCCCTCAAAGTTTCAAGACTTGGGACCCAAAAGTGCCCGAAAGGTAGACATTTTTTTTTTACCTAAGGAAAACAATAGGGCCTACGCCCTTTCAGGGCTTGGGACCTAAATATAAACAGGTCATTTTCATTCTCTCTAAATCTAAACACACTTTTGAGAGTCAAGACAACTTAAAATAAAAAAAAGCACATTTCACTAAAAATATTAAATTGTGTCAGACTAAATTTAGGAGAATTTTTTAGGAGAATTTACATGATTTATATACATGAAAAAGTAAAGAGGTAGGTAAACAAATTTTTATTTAAAAAGCATGTTTGTGTAGCAGTTTTCTGATGGAAAAGAGCTTTATAACAGGACACACAATGCAGTTGAGCATACTTTTAGCATTTTAAAGAGCGGATTCAGGTCGCAGTGGTGATTTGATGCTGTACAGATTCAATAAACTATGCCAGAACTGCTGCACAATCTAGCACTCCAAACCGTCTACAAGATGGGGTACCATGCCATGCAAAATTCCTTACAAATTATTGGTGATGTTTTTGGTTACCTGACTGCATCCAGTAATTCCTTTAGTGAATTGGGTACTAAAACAGAGAGCGCCTGCAAACAAACAACATCATCACTGAGCGCAATTCAGTCTTAGTGGAGATATTTCCTTTATTTAGTGAAATATTGAAATAAAATTGACACATAAGTAATGTAATATTCAGTAATATTAAAAAATATTATCGACTTGACTGCACTGACATTAGGGGTGGGCGATATGACCAAAATCTTATATCACGATATGATACATTTTATTTCACAATAACGATATATATCATGATATAGTTATTTTTGCTTTAAATAAGCTTTTATATCAAAATTTTTGATCCCACTGAAATTTCATAATTCTTATCACCATTTTCAATATAATTTAAAAATCTAATACTAGCATAAAAACTCTCAAGCTTACTGCAGACAAATAAACAGTGAAAAAGAAAGAGCAAAGAAAACAAACTACAATAGAACAAAGACAAATGAAATAGACCTACCTAGAAAACAAGCACTAGAAATACTACATAAAATATATAAAGTAAACAAATGTTTAAACAAACACTGCATAGTAGGCAGGGCTCGACAATAAGAACTGCCCGATGGCCTGGGGCCAGTGTGAACGACACTTGGGACAGCAGACGGAACTGTCACTTGCCCGATCGGCCCAGTGCTGTAGGGTGAGTGATATAGTGATATAGTGATATATATCGTCTATGATATCGTAATTGTTGATTTAACGATCTGAAATTATCGAGTATGTCCCTCACTTTACAAAAACCAAACAAAAACACACCCATTGAGTGCACGCATGCACTACGTGACGTAGTCTAGTAGGTTAGACTAGTGCGCGTGCATATTTAGAGTGTACGCTTTCACTGCATGATTTAATCTATTAAAATGCATCAGAATTCAAGATAAGGGGGAAAAATGACCCTGTATATCTTTCATATTTATATAATTTAATATAGTTAACCAATATTAAACAAAGAGCACCATTTTTCTCCAAATATTAGCACGATTACAAATGTGATATTGATTTTATACAGCGTACAGTTTAATGAACAAGAACTTAATATCAAGTGACTTACATTTTAGACACCAAATCGCCTGTTTCGCTCTGTTTCGCCTTCGAAAATAGTTCCAAAGTCCACACAGAATTGTTTTGCGTCTCTGAGCAACACTTCCTGAATGAACCAGCCGTTTGAATGAATCGGTTGAATGTCAATGACTCGCTCATTAACAGGGACTTGCTGCCACCTACTGGCAGGTTTAATTTCACGTTTAAAGTGTCTTTTCATTTAATAATTTCAAATAGCAGTATTTAACGTTTTATATTTTCAACATTTCAAAATATTATTTATGCATCTGTAACTGCTCTTGACTGATTAAATATTAAATAAAGATTTATTAAAGTTAATCTATAGTTATATAGTTAGTTATACATTAGATTACAATTTCTGTACCTGAAAATCTCCAGTTTAAACCTACATAAAAAACTTGAAAAGCACCATTTATTTCATTTATACAGGTGCTGGTCATATAATTAGAATATCACCAAAAAGTTGATTTATTCCACTAATTCCATTCAAAAAGTGAAACTTGTATATTATATTCATTCATTACACACAGACTGATATATTTCATATATATATGTTTATTTCTTTTAATTTTGATGATTATAACTGACAACTAAGGAAAATCCCAAATTCAGTATCTCAGAAAATATTGATCTTAGAATATTGTGAAAAGGTTCAATATCGAAGACACCTGGTGCCACACTCTAATCAGCTAATTAACTCAAAACACCTGCAAAGGCCTTTAAATGGTCTCTCAGTCTAATTCTGTAGGCTACACAATCATGGGGAAGACTGCTGACTTGACAGTTGTCCAAAAGACGACCACTGACACCTTGCACAAAGAGGGCAAGACACAAAAGGTCATTGCAAAAGAGGCTGGCTGTTCACAGAGCTCTGTGTCCAAGCACAGCGAAGGGAAGGAAAAGATGTGGTAGAAAAAAAGTGTACAAGCAATAGGAATAACCGCACCCTGGAGAGGACTGTGAAACAAAACCCATTCAAAAATGTGGGGGAGATTCACAAAGAGTGGACTGCAGCTGGAGTCAGTGCTTCAAGAACCACTACGCACAGACGTATGCAAGACATGGGTTTCAGCTGTCGCATTCCTTGTGTCAAGCCACTCTTGAACAACAGACAGCGTCAGAAGTGTCTCGCCTGGGCTAAAGACAAAAAGGACTGGACTGCTGCTGAGTGGTCCAAAGTTATGTTCTCTGATGAAAGTAAATTTTGCATTTCCTTTGGAAATCAGGGTCCCAGAGTCTGGAGGAAGAGAGGAGAGGCACACAATCCACGTTGCTTGAGGTCCAGTGTAAAGTTGCCACAGTCAGTGATGGTTTGGGGTGCCATGTCATCTGCTGGGGTTGGTCCACTGTGTTTTCTGAGGTCCAAGGTCAATGCAGCCGGATACCAGGAAGTTTTAGAGCACTTCATGCTTCCTGCTGCTGACCAACTTTATGGAGATGCAGATTTCATTTTCCAACAGGACTTGGCACCTGCACACAGTGCCAAAGCTACCAGTACCTGGTTTAAGGACCATAGTATCCCTGTTCTTAATTGGCCAGCAAACTCGCCTGACCTTAACCCCATACAAAATCTATGGGGTATTGTGAAGAGGAAGATGCGATATGCCAGACCCAACAATGCAGAAGAGCTGAAGGCCACTATCAGGGCAACCTGGGCTCTTTTAACACCTGAGCAGTGCCACAGACTGATCGACTCCATGCCACGCCGCATTGCTGCAGTAATTCAGGCAAAAGGAGCCCCAACTAAGTATTGAGTGCTGTACATGCTCATACCTTTCATGTTCATACTTTTCAGTTGGCCAAGATTTCTAAAAATCCTTTCTTTGTATTGGTCTTAAGTAATATTCTAATTTTCTGAGATACTGAATTTGGGATTTTTCCTTAGTTGTCAGTTATAATCATCAAAATTAAAAGAAATAAACATTTGAAACATATCAGTCTGTGTGTAATGAATGAATATAATATACAAGTTTCACTTTTTGAATGGAATTAGTGAAATAAATCAACTTTTTGATGATATTCTAATTATATGACCAGCACCTGTATATTTATTTTTGCTATTACTCATAATTTGATAATTTGTTACTATTTTGTTACTTACTGTTTATTTGTCTAACAATATTTAAAAATTTAAGTGAGTTAATCTAGAAGCTTTTGGTGTCATAACTCTATTTATTAAGGTTACATGTATCAAAAACAACAAAAACAATAACTAGGCTTTTTTTATAGGCCCATTTTCTTTTCTTTTACTTTATTAACTTTTTGTTGTGGGGCAAGTAAAAATTTTGGCGGGGCAAGTAAAAATTTGAACCACTGGCCCAATCGGGCCAGTAGAAAAAATCCTTAGCGTTGAGCCCTGGTAGGGATGTGCATCTCCATAACTGAGGCCAATGCGATACGCATCTCGATGCATAGCCAACGATACGATACATTAAAGATACATTTGAAGCAGCTACCGATGTGATGTGATTCACCCCATTACGATGCGGTGCGATACGATTTCGAATCGATTCAATGCAATGGAAAAAAATATGATGCTATGCAATTCAATATGTAAGGCTCTAAACTTTTTATTTTTTCTCAAATTCTGTTTTTTTATTTTTCTAAATTACTGTTTAAATTAAAACATGGATGAAAAATTGTGTGATTATTCCTTCAAAAATCTTAATTATTGTATTATTATTATTAGTACTAGTAGTAGTAGTAGTAGTATTAAATTAAGACATACATTATACCATACAACAGTAATACAGTAGTACTTAGTACTACAATAGTAATAGGGCTATATTTCTGTTACAAGTTAAACCAAACTTTTATTTTGACGGGTTGCTGTGAAGATCTTGAAGTTTCTGTGTGTGTCCGTGTGTGTGTCTGTCTGTGTGTGTGTGTGTGTGTGTGTGTGATATGACAGTTTTTCTCAAATGAAATGGTAAAATGCTCATGAAGTGACTCAGAGCAGCTCAGGAGATGAAGTTTATGTGTTCATGTCGTCATATAGTCAGATGAAGACACTGGAAAAAACATTGCGAGCATCAAGCATGCTTCAGTAAGTATAGTAAACATATTCGCGCGTCTGCGCCATCATACAGAGACACGCAAAACATGCAGGATTCATATTCAAATAATCTTCTTATGGTTTAATATTCACAGACACTAGTCCATATCGCGACTTGATTTAAGTGTACCCACCTACTTTTGATTTATTCATCCAAAAAAATTTGACAAATTCCGTGACATTCCGCGTTACAGTAAATTCCATTTTTATGAATGGATTCCGCGATTCCGTCCGTGTTTTCTGCATTGCGGAAATCATAGGGCCCTGAATATGGTACAGATTTGCTTATATTCCTTTGGTTCAGACAGACAGCAAATCATAAATTAACTTTAGTGCCTTCTGACTTCTAACACATGGCCCTTTCACAAACATTGTAGTACCATGTTAATCTATATTCTATGCAACTCTCAGGACACGCCTCAGTCTCCGTAGTGTGGTGATACGTCATATTCACGTAGCAGCAGTTGTGACGAGAGAACGCGCTTGAGAAACAGTTTAGAGAGCAGAAATCAATCTACATATAAAATACTGGTCACAAATTATTGTTCACTTTTTAAATAATAAAAGTATAGCACATCTACTAACAATTATATATAAATAAATAGTTTTTACTGATGTAAATATGTTAGAAACAATGTATCACGATACAAATGCCAACTTTTATCCGATGCACGCTTTTTAAATCGATGCATTTGCATCGTTAACTTTTATGCTGATGCGAATCGGTGAATCTTACCATCCCTACTGCCCAGTCTTTCCTGTGTAAATTAAATATACATTTATTCTTATTAAAGTTACAAAAGTGATTCAGTCAAGAGCAGTGAGAGATTTTCTCTCTTTTTTTTGTTGTTTGATTAGCATTAATGCCAGCAGGTAAATTTGGATGCTTGTCACTTTAAGACCGACTGCACAGTCCCATTATATTTGTGTGTTGTTCTTTCTCAATTTTTCAGTTCTTTCTCAACTGTTTACATTGACTTAAGACATAAATTACTCTGTTTACTTGCAAATACATGCCACTTTGGCACAGGTATGTGTATTTAATCATTCAAGCCCAATTAGGTGGCAAAAAGCACTCAGTTCAGTTCTCATGCGCTTTATGAGCAGCAGCTTCAAGTCGCACGTTTCTCAGACAGCGCTGAGAAAAAGTCTCTCAGAGAGCGTGCACATATACTGAAATGTCTTTAAACCGCAGTGCTTAAAAACGCATGCAAATGATAAGCTTTCGTGACCACGCAGCGCAGCAACGTCACGTGAGCAAAACTGCGATAGAGACGATAGTCCAAAATCTCTACCGGTTGGCAAATTTCCACTGGTTAATCGTGTCTACCGGTACAGTGCATCCGGAAAGTATTCACAGCTCTTCACTTTGTCCACATTTTGTTATGTTACAGCCTAATTCCAAAAGGGATTAAATTCATTATTTTCCTCAAAATTCTACAAACAATACCCCATAATGACAACATGAAAGAAGTTTGTTTAAAATCGTTGCAAATTTATATATATATAATAAATATATATAAACGAAGAAAAACAAAAAACAAAATCACATGTACATAAGTACACCTTTGCTCAATACTTTGTTGAAGCACCATTGGCACCAATTACAGCCTCAAGTCTTTTTGACTATGATGCTACAAGCTTGGCACACCTATTTTTGGGCAGTTTCTCCCATTCTTTTTTGCAGGACCTCTGGTTGGCTGGGGAGCGTTGGTGCACAGCCATTTTCAGATCTCTCCAGAGATGTTTAATCAGGTTCAAGTCTGGGCTCTGGCTGGGCCACTCAAGGACATTCACAGAGTTGTCCCATAGCCACTTCTTTGTTATCTTGGCTGTGTGCTTAGGGTTGTTGTCCTTTTGGAAGATGCCCCAGTCTGGGGTCCAGAGCACTCTGGAGCAGGTTTTCATCAAGGATGTCTCTGCACATTGCTGCATTCATCTTTCCCTCAGTTCCTGCAGCTGAATAACAGCCCCACAGCATGATGCTGCCACCACCATGCTTCACTGTAGGGATGGTATTGGCCAGGTGATGAGCGGTGCCTGGTTTCCTTCAGACATGACGCTTGCTATTCAGGCCAAAGATTTCAATCTTTGTTTCATCAGACCAGAGAATTTTGTTTCTCATGGTCTGAGAGTCCTCCAGGCAGGCTGTCATGTGCCTTTTACTGAGGAGTGGCTTCCGTCTGGCCACTCTACTACTATTAGTGGAGTGCTGCAGAGATGGTTGTTCTTCTGGAAGGTTCTCCTGTCTCCACAGAGAAATGCTGGAGCTCTATCAGAGTGACCATCGGGTTCTTGGTCACCTCCCTAACTAAGGCCCTTCTCCCCTGATCACTCAGTTTGGCCAGGCGGCCCGCTCTAGGAAGAGTCCTGATGGTTCCAAACTTCTTCCATTTACGGATGATGGAGGCTACTGTGCTCATCGGGATCTTCAATGCTGCAGAAATTTTTCTGTACCCTTCCCCCAATCTGTGCCTCGATACAATCCTGTCTTGGAGGTCTGCAGACAATTCCTTGGACTTTATAGCTTAGTTTGTACTCTGACATGCACTGTTAACTGTGGGACCTTACATAGACAGTTGTGTGCCTTTCCAAATCATGTCCAATCAACTGAATTTACCACAGGTGGACTCCAAGCAAGTTGCAGAAACATCTCAAGGATAATCAGTGGAAACAGGATGGATCTAAGCTCAATTTTGAGTGTCATGGCAAAGGCTGTGAATACTTATGTACATATAATTTTTTTCATTTTTTATTTTTAATAAATTTGCAAAGATTTCAAACAAACTTCTTTCACATTGTCATTATGGGGTATTTTTTGTAGAATTTTGAGGAAAATAATCAATTTAATCCCTTTTGGAATAAGGCTGTAACATAACAAAATGTGGAGAAAGTGAAGCGCTGTGAATACTTTCCGGATACACTGTATATAGCCCACCCCTATGAGGACAAAAAAAAAACTTGAACTGAATTGAGCTGTATAATGTCTTCTATAGAGCTGCTGAACTGAATTTTAAATGACACTATTTCACTGATCTCTATAAATGACTGGATTGCGTTCTAAACTGCCAGCAGATGGTGAAGCCACCGGAAGTGTTCGAGCGACCATAAATAAAACGATTCCCTACAAACAGAAGGAATCAATAGCCCCTTTCACACAGCAATCCCAGTAAATTACCAAAAAATTACCAGAATGATTTTACCGGTAAATACATAAATATGCTGTTCACACAAGCAACAGCATTCTAGCTTTTTACCGGTAAGAGACCATTCACACATTAGCAGCAAAATACTCGTAAATAATGTGATGTCAGTCATCGGAAATGATCTTTAAATGCTGCGCCGTGGTCTTTATTTGCCCGCATGAGGAGAAGCACTTTAGTTTTACTATCTGTTCAATTTGACAACTTTTTTTTGACGTCTCAGTGGCAGGCTTAACGGGGGATCAAACAGAATGCGTTTTTGCTCTTAAAAACACCAGATGCTCATAATAGTATCCAACTGCAGAGCCACAACACTGATGAATGGAAAAGAAGGCAGGGTTTTGAGCGCGACACGTTGAAAAATCTGCGAGATGTGGTGCAATGGTCAAAAATGATCAACTAGCGCATGTTTACATAGAAAAACTATTGAAAAGATTACTGTAAACTGTGCGGAATAATCACATAATCTCTATAGTAACTTTATGATTGGCTCAAAGATGACTTCTTACGTCAGCGCGTTCTGAATTCGTACGTGCTCATACTGGTAATCTTCATTCTGCGTTCACACAGAGCATATTTCCAGTAATTTACTAGCAATGTTACAACTTCCCTTACTGGTAAATAGCCAGAACCAATTTACCGGTATTTTTGAAAAGGTCCTGTTCACACATGATTTCTTACTGGTAATTAACTGTAATGTTTAGGCATATGGTCTTTTTGGGCAGGATAAGCGATATATAGCAGGCGTTAAAATGGGTGTGTCTACTGCCCGCTGCCGACACTGGTAACTGAACTAACACAAAATAGATTTATGTACGGAATTATGGAGGAAATATTAAGCATGAACATATCTCTAGGATTATTAGCAGAAACTGATTCGAATTTACATTAAATATTACAATACATACAATACCCTATTACACTATATTACATTAAAAGGTTCACCTTGCATCATCTTGTTTAGAGCAACAGTGTAAATGCTTGGAAATAAAGCTTCCATACACAGTCAGCGTCATTTCTCTGAATAAGTTGTGAAGCATGTATATTATTTCCAGATGTCTTTTTGTTGACAAACATCCACTTCAGACTCTTGGAGATCTTAGAAAACCGTTAAAAAGCCACAGGTCAGCTCAAATTCTATGGCTTTTTACTAGCATGACAGTTTGCGCATGAAATAAGTGTTATATCAATGAGCTAATTCATTTAACCAACAATTAAGTTAATATCTTTACTGCTTCGAAATACATGCTGTTAACGAAAACACTGTTGAATCATCACAGTTACTGTAAGAATAAAAACAGTATTATATAACACAACAATTACATAACCACAGTGAATAACATAATTCGTACATGGCAAATTAAGTTCATGCGCATGCCTTACAAAGCATAAATCTGTATTAAGATTTCAGAAGAATCATTGTGACATTTGTAATACAAATGCTGAGATGTCTCGTCCGCCAGCTGATCTGATATTTGCTACTGTTTTGAAGATGAACGTAACTTTTAATAAGCAGGGAAATTCCCGACTTTAAACAAATAACCATTTAAATGTTTAACGTTTACGTTGTAAGAATGTACAGGGTGACTTCAGATATAAAAACGCTGACTTGTTAGGTAATGTTTTCTCATTAAAATCAGATTACTTCCTAATTAATTCAACAGAATGTGAGGGAATACTAATATCACGGCTGGTAAAGTGTGGCTTCACTTTTTATGATGTCGTGAGCAATCCAGTCATTTATATAGATCAGTGCACTATTCTCTTTTGCAGAGGTGCTTTATAGCTGCATCTAAAGTTGTTTCATAATTGAAGAACTTTGCAACATTGACACTCTTATTTCCCTGTTTATTACTGTGAAGCTGCTTTGTAACAATCAGTATTGCACTATAGAAATAAATGTGACTTGACTTGATGTTTCTATTGCCTTTTTTTTTTTTTTTTTAAACAGTGGCAAGTAAAGAGAAAATTTAGTTTTGAACTAAAAATAAAACTAAACATGCAGGCCTACACTATTTTATCTAGAACCTTAGCTACAAAGTCCCATCTGACATTCTTATATCAAGAAAACTTTAGGGCCATTTCACATAGAATGTGCCACACAGAACCATTCCACTGCGCTACTTTTCCACTGTTTTTCAATGTAAACACACACTAGATGGACAAATTTGACTGTTGCACTTGTCTTTTGCATCATCTAATGCATGACACAGTGTCCTAAAAATGCAGCGCACAAGTTAAAATAAGTTCAACTTTTAAGAAACGTGTCTTTAGACCCTTTTTTTTCCACTTTACTGATCTGCATCTTGCAAAACACGTTCTGTGTGAATGGTCCTTTACACTTGCTTATTCTTTTTTTATTTAAATATTTTAGGATGCCTTTTATGAGGACAATTCTTTACACAGAATTCAGCATTAAGCAACCTTAAAGATGAATTGTAAAACTTCAGCACCACCATTGCCACCAAATGGGTTTTCATATAGGTCTCCCAAATATGCCAATGATCAACTTTTGTTTTGACTTTATTAGAATCTAAACTGCAGCAAAGATGCCCAATCACATCTGATCGTGCATGTATAACTAGGCAATCTCAGTGAATAATAACATGGTCAGCCACTATAGTTCAATATAGTTTCTACTTACTGAATATGGGACTAGATCCAGCAGAAAATTTGAGGATGCAGAAGTGTCCATTTAAGATCTGAGCCCAGTTTCACCCATGCATACGTGCCTGCATGCATCTTTCTGCATGCATGAATGTGTGTTGATATTCGGACAAGTCCCAATGGAATATTTCAGTCAAACATATTATATTTCATTCCAAAACACACAGCAGCAGTTGAGCGTCTGGAAAAAAAGACATCTCAATGTCGCATCTGTTTTGACACAATAGTGGGAGTGGTTCAGGATGAGGAAGCTCAATGGGGAGGAGACTGAGACAGAATAAAAGTGTGAGACAGACACTTGAAAGACAGGTGACCCTACTAAGCTTCTTTGAATGGCTACCTGGGTGTCTGCAGGCAAGGGTGGGTAGATTAGAGCCTTACACTGACTGCTGGCTGCGTGCCATTATATGGTTAATTTTAGCCCTCGTCATGACTGGATTACAAGGACAAAGTATGAATCAGGGTTACCATCAAAGGCTGGGAAGATTATCATGGAGCTAAAGTAGGTATGATGGATCAGATCCACTCAAGCTGTTTTTCTAACATTCACACCATAGCATGCAGCTATGTTTGGGAAATATGATGCAAAAGACGCCACAGTTACTGTGTGCAAAGATCTTCTCAGAAATGCTCTGAAGAATAGTCTTAATTTTTGACTTAAGTGTCAAAAAATTCTTAGTAAAAAGTAGGACTTTTCTATTAGTAGGAGACTTTTATAAAGAAGCTAAAAGCAACTTTTAGTAAAGTCTAAGACTGATTCTTAAGTGCTGACTTAAGTGTTGTGAACTAAAGACTACAATGGCCACCCTCAACCTCTGAATCAGCCAAAGGCGAGCATGCAAGGGTGAAGTCACAGCAGCACAACACCAATAATTTAATATTATATTTAAAAAAATCATTTAAAAAGGCACTGAAACGTTTTAATATTTAAATTTATTTTTAAAAATAGCTTTGCATTGTGCAAAATTATCACAAATTAGTATTGATGGCGTGGATCTTTTTCTATTGATGTGTCTCCTCATTTACAATTGGAGCAATGATGTGTCATGAGTTCCATCAACGGCTCCAACAACTCCAGGGAAGCCCACAATCAACATAAAAGTGGCTTGCTTTTGCCGCATGGTTTGATGGTCAGTTGGAAAGAATACTTTGTGTGCCAAAAAAACAAAATAACAACTTCATTCAACAATATCTAGTGATGGGCAATTTCAAAACACTGCTTCATGAAGCTTCGAAGCTTTACAAATCTTTTGTTTTGAATCAGTGGTTCAGAGCGTGTATCAAACTGCCAAAGTCATGTGATTTCAGTAAACGAGGCTTTGTTACGTCATGAGTGTTTCGAACTTTCAATGGTTTACGTGACTTTGGCTGCCTCTCTAGACAGTGTTAGTTTACTCAGTTGCTTACTCATGACACATAGCAACACAGCGAAAAGTATTTCTAATATGTTGAACCTTTTATTGAGAGTACCCTACATTTACCTGTTGAGACATGCTTTCACAAGCAACCATTAAGAGCCTTTGTAATGTTTGAGTCGACAGAGGCACGACATGCAAAAGGTGCATTTGCAAAATATGCTGTATTTTTCTAAGTCCGCTAGTGTCACAGAAACTACATACTTCACCTTTAAACGTATAAGTTTACAACACAGATCTAAATTAAACATGACAAATAAGAAACACCATGGCATCAATTTAAATGTATGCCAGAAGTACTTTTTAAATTAATAATTAAAAATAAGTAGGCTATAATATAATTAGTATTAGCAGCCTATTATAAATAAAAAGTAAAATGTAATTATAATAAATATAAGTAGGCTGTAATAAATAACAATATCAGTATTATTTATAAAAAAAAAATTGAAATTGAAATTTTCCAAACTGATGACTGTAACAAACGCACAGGCTATTGATCAAAATCCTCTGATGATTACAGTAGGACTGTCTTAAAGAAGTTTTCATAAAAAATAAATTTCCCTATCAAGAAAATGAAATAGGCCTACTTTGAAAATAATTTTAGCTATGACTTTTCCCCCATTTGATTTAGTCTAGTTAGTTTTGTATCAAATACAATGTGATTTTCGGTGATCGAGATCTGGCAGCAGCTTATTTTTCCTCTTGGGCAAGCAATCTGCTCACAGCTTATCCTGCCCATGGAATCCCCCATATGCCAGCAAACCAATGAAAACGCGGGACGATGATGACGTTCCATAACAAAAGAGTGAAGGTGCAAAAGCTGCTGTAGATCAGCTTACCCGGAAGTCTCCGTAACTGGCAGATTTAAAGAAAATTACCAATGTTTGGCAAATAAATAAATTACGGACAGTTACCAGTTACTAATACGCATTACTAACATTTTATCATGTAGGCTTTATGGTACACCTCAAACAAGGGATTTAATAGTGTTAATATTAATTGCAGAGTCCACGAATAGCTTGGGTATGCAGAGCATTCGCAGCTTATATGGACCGCACGCCACTGATATACATATACATACATACATATACACACACACACACATATATATATATATATATATATATATATTGTGACAAGCGTCCTGAGTCCACATCAGCGTTGTTGATGTACACGAGGAGCACCTGCTCACAGGTCGTCACAGGCTGATCGGCCACACCTGTGGCTGATCAACCTGCCTGCATATAAGCAGCATGCTCACAGACAAAGGGGGAGAAGCCTCTCCATGAGACAGCAGACTAACGTTCTCTCTCTATCCCGTTCCAGAAAGCAGTGTGTGACCGATCAGCATCGCCACGAGCACCGCATGGATTCACCCACACCTGGACACGACCGAGGGCACTCCTGCAAGCAAGAGCACCCCCACCACTCACGTATACACTTGTCTTTCAATAAAATCCACCCTCCGGGGCCTTAAACTGAGCTCTCCTTGTTGTGTGATCCCTCCACCCCGCCACTATATATATATATATATATATATATATATATATATATATATATATATATATATATATATATATATATATATGATTTATCTCATATAGGATTTGTTTAGTCAAGTTAATTAACGTGGTAATAAAGTACTTCAGTTTTCCGGTGATCATCTTCAGCTTCATGAAGCTCAAACTGCAATACACAACTTTAATAACTATGATTAAGACTGTCAAATTACATTACATTATAATGAGAAAGTTGTAATAAAACGTTGTGAATTCTTTGGCTTTAGTTGCTGTGTTTCAGACCGTTGTTATGGGAAAGTGCATCCACAACAGGAGTTACAAATCTGACTAGCACATAACTTAGTTCAAGTTCACTTGTGCATTTGCGTCATTTTGTCATATTTGCATCAAGTTGTAATATTATGTTTTTGTTGTATAAATATCTGATTATTCTCATATATGATGCATTTCGTAGAGTTAAGCTCTTTAGTTTCAGTGCACGCAGCTGAAACAGCAATGCTGTTATTTGAAGCAGTAATATTAATTTTAGAAGTTTCTTTTTTTTAAAAACATTGATGCATTAATAATAACTAGCACTTTTATATCAACAATATGGATTAATTAAAATCATTTCATTATTGTGCATGTGGAGGCTATCCTATTTTATCCATGACACATGCATTTTGATTCTTTATATGCAGGTAATGTTGTCCAATGACTTGTTTGCATTATTTAGGCATTGTTTTATTTATTTGTAAGGCAATAGATTTTCCTTTTTATTTGATAAGGTAAGTTGGCCATAGGAGTGTAAAATTAATTTTAAAACAATGATTCAAACTAGGCTACTACTGTTTATGTTTGATTTATATTAAAGTGCTTGGAACATGGCTCTTAATGGTGAGACTTTAGATTTTGTAATCAGGCTTCTAAAGTATATATAAAAATTTGGATTTAGATTTAGATCTATTGGCAAACATATCAGTTATCGGCTTTCAAATTTATAGAATTTTTGGTATCGGCTAGGGCTGGACGATTATGACCTAAAATCAAAATCTCGATTAATTGAACATTTTACCTCAATTACAATTAACGAACAATTATTTTGTTTCTGGTTTTTCTGTTTTGTTTTGTTTTTTGCCCTCATAGTTCATTTACAAGGTTTGTACTGTAAATATGTTTGACTATTAAAGGTGGGATATTTTTTCCTAATGAAAGAGTGCTCTGACATAGCTCACTTTCAGCCGTTATTTTATCTATGTAACATTTCTTACAGATTTCTGCTCGTTGTAAATCAGATAAAGATAAATTAGCTCAGTACCAGTACATGAGAACGATTGCGTGTGTGAATTAGTCCGTATCTATATTAATTGTGAAGCTGTGGGTTGTAAGTAGTTACTTCAAAAGTAGAAAAATGTATGCTATAACTTTTGAGTTTCTAAGCTACTTTAGTGATAAATCACAGGACAGCGCTTCTGCACTCCTCTCTGTGTGAGCAATTTTCACGTAATGTGCAGCTACTGTCTGTATGACTGTTCGTGTGCCACAATGCATCAGCGCAGTAGCTCAATATAATGATACACATCCGATGGTCTAAAATTCCTTGAATGTTCAAACTGGCAAGCCTTAAAACACATTGACAAAGTTTAGTGAAGAAGCAAGTGAAAATGATCTCACTTGATCTATTCATCCCTAGGGTGGTGCTGCTCTTCTCTCTAGTAATATGGCACACTGTCTTAGAGATGAACCTTGACTAACTGGGGCACAGGTCAGGAAGCAGACAGACTGGCTAAACCGACCATCTACTAGCTGTCTCATGTCCCAGAAGTAAGATAAATCCCAACACATAGAGACTCTTTCACCTAGATATCATCACATAGAGACTGTGTCTGTTCCCCGAATTAGTAAATAGAAAAAACTCTCAACCCCATTTAAGGGTAAAAATTTAATTGATGTTCAACAAATAAAAAACAGAGATAATACAGATAAACAAATGATAAAGCTTGGTTTGCTTAATATTAGATCCCTTTCTACAAAATCACTCTGTAAATGATATGATTACAGATCATAACCTAGATGTGCTGCGTTTGACAAAAACCTGGCTAAAACCAGATGATTACATTACTTTAAATTAGTCCACAAGTTACTGTTATAAACACAAGCCTCATCTGAAAGGCAAAGGGGGAGGCATTGCTGTAATTTATATCAATATCTTCAGTATTACTCAGAGGTCTAGTTTCAAATATAATTCTTTTGAAGTGATGGTGCTTTATGTAACGTTATCTAGTGTACGTGATGAATCCCACTTGACATTTGTGCTGGCTACTGTATACAGGCCGCCAGGGCACCATACAGACTTTTTCAAAGAATTTGCTGATTTTTTTTAATTTTTATCAGAGTTAGTACTGGCTGAAGATTAAGTCCTTATTGTTGGTGATTTTAATATCCATGTAGATAATGAAAAAGACGCATTAGGATTGGCATTTACAGACATTTTAAACTCTATTGGAGTTAGACAACACATCAAGACCCACTCATTGTCATAATCATACTTTAGATCTAATATTGTCACATGGAATCGATATTGATGCCATTGAAATTCTGCAGCAGAGCGATGACATCTCAGATCATTATCTAGTCTCATGTACACTACATATACCAAAGGCTGCAAAGCTGACTCCCGGTTACAAATATGGTAGAACCATCACTTCTACCACTAAAGATTGCTTTATAAATAATCTTCCTGACCTTCTCATCTCCTCAGCATACCAGATAGCTTAGAAGAACTCAATGCTGCAACAGAAACTATTGACTCTCTCTTTTCCAGCACTTTAGACACAGTTGCTCCTTTGCGCTTAAAAAAGATTAAAGAAATAGTCCAATGCCGTGGTACAAGGAGCACACTTGGGCCCTTAAAGGGGACATCGGATGCAAAATTCACTTTTACATGGTGTTTGAACATAAATGTCTGTTGGCAGTGTGTCTACACAACCACCCTATAATGATAAAAATCCATCCAGTGCTTTTTTTTAATCCCCACAAATCATAAGCACTTTGTCAGATCAAGCCATTCACAGATTCTTGGCAAAGTGACAGAAATTTGCACAGGCCCCTCCCACAACTCTTGACAACTCTTGACACTGCCGTTTTAGCATAGACCCGCCCTGAGTGAGCTGTAAACAGTCCGCAATTGTTTCGACGCCACGCAGGTGTAGACAAGAATGTCTCCAAAGCAACTGAGGCGTTTTGTTATTGGATATAAGAATGAACATAGCAGTCGTCCTTTACTCTCGATTTCCTTTTATTTCTCGATTTGTTTTCACCCGACTGAACGTGTTTAATCGCCGTTTGTTGGGTCATGGAATGTCTGAACAGTGTGGTATGATTTTCCAACAAACGACAACAAACTCTGAGGTAATCAGACCTGGCCACGAACCGTTGCCATGACGATGAGGCAAGTCCCTTGCAAAGAGTGCCGTTTGATCGCGCCGGCGCCTCAAGCACACGCAACAAAGCACTGCAAACGTGACATCGCAGCTTGTTCATTATCAAAATAATACAGTCGAACAAACATATGTCGTTATTTCTATTTAGAACCTTCTCACTGTAATTCATAACTGCACGTTTATAATGAACAATGCATTAGGGTGATTGTCTCATTACAAACTGTGTATATTTTATGTAAAGATAACATGGTAACACTACAATAAGGTTTATAAAGGTATTAACAAGTAATTTCCAAATGTATTTTAATCAATTTGAGCATTTATAACTGCATAAATAAGAATGGTGAGTTCAATGCAATACCTGCCAAATAGTGTTTACAGCCCGCCCATGGAAGATAGGGGTGGGGTGAACAGTAGCTCATTATCATTTAAAGAGACATGCACCGAAACGGGTCGCTGTGAACAGAGCTGTTTTTGACAAGGTAAAAAGGGTGCTTTTTTTACACAACCATTAAGAAATTAATCAAAGTATGTTATAGACTTTTCATGAAGACCCTAAAGAATCATACTAACTTCTGGAAAATTGGCATCCGATGTCCCCTTTAAGAGAGCTGCCAGAAAAATGGAGCGCAGCTGGAAGAAAAGAAAACTACAGGTTTTTCGCATTTCGTGGAGAGAGCATGATTGCGTACAGAAAGGCCTTAAAAACTGCTAGATCTGATTATTTTTCAACCCTCTTAGAAAACAAACAACCCCTAGGTATTTATTTGATACAGTGGCTAAATTAACAAGAAATAAAGCTTCAACCCCAGACATTTCCAAACAGCACAGCAGTAATAACTTTATGAACTTCTTTACTTACAAGATTGATAATATTAGAGGGAAAATTATAACTACTATAACTAACCGTCAACTACAGTATCACATCAGATAGTGTATTGTAGTGTCCCTGAGGGAAAACTCCATTTATTCATTGCTATAGGAGAGGAAGAATTGTCCAAACTCATTAAATCATCTAAATCAACAACATGTATGTTAGACCCTATACCGACTAAACTACTGAAAGAGATGCTTCCAGAGCAGTGTTAATTTTGGCAGCCATTTTTGATTTAGTCTTAGTCTTTATCTTCAGACGAAAATGCTCTTTAGTCTTAGTCACATTTTTGTCATTTTTGTCTTTCATATTTTAGTCTAGTTTTAGTCGACGAAAAGTCATTGCATTTTTGTCAAGTTTTAGTCATTACTTTTAGTCAAACTACAGTTACCAACATTAATTTTGATAGCTATTTTATATGTAGTCTTTAGACAAAATAGTTATTATAATTTTTCTCTTTAGACCAATTCATTTAAGCTTATGAAATATTTGAATCAAGGTAACAGGCTGTATTGACATTGCACTGTTAGCAGTAGCACTTATGCAATTCTACATATCCCTTTTCAGTGGTTCTCAAACTTTTTAGAGTGTCGTAACCCCGGAGGGATTTTACATCCTTCTGCGGACCCTCTCTTTTCCACTGCATTTACACCTTTTCCATTAAGGGACAATATTTGCCCTCTTACATCGATTTTTCCAGTGCATTTTATTTTAATAAATTATAAATACCTAAAATAAATAATGCTTTAAATAAAAAAATAAAAAAATATTTAAAAAAAATCAATAAATACAATGATGAAAAAAACGAAGTGATACTTTTAAATATTACATTAAAACCGCCAGTAGGGGGCGGTAAGTCACTGTTTTTATGAGTGAATCATCGAGTCATTCATTCTTTCAGTATCAAAGCAAGCGACTGTATTTATGAACGGTTCATTGAATCATTGACGATTCGTTCAAAGCCGCAAATTCGTTCACGAAACACAGCTTGCATGCTGCAGTTCTGCTGTGGCTTTCGTTGCAAAATAGAGCAAAAATACTGACAATACTGTTTAAAATGTACATCACTTAATATTACCCTTTTGTTTTTTGAACTGTTGTATAAAATTGCTGGCGTGGATGCAGTCAGTTTTGACCGTGAAAGATGAGGTAATTTGACTGAATGTTGTGTATTTACAGCATTTTACCTGCTAGAAATACATGCTCAGTTTTAATGTTATTTTAAGGTGGAGTTAAATGAGCGGCAAAACTCAGCATTTTGTTCGCATAACGTTACGTCAGTTTGAGAACCACTGCTTGATATCAGCCTACACTTTGATCACAGATTTAGTCAGCAAACGAGCAGCGCAATATAACCGACTGAATGACACTTTAATTTAAGTAGAAAATCTTAAAATGAAGATCGCTGAACTCCAGCTTACTTGTCTGTGTTTTCAGATCATCCACGCTTCTCCCTCAGTGTAGAGTAGAGAGCACGTGTGCGTGGTTGCCAGATTACAAAGATTAAGTAAAATGTGTTCTTTTAACAGAAAAGCTCTGATTGAGGGTTTAAATTCTGGACATCTGGCAACCGTAAGCATGAACGCTCGTAAAAACAGTCTGTAATGTTTTGTCTCCTTTATTCGAAAAACAAAACAAAACGTGATTTCAAAACAGTGATTTTGGCAAAGTTTTTAGTCTTTTAGCCACATTTCAGTCTCGTCTTTTTTCATCAACGATATTGCATGTGTTGATTTAGTCACAGTTATTGTTTAAAGACATTGGTGTCGTCTCTCATCGTCTAGTCTTAGTCATGGAAAAAAAAGTTCGTCAACGAACATTTTTCGTCATAGTTTTTGTTAACGAAATTAACACTGTTCCAGAGGTCATAGATCCTCTTCTTCTTTATATCATTAATTCATCTTTGTCCTTTTAAGCTGGCTATTATTAAACCTCTTGTTAAAAAAACGCAACTTGATCCTACAGAATTAGTTAATTATAGGCCAATCTCGAATCTACCTTTTCTGTCAAAGATACTAGAAAAGGCAGTATCCTCGCAACTATGCTCCTTTTTAGAAAGAAATGGTATCTGTGAGGATTTCCTGTCAGGATTTAGACCATACCAAGTACTGAGACGGCTCTCATTAGAGTTACAAATGATTTGCTCTTATCATCAGATCATGGCTGTATTTCTCTATTAGTGTTACTGGACCTTAGTGCTGCATTTGACACTTTCGCGACCACAACATTCTTTTGAATAAACTCGAAAATTATGTGGAATTGCATTGGCATGGTTCAAATCATACTTATCTGACCGTTATCAGTTTGTATCAGTAAATGAAGAGATCACAAATTCAGTATGGAGAACCGCAAGGCTCAGTACTAGGACCGTTGCTGTTCACCTTGTACATGCTACCCTTGGGAGATATCATTAGGAAGCATGGCATTAGTTTTCACTGTTATGCTGATAATGATACTCAGCTCTATATTTCTTCACGCCCTGATGAATCCATTTCACAAAATTAACGGAATGCATAGCTGAAAAATTGGATGACTAGCTAATTTCCTACTGCTTAATTAAGAAAAAAACAGATTCTAATTATTGGACCAAAAACCTCGTAATAACCTAGAATACTGTCTAACACTTGATGGATGTTCTGTCAAGTCTTCATGACCTCAAGGCTAGATTACTGTAATGCTTTACTGGGTGGTTGCCCTGCACACCTAATAAACTCCAGCTGGTCCAAAACGCAGCAGCTAGAGTTCTTACTAGAACCAGGAAGTATGACCACATTAGCCTGGTTCTGTCAACACTGCTTTGGCTCCCCATTAAACATTGTATAAATTTTAAAATCTTGCTAATTACTTACAAAGCACTAAATGGTTTAGCTCCTCAGTACTTGTGCGAGCTCTTAACACATTATAGTCCTTCACGTCTATTGCGATCTCAAAATTCTGGCCAGTTGATAATACCTAGAATATCAAAATCAACCACAGGCGGCTTTTCCTAGCATTGTTCGGGAAGCAGACACACTCTGTCAGTTTAAATCTAGACTAAAAACACATCTCTTTAACCTGGCATACACATAACCCATTATCTACGTCTATAATTCAAATCATGTAAATTGTTAGGCTGCATAAATTAGGTCAGCCGGAACCAGAAACACTTCCCATAACACCTGATGTACTCGCTACATCATAAGAAGAATGGCATCTACGCTAATATTAGTCTCTCTCTGTTTATTCTGAGGTTTACTGTAGTCTTCCAGATCCAGGCCGTATCCAGATGAGATGAAGGACCTGCACCTAGACAAAACGACAACGCAGCCCTGAAGTGCCAACTAAACTATCCCCTGTGAAGGCCTCCTTCTTTTTCCTTTCCCTATGTATAGATAAAACATTATCAAAATGAATCCGTTTTTCACGGGTCCGCGGAAGCAACTAGTGATTCTGTATTATGCGGGCAAGACAAATAATTTGGCAGTGTTACTTTGTAAAAAAGACTAAGCGTCTGCACACACACACATTCAAATGCCCATACCTATAGACTAAACACGTAAATGAATGGCAAGAACGCATTAAAAGTCTTCTGTTTTCATTTAAAAAGGTGTCATTTAAGTGGCCCCTAAGTTAATAATTAACAATTTTTACAACAGAAGTGAATCAATCAAAAACTTACTTTAGCTCGATAATAACTTTTTCCTAGAGCTGCTGTAAAGCCAAAATAATCTGTGTCCATTAATTTTCCTATTATCACTGTAAGCTGCTTTGAAACAATCTGGGGGGGACAATGCCTAGTCTTTTTTGCTGCAAAAGTTGTCGAAACTAGCACTGGATACCTGAGGTAATTTTATATTACACTGTTTGTTAGCCTGGCATAACGATCTCATCATTAATACTTCTCACCATTTATTCCGGGGGTATGACCTATTGTTTTCCATATATACATTTTCTTTGAAGTATCCTTGAAAAGGGGGTTTGACTTGTCAAACAGTGGTGGCTTTTTCTGGACCTCGGTGATTAACTTCCATTTTAAATGCTAGCTCACTTTTAATAAGATGGGACAATAAAAACATTATCAAGCTGGATGTTTGCATTGTAAGAATGTACAGGTAGTGCAGATATAAAAACGTTGACTCATTAGGTAACATTTATGCATTGAAATCAGATGGCGTGGTGGCTTCACTTGTTACAATTTCATGAGCAATTTAGTTCTTTATTATTAGCAAAGTTTGTAACCATTGTGAATGCTGTCTTTAATATAACTGCAGTAGAATGTGTCAGCATAGACAAGCATCACCTACTCTGGGCGTAGTTGCGCCTGGTGCAACAGGTGTACATTTTTATCAGAAGTCTGGATATGTAGCTAAGCATGTGATGATGGAAAAGGACATGCTTTTGTGCGACTTGCAATGCCTTTATTAATCAAGTTTTCCACCAATGTAAAGGCTTGACAGTTTAACTCTTGTTAAACCCTCAAGCTTTTATTTTGGTAGAAAACTGCATGTGATGTGGACTGAGACACTATCACAAATAAAAAGGAGGTTTAAAATTCAAAATTCAGTCAATGCAAAGACTTTTTACTCTGTTCATTTTGGTCACTGAAAAAGGGCTGGAGCTCTTAATTTTGCTTTCAAAGCGCACCAGATTGATTGCTTTCACAAGGTCCACCCCCAGAAGTCTCACAAAATTCTGTGGGAAACACTGTTAATCTACATTAGTTGCAGAGTGTACAATGTAGTATGCGAGTTACTTTTTGCTGTAAACAAGATGACAGAATGCACTTTTTGTACCTAATGTTGCATTTAAATTAGGGCTGTCAAAACTAATGCATTAATTTCTGGGTTTAATTATATTAACGTGTTTAAAGCTCTGTCTGACTGCCTGTTTTTGATCCTGTCAGTAATGTGCTTGTCTCAATGATTAAGACACGCAGGTGTAAGTGCAGAAATGACTGTAAATACTTGCGATAGTGTTGAGAATCAATCCTCGCATGAAAAAAATCAATACCAAATGTTTTAACTAGTAATTTTTTTTTATTTATTGTGAAAGATGAATGGGCAAACTTTGTGTGGAAAAAAAAAACTGAACTGACTGACAGCTCATTCAAAGAGAGCTGATATAATAAAGGGAAAGCTTTATGTGACATTCAGTATAATGGGTTTATTTAAATATTGTTTAAAGTTCACTTACTGTAATTTAAGTTATAATATTTTTAAGCCTATTAATTTTAAAAATGATGGCTTTCAATTATACTGTATTGTGTAATAGCTATAATTACTAATTTCATCCCCAGAAATTGAAAATAAATCCATTTACTACAGACATTAGTTATCAGTATTATATCAGTGATACTGGCCTTCATTCAGAGCACTTAGTAAAAGGATGCCATTAAACAAATATTTAAAATATACCACCTTTATTTTGTTTCTACATTAATTTGGAGATTCAATGAGCATCATTCCTTGTCTTCCTTTACTTGAAACATTAAAAAAAAAAAAAAAAGAACTTGGCACTTTAAGTACTAAGTACCAAAAGAAACTGAAACCCCTTTCACACATACAGTCTTCACTGGTAAATTACCATTCGGAGATCATGTGTGAACAGGACCTTTTAAAAAATACCAGTAAATCGGATCTGGCAAGTTACTAGTATGAGAAGAAGTTGTAACATTGCCAGTAAATTACCGGTATGACTAAAGAAGATATTCTGAAGAATGTCGGTAACCAAACAGTTGACGGTAGCCATTGACTTTCATAGTATGAAAAAAAAATACCATGGAAGTCAATGGGGTCCATCAACTGTTCGGTTGCCGACATTCTTCAATATATCATCTTTTGTGTTCAGCAGAAGAAAGAAATTCTTACAGGTTTGGAACAACTTAAAGGGTTAGTTCACCCAAAAATGAAATTTCTGTCATTCCAAACCCGTAAGACCTTCGTTTATCTTCGGAACACAAATTAAGATATTTTTGATGAAATCCAAGAGGTTTCTTATCCCCCATAGAAAGCAACATAATTACCACATTCAAGGTCCAGAAAAGTAGTAAAGACATCGTTAAAATAGTCAACATGACTACAGTGGTTCAACCTTAATGTGTTGAAGCGATGAGAATACTTTTTGTGCGCAAAAACAAAAATAACAACTTAACAATTTTGTTTCTCCCCTGTCAGTCTCCTAAATATTTGTGCAAATAATATCTGCACAAATATGCAGATTAAAAAAAATGTCAAAGCTGATAGAACACTGATGAGAATATTGCTTCAGAATAAATTTGGATATATTTGCAAAAATCCTATTTTTTCCAGACAAGCAACTTTTTTACTTAGACAAGTGAATGACTGATTTACTTGTCTGAAGGACAAGCACATGACAAGGCTTAATTTCAAGCCCTGTGATATAAATATAGCCTAAAAGACAAATACTCAAGCAGGGGCATTTTTACTGTATTTTAATAGAGTAAATCACGCTGTGAGAGCGTGCACTCTAAATGCGCATGCACAGTATTCTAACCTACACCGAATTGGCTACATCACACAGTTCATGCATTGACTCTCTAGGCCTGTTTTTGTTTGGCTTTCGCAAAGTGAAGGACATACTCGATAATGTCAGATTGCACATCATTAAAACAACAATTACGATATTATCATAGACAATTTATATCGCACACCCCTAATCCTTAGGTTCACCAACTTGAAGTTTAAAAAACTACTTCAATTGGACAATTCTGTAGAAGCGGCTGCAGGCCAGTAAGCAACAATTACTGAAACCCTTGTGCACTTTCATAAACCCTGATGTAATGACCTCAGAGCCAGTCATCCTGTGGGTGCCACTTTAGTACGAGTGCCTGCAAAAACACGCTCCAGATGGCTCTGGAGCAGAGCCATAAAACACAATGAAGCAGATAGAATGCTAGTCTTGAATATTTGAATGCTTGTCCATCTGATGCAGAAGCATTGGTCATTAGGGCTGTGACGGTGGCAAATTTTTACTACCGCGGTGGTAAATCACCAACAACCGCCGGTGTTGCGGTGGTGGGGTCCGAAGGGGGGGCGGGGTTGTTTGGTTTATATATATATATATATATATATGATGTCACATTACCGCCGGTGACACTCCACGACCGCGGTGGCAACTTCACCACCGCTGTGGCGCGGTTGTCATGCCTACCGTCACAGCCCTATTGGTCATTTGATTTCACGGGCACAACGGATTAACCAGATAATCAAACATCATGGTCATGGAAAATATGACACTGTGTAATGCGCTGGCTTTCAACCTCTATTCACAGCGTCAATACAAACATGTAGGCTGAAGGTTGTGAAGCTATAGAGATAAATTTTGTCATCATTCACTTGCCCTAATGTGGTTCCAAACCTGTATAACTTTCTTCTGATATTTTGAAGAACGTGAAAAAAACAAAAAACAAAAAAAAAAACACCTTTTGTCCATATTTTGAGATGTTTCTCAAAATATCTTTTTTATGTTCCACTAAAGAAAGTCTTTTTGTAGTTTTGGAACTACATGAGGGTGAGTAAATGAAGACAGAATGACCATTTCTTTAAAGAATATTAAACTCAACACACTGGTATTTCAAGTGTTCTCCTATAGCACAAAACTAGGTTGTATCTGCAGATCTTTGTCTACATGCTGACAACGTTGTACCTGAGATGACTGGGTGTGATTCACAGTGGACACTGCCATTTCAGCATAAAGAAAATGGACCAAAAACTCCATGAGAGACAGTTTCCCTTGACACTGTCATCACACCATTCTTTACTGTTGGACCTTGTGCCAAGACACCCCATTACGCATGATGAGCACAAGTACAGGGATATTTTAAGCCAAAAAAGTATACTTCTCATGTATTCTCAAATATCTCATGATACGATTATTATTATCACGATTCTTATGCTACAATACAACATTATTTTGATTTTAAACATTTTGTGATATGCTGAGCATTGCAATAACATATTGCAATAAATTGCACTTTATTACCTTTTGTTCAACTGCAAATGCCCCCAAAGAAAAAACTTTTCCACATGTTTTTATCTAATAAGATAAAGTTCTCACTCTGTTCATTTCACATCTTCATATCCAACCTTTTTCAATAATTTCCTTCCACATATTTTAGACATATTTTTAAATAAAAATTACAGTTGTCAAATATAAATGTTTGCACACTCAATGCACATTCACTGTATTTATTTTTACAATACATATAATTTTAAGCAGTTTTACAAAGAATAACCTTACTAACACACTAATGACCAAGTCAAAGGTGACACTTTACTTTAAGCTCCTTTTCGGTTATGAAATGTAATTGTGTGTTGAATCATATTTGTATTGTTGTTTTAGACAAATACATAAATTTGCCACTAACAGATACTTAAAAGTGTACAACTTGGATGATAGATGGTGCTATGGGGTTATTTTTGTTGTGAAATAGCCCTACACAATAATGCAATGTTTGAGTGTAACCTGTATCACTGACATTATTGTGAGCAGATGCAGGCTGTTTTAAGTATCCTTCTTCACCCTCTTATCGCATTAGACACCTTCTACTCCTGCTGCTGTTTTGTCAGTCATGTTGTATTCTGAACTAGCGCGCTGACAGTGTAGATGTTGACAGCTTCTTTGACTCTAATCATGAGCAAACGTTTTGTTGCATCACGGAGCACAGCTGGCTTGTAATGCATACGTGGTGTGACAGCATTTGCATGTCGAATTAACACATTTATTTAGCCTTCAGTGTTCAGAAATATGCGAGAACCCTCTTCCTTTACACACAGCTCACTTGCTATGCCCAAGAGAGAAAAAGAAAAGCTGCGCCCCAATTCAGAGGCTGCATCCTTCGAAGGTCGCATTCAAAGGCAGATTGCGTCACAACGGAGTACTGAAGCCTACCCCAATTCGAAGGCTCCTTTGAATGCTGCCTAGAAATGTGGCCTTGGTTTGAAGTCCGCATCCTTCAAAGGATGCAGCCTCTGAATTGGGACGCAGCTAGAGAGATGCATTTAGCTGATTTACTTGCACTGTTTGTGAAATTACAGCAAGTGTGTCGCACACGTCCTGAAAAGTGAAGCCAAAACATTGATCAACCCCTAATGGCTGGCTGCAGTATAGGTCATAAACCCGGTCCTCTTCATGTAATCAAATGATTGTTTTTCCAATAAGTTTGGTTTTAGTTAGTTATTTGTTGCCAAAAAAACAGAGTTTAAGTCATGATTGACAGCTGTGCTTGTGATTGAGTCTGCGGGAGCAGGAGAGTGGGCTGGACCTTGATGCCACAGCTCCACCTCAGGATCACTACTGCGCAGACTCTGGCTCCAAATGAAGTCATCAGCAATGACCATTTCTGGGATATTTCGGCTTCATGTTTCTACAGTGAAAGGAAGTGGAGACACGTCGTCCAGCAGAACTGTTTTCAACATTGATAATAATAATAAATGTTTCTTGAGCAACAAATCAGAATATTAAAAAAGATGCTGAAAATTCAGCACTGATCACAGGAATAAATTATAGTTTAATATATTAAATTACAGTTCAAAATTGTGGTAATATTTTACAATATTACTGTTTTACTGTACTTTTTACCAAATAAATGCAGCCTTGGGAGAGCATAAGAGACTTCTTTCAAAAACACTTAAAAAAAATCTTAATTATTCCAATCTTTTTACCGGTATTGTATATCATGATGTATGCTGTACTTTGATAGTTTCTGGGAGATCAGATGGGTTTTTAGTCATACTGCCGACCCTGACCAGCACACCACCTACATTTATATGCAAAGAAAAAATAAATAAAAAAGAACAACTACTGTGGACATTATGTAAACATATCAGAACTAAATGGCATAATTTTAAGTTCAATTTTAATCTTCAATTAGACCAACATAAAAAGAGAGTTGAAAAGCTAAAAAAAACTCTATATATGCATTCAGCATGCTGGAGGAAGCCATCTAAAGCTGTGAAAAATAAATAAATAAAATAAATCAAAATGAACTAAGCTAACATCTTAGCCGATAAAAACAACTTAAAATGAGCAACGGACTGAAGCCACTAAACACGTCCAGTTGCTTGAAAACAACTGAAAGTCCAGCAGACATTCCACGGTGACCTCAATGAATAAAAATCCTCACAGAGGAACTGACATCTCAAGTTACAGGTGATGGCCATATCATGGCATGAAGGTTTAGAATTTCATATATCAGATTTCTAGATATCTGACTGATTGTCTTGTAAAGGATCAATAATGCAGGATCAAGGATAGTTTATTACAGAAAATGGCTTGTTCATTTCATCTGACGTTGCCAGTGTTAGCAGCTGCTATAAACTGACTACAGTACGATATTTCTCTTAGCAAGATGTAAATATGTGGCTTTTTAGTCAGGGGAGGCTATTATGTTCCTAACGTTTTAATAAAACTCAAATGTAACTGTCCAAGAATATTTAAGATAAAACAAGGTGTCGGTCTTCTTATGGTTAGCCAACATCAGCAACCCAGTTTGAAGGTCTTATAGGCTTTATGAACAACAGCAAATTAAATCCTCAATCAAGCATACAGTCTCAGACTGAAATGTCCTTGAAAGACAGCAAAATTGAAAATTTCAAAACAAACATCTCTAAGGCAATGCGCTCAAAATAGCAACTATTAATCGGCAATGAAGTGTGTGTCGACCGTTAAAAACGATCATCAAGCAAATTCCAGCTCATGTGCATTTAACAACCTTGTATTTTGACAAACATTAGAACAAAACACACTCTGACACGCATATATAAAGATACAGGCAACTTTACACGCAAAGATGAAGTCACGTTTCTACTCCAATGTGAGACTTATGTAACGATCCATCCAGTGTTTATATGCCCATCATCAACGTTATCATCTATTATGGACACAGGGATGATGAAATTATATATATATATATATATATATATATATAACAAAACGATATATAAAAAGAATATGTCCAAAAATAAACTCAATACATGTTGTTATACCAGTGACCTTTAACAAACATCATTTAATAACATCATCATTCATGTGCTAATCACGCATTACATCCCATCTATCCACTCAAAAATCCACAACAATAATTATGAACCTTTGAAAACAGATAATGATAGAAAATGAGTATGAGGTCATTATATTTATGTACATACCTGATGTCAATTCCTCCTCAAGGAAAGCCCTCTTGTTTATACCTCTTCCTTCTTTCACGACGATTTGATATATTTCCTTATTAATACACGATTAAATAAATAGTTAAATATTTTGGTATAAAATCCTCCTGATGTCCTTCGTGTTAGCACGCCGGCTAATATCTTTAGATGTGTTCAACTAAACCGATTTAATATGATTTAACTACACTGTCCACTGACACTCTGTATTTCAAAACAGTAAATAAACGCCTGATAATAATGTTAAGATTTCAAGTACAGTTTTAATATTTTATCTTCTAAACCCTTTTTACTCGTCTAGTGTGTGGATGCTAAAGCTGATGCTAACCCATATAAACACAACTCACAAACCTGTTAAAAATTATCACCAGATTTAAAAAATTATAATTGAATTAAGGAGCTGAGAACACATTAACTGGCTTATTTAGTTAAATTTAAATGCTGAATAAATTGACAGATATATATAGCGGTGCACGATCTCATCTCGTCCATGTAGCTCTGATGGCTAATCCTGAGAAATTAAAAGTATTTAGTCTAGCAAATATAATCATAAAAATATCGATTTGCCTCTTTATCTTTAACTTTATCAAACCCTGCTTTATTTGTCACTTACAGATAATATAATGATATTTAAGGGACTCTCATTTAACCTGGCCTCTCTTTTTTCTATACTATTATAATAAACCTCATCAAATAAAGGTGCAATATTGTATTATAAACACTAACTAATTAATATATCCGACAAGCTAGTGCGTTAATTCGCATTTAAAGCCTTTTTCTAGCTAAACAAAAACACGCACTGAGTATGTGCAGGCGCCTGAGATACTGAAATAGCATAACAAACTGACAGTCAGTCAGACTCCAGCAGTAGCAGCAGCATCATTCATATACTGCCCCCTACTGATAAAACTACCAGAACCACGCGTCTGTCAAGATTCAAACTTTATTGGCATCGTCATCGTCTATATTTACACGTTTACAGGCATATATACACGCAAAAGAAATGAATAGCAATAAGATAACAAAGATAAGTAAAACAATACATTGTGTTTCTCTCATACAAATACAAAAGTAGCTATGTGAAGTGTGGGAAGCAGGTGTCCTTAATATGTATGTAATCACAATCTTTAGGGTGGGATGCTAAAGAATGCATTTTGTGTGCACTGATCACACAGCATGTCTGTCTTTTTCTGCTAGCCTGGACTGTCTGTACATGCTGAAGATGTTTTTAGTTTAAGGTCTGTCACTGTACTGAGGTATGACCCGTTACATTCCTATTTACTTTGCTGGGCTGTTATGTTTATCAAGTGTTTTAAAATATTTTGGAGTGTCTGTTTAGAACTTAAAATGTGTTCAATCTTTACATTTGGTGTGCAAAGTAAAGTAATTTATTAGTTTTAAAATGACAACAAAATATATACTAAAAATTAGGGCTGTCAAGCGATTAATTAATCTAATTAATCACACATCAAAACGCAAAAGTAGCTTTTACTAAATATATTACTTTCCATAAAAAGTAACTAAAGCAATTAGTTACTTTTTTAGCGGGTAAAGCAATATTGTAAAGCATTACTTTTAAAAGTAGCCTAACTTTCCCAACACTGTTCACAACAATGTAGATATTCTTCTTATTGTGTTTTAATCATTTGGTTTGGTCTGAGTTTTTATTCCAGTGATCAGCTTGACATGTTTTTGTTAGTGAGGTCAGCACTCTGGTGGTTATTGAATGTTTTTTTTTTTTTTTTTTTTTTTTTTTTGAGGCAATATTTGGGGCTTTCAGAGCTCTCAAAGTATATTTTAGCAGAATTCATACTGCAGAGTTTCTATTTTTTTATTTTTATTTTTGGTCCCATTTAGTGAGCTCTTGGTTTGTGAATGGCCAGTAGAATTCAAATTCATAGTGCAATTGGTTTTATAACTGATGATTGTGATGCCAATTTTGATATTTTCTTAGCATCTGTCTCATTGTAAGGTTTTCAGTTTTATATGCTGTATATAAGAATAACATGCCAAAAACATTTGTATCTTAGCTGAGCACAAACAAAATAATGTGAATCATGTATATTCAGGAAAAACACTAAATTAAAATAATATATAAACTAAAAAAGGAAATATTTGACAAAAATGAATAGGGACTATAACTTTTCTTTCAACTGTTTTACTGTGTTGATAAATAACACTGACATGAGCTCACCCCCACCACTCCATGAGCGGTGTCAGACTGTAAACACAGTAGCGCTTCCGTGCGCCACCTGAAGAGGCGCTAAAGCGCCTCCTGATGTTTGCTGCCTTGCTGCTCGGCTGTAGATGAAGAGAAGCCACCTCAGCCAATCAGAAGAGCGCTTACTGGTCGCGAGCAGCAACGCACAAGCGTTTCAACAGAACTCACAGGCGTCAAAATATTGGAGGCTTAAAATGATGAATCTGGGGTGAGTGTGATCTTAATGGACTTTACATGGTTTTATAGATTAGTAAACTGCTCTCTTTGATCATGTTATGCAGTAATTTGTCACGTTGAACAGTCAGCGTTTTACGCTGCTTTAGTGGTTTGCAAAGACGGGTGATTAAAGGATGCCATATTTTATGGTATGCATGAAACGTAATCTGAAACATCTATTATAAGCTCTGTTGTTTATTTTAGATTGATCTGTGCAGTAAAGTACTGTGGCGGTAACAAGGTGCTGGTTATCCCATGGCACTTTCATATAAAAACCTTAGTACTAAATGATTGCAATAATCATGGTAATTCAAATAATACCATGGTTTTAACATGGTAACGTTACTTGTTAGAATGTCAATGTGTTCTTCTCAGGTGTATTAATTTATTTTGCAGTGATGGTCTGTTGTTTGAGTTGGAGAATGGCAAGCCCAGGCTCGTGTTGGCTAAATATGGTAAGAACATGAAATCAATCACTTCATTGAAGATAATCCACTAACTTTGATCAGTTGCTTCAAGATTCAATTTCACATTGTTGTAATATGTGCAGTAATGTGCTGTTTAACTTAACACTCAAAAGTAAGGGTTAGTGAAATGGCAAAAATATCATATGATTGCTTTCAGACAGGATTAAGATTCAAGATCTTATCCCATTTTTTTTATGTTGGTTCTAAGGTTTTTTGTACAAGTTACTGAGCTGTACAGCCAAACTATTTTCCCTATTTTAAAAATATAGCCCTACATGATTACAAAACATATGGCCAAAACGGTCAAACTAGGGGTGGATGATATGTTCAAAATCTAAAAACTTACTCAAAAAAGTGTGCACTTTCCCGTCACCAGGGACGCATTCCCTGCATAGGATGGAATGGGTGCTTCTCAGATTTGTATTTTTGCAACCACATTTTCTGCCCTTGCTGCTTTTCCTTGCTTTCCAACATAATTTTATAATTATGTTTTAAGACAATACAAAACATTACACTTCAGACAAAGCAAATAAAACATACACAAGAAAATGCAAAAGTACAGAAGGAATTCATAAGGCATATGTAAGATTATATAATTGGTAACACTTTACAATAAGGTTCCATTTGTTTACAATAATGTTCCAACATTAACTACAATAGTTAACATGACCTAACGAATGAAAAATACTTCCACAGCAACAATTAATCTTAGTTCATGTTAATTTTAATAATTACATTATTAAAATATTATTTATGGACCTGAGCTAAAATGAACTAACAATGAACAGTTGTATGTTTATTAACTAATATTAACAAATTTAATATATAATGTAACAAATGTACTGCTCTTGTTAGTTATTATTAGTTAATCTGCCAAGTGTTACTGGTAAAGTGTTAATAATTATATATATGGCCCTTCTGTGGCCCTAATGGAATAGTAAAGTGACCTTTATATGCACACTTCAGAATTGCGGTGGAAGTAGTTTTCTTCAGGTCATCAGGATATTTTCCACCTAATGTTTGTGGTTTATGAGCACTGCATATTACCACTACTAATCATTTGGCATACTGCATTCTGCATACTGTATAGTTGGGAAACAAACTCTCTGTCTGTATTTTGGCTGATGATCTCATCTTATACAGGTGCTGAATCTAAATCTTCTAATAAGAAGGGCTATTGTCGGGTAAGTAAACCTCCATGCAACCTTTGTGCAAGAACTATTTGCGTGTAAACAAATAAATAAATAAGTGTGTGTAAATTTGACATCCAAATTCTAGAAGTTATCAAACATGAATATTGTTGTGAACTGTGTGTCACTTGCAGTGTTGGGGAAGTTACTTTTAAAAGTAATGTGTTACAATATTGTGTTACTCCCTAAAAAAGTAATTAATTGCATTACTTTTTAATGGAAAGTTATACATTGTGTGTTACTTTTTCTCTCCTGGCCTGGGCTATCTTTTTTGTTTAATAACAAAAGACAAAAAAAAAAAAAATAAATAAAGTTCTATTTTTAGCAAATGTATTCCCTCAGGCTGAAGGAAATGCAAATTCTAGACTGGACAGTAGAGGGTGCAGCTCAAACAAACCTTTCAGCTCTGCTGCCATTCTGGACCGCAGAAGAATAGCATGCAGGAGTAGAAAGTTCAACATTTTTACTTAAGCAATAAAAACAAAAAAATGAAACAAATGTGATGTTTTTGCTTATTATTATTATTATTATTATTATGGTTGAATTGGATCATCGAAGGTCAGCAGAAAATCCATTGGTTAATAAAGTGAGATTAAATACATAAAGCATATTTGTGTTATTTAACATATTTAATTATTGCAGGTTTACGTAATATTCTGAGTTTGCATTTCAGTGTTTTTTTTATTCATTTTGAGGAATATTTAATGTTTTTGTGCAAGTGAGATGAGTAAATGCATGTTCACTACAATAACCATCATGTTCATAGAGTGCACACAACGCCTCTGCACTTACGATTTCTCTAAATAACTTGATATTTTGTTGTAAATTTAAAAGTAATGTGTAACTTTACTACTTACTTGAAAAAAGTAATCTGATTACGTAACTTTTGTTACTTGTAATGCATTACCCCTAACACTGGTTACTTGTGTGTGTGATCTATATCCTTTCATTCAGATTCCTCCAAGGAAAAAAACACAGAAAATCATCAACTCAAAACAAGGTCCTTCTCAACCAGACAAAGCTGAACAGGAAAGAAAGAGCAAAGACACGCCAGCTGTTAGTTCTGTAGAGCAGAATATCACACACAGACCCAAAGTGACCAACGCAAAGCACAGCACTGAGGCTCTGAGAGTCCAGTCAGAAAGCAACAAGAATGATTCCTGCATAGTCACACAGCAGAAAGAGAGTGTAGTATGTTTGACACAGGAGCAGTTTCAGCAGATACTGAGCACGATCAACAGCACATCCGCTGCAAATGCACAGCATGGACTGAACACACACACCGACACAGGTGAGCGTATACAGTAGGGCCTGGGGGTATGATCAACATTCATTTTAATAACTTCATGCAAAACATTCTTAAGTACAACATTTATTTTCTTCTTAGCAGAACCTGTTGCCAACTCAGAGGAAAACAGTCATGGAACTACAGAAGCAGCTAAAGAGTTTATACTGGATGGCCGTCATTATGAACACAGAGTGTCACAAGTAAAGACAGACAAAGAGTAAGAAAAGTGACTTGTATTAAGATCTGTATCTGATGAGGTGAATCTTTTCAAAATGTGCTTATGATGATAATGTTAGAATGACAGGAAATTTTCTGAAAGTCTCGTTTGTTCTCCTTTTTTTTTTTTTTTTTTTTTTTTTTTTAAAGCACTGATATACTCTCTGCAAAGTTCTTTTTCATTCTTCGAGTTGGAAATACCTTTGCAGCGATTATACTGTTATCAAATGTGCCGAAGCTGCTGAGAGCGAAGTTTAGATTAAAAAATGTAAATATGTGCTACACGCTTTCCTCTCAATTTCCTTTCAATTAGAATTACAACTTCTACTATACTATAAAGCGGCTCTCCAGTGTGTTCATGTTTTTATTCACGTCTGACCTCAACGGACTGAACAGAAGAATTGAACCGGAGAAGATTTCCATGTTAAAGAAGGCAGAGCCTCAAAACCACACCCATCTATTACATAATCGCCACAGACCAGTGGGGGTTTGAAGGAGGTGCAAACTTTTCCAGAAAGTTTGCTATGGCAAGCTGCTTTGAACTCTTAAAATTAACTTAGTTTTGGCCCGATTTCTTTCAAAATTACGTCACACCAGTTTGTTCTTCACATGAAGTATATCAGGGCCTTTAAGGTAAAATATGACCAGTGCCATGAAATATTGCTTGCTTTTGATGCTAGGTTTGGTGAGATTCATTCATTGAGTTAATTAATGAAAAGTTTTTGACCATGATAAACAATTATTTTGTTCTCTTTTGTTTTGATTCAGGTTTCCATCAGATGGGCAGCATTCAGGGTTGTTCAGCACATTTGGAGAAAGGGAAAGGGACAAAGACAAACTGGAAGCCAGAAAAGCTCAATGGAGGAGAGAGCTGGGTACTGATGTGCAACAGACACTATAAACCTCTGTGTCAACTATAAGTAACAAGAGTTTAAATAATAATGAGTGTGGCATAGAAAGTCTATGAATACAATGGACAAATTCTTTACATTAAATTGACCTTAATCTAATGAACCCAAATATCATGAGAAAACTTAACTATCTTTTAATCTAGTGATTGTATGAATTTGTACAATGTGATTCGTACAGAAACATAAGGATTTTAGAAAAACAGAAAATGCAATCATGAAGGTTCACCCCTAAAGATAACCATCAGTTAGAAGATCATACAAAAACGTGTGAATGAGATTGTACAAATTCATACAAATTAGCCACTAATTTGCCAAATTGTAAAATAGTTACAAATTGCAACAAGAGTTTGTTGAATTATCGGTGGTGAAATGTATGGCTGATCAGTTTCTTACTTTACAGATGAGCAGATGACTCTAAAAAGGCAGCAAAAAGCCAGTCTCAAAGATATGAAAGCTCATGATGAATCATGTAAAGTGAGACTGAAAGACGTGCCTGAAACAGTAAGTAATTATTATATACTCTGCATTTCATTTTGCCGTTGAAACTCTTTCATACCTATCTGTGTTTGTTTAGTCTGCCACAGTTAAGGCTGCCAGTACAACCATATATACTGTGACACACGATAAAGATTCTGCTATGCCTTTAGGGCTGTAAAATTTTTTAAATCAGCAGTTCACAAGAGGGTGCAACAAATAAATATAAATTAAACAGCACTTTGTTATAATGTTTTTTTATGAAGAAAAAACCTGACTGTTGATAAAAATGCATTTGTTTGAAATTAAAGAGTATTATAAAATCAAAAGGTTTAACCTAGACTCTGAGACTAGTTCCATTGTTTAGTTTTACACAGTTTTTGTTCTTAGACTTTTTTGTGCATTCTGACTAGTTCAAGTTCATTTGTGCATACACTTTGCAATTTCATATGCATAAATCTCATAAGGATAATTTACATCCATCAATTTACTTTTTTTTTTTTTTTTTTTAATTCTGAATTTTTAAGGATTTTTTTTATATTCGCACTCGTGCTCCTATATATGTTTTAAAGTTCGTACACCTATTTTAGTCACAAATGCGAGGGAAACGCTTGCACCACCGAGCCCTGACTTAATGTCTCACATGCTGATTCAGTGGCCCCTTTACACATTAATCCTTGTAAATTACCTTAAAATTACCAGACTGACTTTTCCGGTAAATACACAAATGTGCTGTTTACACAAGTAACAGAATTCTGTCTTTTTACCAGTAAGATAACATTCACACATCAGTACAAAAAAACCCATAAACTCTGTGATGTCATCAGAAATTACCTTTAAAGGTAAAGGTAATTTTTTATTATTATTATTTTTTTTTTACTTCTGAGTGACAGGCATAAGGAGATGATCACACAGAACGTGTTTTTGCACTCAAAAACCCGAGACGCATCAGAGCCGATAGCCCCGTGGGCAGCGCTCTGACGTCCCGACTTTGAGTCCCAGCTTGCGGAACTTTCCCGATCCCATTCTCTTCTCTCTCCCACTTCACTTCCTGTCTACTCTAGACTACTTGGACTCCTATCACAAGAAAGGAAAAAACACCAAAAATAAACCTTACAAAAAAAAAAAAAACTGACACATAATACTGTAGTTACTATAGTACAGCAATTACTAGGCTATAGTATAAAGAGAGCCGTTACTTTTATAGCCTGTAAGTTGAAGGAAGTGGACAAGGCAGTGATCAGAGAGACCCAAATCCGCCCAGGAAATGGAACAGTATGCTCCCCTTGATATAGTGTAACAATGATCCAGTCTGTTTCTGATGTGCTGTCTCTATTTAGGCTCTTCACAGGTGAGGTGTGCTTTGTTAAAAAAGCTCTCACACACTTGTGAAGGGATGCTAAAGAATACCTGCAATGCATCTGACTAAAAAACTGACAAACATGGAAACATTAAAATGACTAAAGAAGGCATATTCATGAATGTGTGGTCACATTAGCGAAATTTCACAGGCAAAAAAGGTCCAGTGTCTATTATTAGTAGTGTAGTGATGTATGTCACACCAAAGTCACATTCAAACAAAGCAGCTTTCTGTTGGTCAGTGTGTCAAATTCACTTGAACAACTTAACCCTGTTGTGAAATCTGTGTGGGGAAATCTTTCCGCCCGTGAAAATTCGTCGAACAATTCAGTAAATGTGACCGCACCTTAATAAAGAATCACAGTGCAACATGCAAATTCTGATGATTATCATTTTTTACACATCTGTCTATCTGTATGTATCTGTGGCCCTGTTTACACCTGGTATTAATTGCATTTTGGTCGATCATCTCACAAGTGGACGATGCTAAATACTGGTGTAAATGGGCTGTAAAAGTTTTGAGCTTGTCCACTTTCGACCACTTCCAGAGGTAGTTGAAAACGCATTCGACCGGATTGCATTCGTAGTGTCTGTTTTCATCTACTCTCCACCTACTGACCAATTGTGTAAACATTATGGAAAGTGCACTAGCTGGATGGGATTTAAACTTTGTCGGCAGAAGACATAAGTTTGGTTTGAAGAATAAAAATATACTAAGCACAGTGTTCTCACACCATTCCTGATTTCTAACACACACTCTCTGTGTTCTCCGTGGTCTTGCCGCTATCAGAGCAGAAACAAAAGCTGCTGCTCTCAAAATGTTTTTCCGTTGTCTCGCATTCATATGTAAATTGCTTGAGCATCCATTAGATCTGAAAAAAAGCCCATATATTTACCTGCCCACAGGCCCTCCCCTCAAAGAAATCAGGACAAATGTGGTTGAAAGTGGACAAAAGAGACGGATTTAAAAACCAGGGGCCCTATTTTAACAATTTGAGCGCATGGTTTGAAGCGCATGGTGCAGGTGCACTTAGGTCATGTCCGAATCCACTTTTGCGGAAAAAATGGTATAAAAGTGTTGTACCTAGTCTCTTAATGAGTCATGGGTGTGTTTTGGGCATAATCAGAATCTTTATTTGTCATTATACGAAAAAGTACAACGAAATTATATGCAATCCTATTTAGCGCAAAATCAATCGCCCACTTTACAAACAATTATCCTATGTGCAAGAAAATATTTCTCGGTAACACTTTACAATAAGGTTCATTAGTTACCATTAGTTAACTACATTAGTTAACATGAACTAATAATGAACTGCACTTATACAGCATTTATTAATCTTTGTTAATGTTAATTTCAACATTTACTAATACATTATTAAAATCTTGTTAACATTAGTAAATGCACTGTGAACTAACATGAACAAACAATGAACAACTGTATTTTCATTAACTAACCTTAACGAAGATTAGTAAATACAGTAACAAATGTATTGCTCATGGTTAGTTCATGTTAGTTAATACATTAACTAATGTTTAACTAATGAACTTTATTGTAAAGTGTTACCCATTTTGTCCTATGTAACAAATTTTACAAATTAGTGAATAAATATGTAAATAGACTGGAATGTGTGTGTGTGTGTGTGTGTGTGTATATATATATATATATGTATGTATGTGTATATATATATATATAATATATATATAAAATATACCTTTTAGCAGCAATATTTGCATATCATATGCAGCACAATTGAGGTAATTTATAAATGTATGACTATAAATAATTACAAACGAGGCATTCGCAAGAAAGAGGCATTCCATTTAATGTTCATTTAAAGTTAAAACAGCCCTAGGACATGTGCTGTTTTTCAATCTGTTTATCCTGTACCGCCTCACTGAGGGTAACAGTTCAAACAGATGATGTGCTGGATGTGATGAGTCTTTCAGAATGCTGCAAGCTTTTCTATGACAGCGGGTCCTATACTACTCCTCTAAAGAGTAAAGCTCACAGCCAATGATCTTCTGAGCTGTGTTGATCACTCTCTGAAGCACTCTCTTTTCCTTAGCAGTGCAGCTGGCAAACCACACTGGAATGCAGTATGTCAATATACTTTCAACAGAACTTCGGGAGAAGGACATCAGTAACTCTTTAGCAAGGGCATTGCTTTTCAGGACCCTTAGAAAGTGGAGTCGCCACTGTGCCTTTTTGATCAGCATAGTAGTGTTGGTTTGCCAGGTTAGATTGTCATCCAGGTACAGGCCCAGAAATTTGAAGTCAGAGGCTTCAAACGTGCAATAATCCAATCAGATTGTCATCTCTCATTCCCTTTAAAAGCCAGGTGCGCTTGCACCATGGTGGATTGCTATTTACATGGCGGAATATAGACACCCTCAACCTGACGAGTCAGTTTAAATGTGTGTGTCTTTTTCACTTCTGTCTTTTTCAATACACGTGTGTGTATTGCCACAATTGGTCAAATGATTAGCCAATTTCATTCATCATTACTGCAAATAGGTAATTCTGATACATGCAATGACTATCCATTATGACGTGTAGGCATTTTATCTTTATGTACACAATAATAATCTTTTACATTGTAATCCTTTTATTTTTAATATTTGGCATGTTTGTGTGCTGCTGCCCTGTGTGTGTAACAAGAAGAGAGTATGTGCGTTGTGCACCCGCCTATAGGCGCATACTACTAATACTACTAACTGTGCCATTGACTTTAGACCAGGTTTTTGTTGGTCAATGGCGCAGTCGTTTTCAGTTGCCTCAAAATAACAACACGCCAACAATGCGCCTGAACACATCTCGTTTTCAGACCAGCACGCCCCTGGTCGCATTGCGCCGGGTGTATGATAGGGCCCCAGGTGTAAATGAGAATGTGTCTCCCTCGTCTACTTGTGATCTGATCAACAAAAACGCATCTTAACACCAGGTGTATACAGGGCCATTGTCCTTGTATAATTGAGATGTGGATGTATGCCCCATGTCTTGATGCAGGATAGGATGAGCACACGGAATGCTGCTGGAATAGAGAGTTCAAAGCGCAGAGCTCTAGCTCAGACACAGCGAGAGCTGCCCGCTGCCATCCGCTCAGTCTTTATAGTGGGGGTGATGTTTCAGCATTTACTCGCATCTTGTTTTTTTGGCAAACTCAAAACAAATGTCCACTGCAATGTCTCTACAATAGATTGATTGATTTGAATGATGTTTGACTGTATCTGTGGTGTTTGATGCGTGTACAGGAAGCAGCTCCTATGGAGGACGTGTTCAACACTCAGAAAGAGGAACAGCAGAGACGATGGTTACAGGAACTTGACCAGCAGAGAGAAGAGGCCAAACTACGCCGACAACAAGACAAAGAAATTAACAGCCAGGTGAACTCATCTCACAGTGATTCCAGTCAAGACAGGTCAAGTTTATTTGAATAGCACTTTAAACAATACAAATTGCTTCAAAGTTGCTTTACAATAAAACATAAGTATCTCAATTCAGTTTCGGAAATCAATCATTTTCATTTTAAGCTAAAGCCGGTTTCACACTGTATGATTTAGAAGAGACTGTTGCTTGTCAGACTATATGAACATGATCCGCGCTGTAAGCCACTGTAAGCACTGTAGGATCTCAGTTTTCATTAATGTCAGACTGTGTGTCAGTGGAGAAGCGTTAAAAACACTTAAAATGTATACTCTAGTGCGTGTCTCCAGTCGACACCCTGCTGTGTCGGACGACGTCTCACCCACTATGAACACTGTTACTTAGGAATAAGGTCTTTAGTGCTCCACTAACCTGCAGTAATCAGATAGACTCTAGACAATGCCTTCGAATATGCTTTAACCTCGGCCGGAAGGATCTCGTATCAATCACAGAGAATCACCCCGATAAAGCAAATACAACAGTTTTTATAGAATAGGAGCATGGCAAAGGTGTCATGATTCATTACATCATTTTTCTCCAAAATGATTGGTTCTACATACAGTGTTATGCGAAAGTTTGGGAACCCCTTGCAGAATCTGTGAAAGTGTGAAAAATTTTAACAAGAGATTGTACAAAATGCATGATATTTTTTATTTAGTACTGTCCTGAGTAAGTTGTTTTACATAAAAGATATTTACATATAGTCCACAAGACAAAAAAAATAGCTGAATTTATGGGGGGGGTACATAATACGTATGTATGTGTATATATATATATATATATATATATATATATATATATAAATAAATAAAAAATTATATATATATATATATATAGAAATAAAATTCATTTAGTTTTCAAAATCATATAAATGTTAATCCTGCAAGAAAAAGGAATGCTAGTTATGATGACTAATTAAAAAATTCCTTAACACAGTCAAAGACTTTTATTACTCACCCTCATGCCGTTCCAGACCCGTAAGACCTTCGTTAATCTTCGGAACGCAAATTGAGATATTTTTGTTTAAATCCGATGGCTCCGTGAGGCCTACATAGGGAGCAATGACATTTCCTCTCTCAAGATCCACTAATGTACTAAAAACATATTTAAATCAGTTCATGTGAGTACAGTGGTTCAATATTAATATTATAAAGCGACGAGAATATTTTTGGTGCGCCAAAAAAAACAAAATAACGAATTATTTAGTGATGGCCGATTTCAAAACACTGCTTCAGGAAGCTTCGGAGTATAATGAATCAGCGTGTCGAATCCGCAGTTTGGAGCGCCAAAGTCACGTGATTTCAGCAGTTTGGCGGTTTGACACGCAATCCGAATCATGATTCGACACGCTGATTCATTACGCTCCGAATCTTCCTGACGCAGTGTTTTGAAATCGGCCATCACTAAATAAGTCGTTATTTTGGGTTTTTTGGCGCACCAAAAATATTCTCGTCGCTTTATAATATTAATATTGAACCACTGTACTCACATGAACTGATTTAAATATGTTTTTAGTACCTTTATGGATCTTGAGAGAGGAAATGTCATTGCTCCCTATGTAGGCCTCACGAAGCCATCGGATTTAAACAAAAATATCTTAATTTGTGTTCCAAAGATCAACGAAGGTCTTACGGGTGTAAAACGACACGAGGGTGAGTAATTAATGACAGAATTTTCATTTTTGGGTGAACTAACCCTTTAAGATTTTAGCCTCGGATCAGAGGAATTTTTTTGGATTAAAAAAAAAGTCTGTTTTTTCATGCATTGATCTGCTTTTGACTTTTTCACAGCACTCTATGGACATGCTATATCAATTAATATGTAAATGGAAAAGAATTCTCTTCTGAAGCATGTGCAAACAAGGCAGGGTGAACTGAGACAGACTCGTATGTCAGAGGAAGCAATACTCTAACCATGATGTAAAGAATGATTTTAGTTGAGCTCTACACAATGCTCTTTGTCATATAGTTTTCTGTAACTTCTGTCTCCACAGGTCGAGGACATCGAGAGGTGGGCCATTCATTTTGACTCTCTGCATCAGCCCTCAGCAGTAGGCCCTAATCGAGGGGTGCCTGACATGAGCAGCTGTTTGTCTCATCATCGGTCCGTCTCAGGAGCCCTGTCCACTGCATGGGAGGGCATGAGTGCATTTGGAGGGGACAGTCTGGGGAGGGCCAGCGTTGACACCACTCAGGGAAACCAACAGAGATCCAGGTCAGTTAGCTGACAGGTTCATGACACACAGGCCATTATTACACCGTATATACTCTGAGCTGACAGAGGACAACACAGATCTATAGTGAGCATAAAAATGATTATCATTTAGACTGTGAAAAAAAGACTAAAAAAGTGAAAAAATTGGTGAAAGGTAATTTCCTTACTCTATGCAGTGAAAAACTAATAGATCTTATGACACTGTTTATGTAATTTTACTTTAAAATATTGTTAAATGTACTGTTCTTAGAAGTGAAAAAGAACAAGTCATCGTATAATTTACAGTGAAAATGGAAATTCACAGAATCCACTGACATTCTGACATTACTGGAATCCTTTTCATCGAAATAGCAGTTTTTTTTTTTCTTATCAATTATGTACATTATGGTTTTATGTTACAACTTATGTCATTAAATTAATGTTTATAGTGTCATGTGCTACCATGATGGTGTTTTGTGTGTATGACACTGTACGCCTTCTATATATTTGTATTTACTTGTGGAAAAGCTACTTGTAATAAACTTTGATTCTTTATGTGGCTTTCTCTTTACCACCAGTGTTTTAAGGTGGTTGTCAGTAGTATATAATAAAGGTACAAAACCGATTTTAGACAGATTTGGTTACTGTATAAATTAAAGTTCAGTCTGTAAAACTTAAAATGTTGCTTCGATAATTTTTACGGCTCTGTTAACCACAACTGCTGGCTTTTTACCTGAAATTTCGAGAAGGTGTTTGCTGCAGAGCAAATGGGTGGAGCTTACATTAGCTCCCCCCGGCTAGACGTCCAGCGAGGAGGAGCGAATGTACAACCACACACTAATCCTACCCTAACCCTACCCACAACTCTATCTCTCCACCCCATTCGACGTCCAGAGAGGTGGAGAGTTCTATCCCTCCACCCCACTGGACGTCCAGAGAGGAGGAGTTGGCCATCAGATTTCTTTTTCCAGTGTGTCAGGCCATGAATCTCATTGGTCACTCCTTGCCTTACCAACTGTCTTCAGTGTTTTCAAGTTGATTAGTATGATCATACACCAAAATGATTTATTCTTTGTTTGGAATAACTAAAAAAAAATTCTTAATATTCTAAGTCTGGCTTGTTCAAAGGTGTTTTAAAAATAAAAATGCCCTTGTAATTTGTTGTTTAGTTATCTTCGCACAATGACAGCCTTGCTGGACCCTGCTCAGATCGAGGAACGAGAACGCCGGAGACTCAAACAGCTTGAGCACCAGGTAGGACTCATCCCTTGACCAAACTGACAGGAAATCACTGCTGTATATTATGTACCTTTATATTTATATTTAAACATTTATGAGCTCTATAATAATGTGTGATGTGTAGCGAGCAATTGAGGCTCAAGTAGAGGAGCGCAGACGTCAGAAAGAGAAAGAGGAGGCCACACAACGAGCACAGGAACAAGAAGAGGAAAAGAGGGTTGAAAGAGAACGAGAACGACTCCAGCAGCAGTATATAAATGACACAGAGCGACAGAGACACAGAGAGGTAAAATTATCCCACACACATACTGCACAAATTTAAGCAACAAAGTGGTCAGGAGATATGAAAAGTTGCTATTTTTGCTTATAACTTCTGAATGATTTGGCATAACTGGTCTCTTTAGATTTGATGCAGCATGCCAAATCGAACGATACCCAATTTTCCGATATCGGCCATTTTGGGCTTCGGCCATTTTGAATTTGGTCATAAAATCCTATATTTTACAAATGCATTGGCGCATCGTTATAAAACTTGGTGAGTGTCATCAGCACCATGCCCTGAAGGTAGTGTTGTAGTCAAGACCACCTAATCCGAGACCAAGTCAAGACCAAGACCAATGTGTGTTGAGACCAAGACAAGGCCAAGACTTTGAGGGGTTGAGACCAAGACAAGACCAAGACCAAGGCAGGGCGAGTCCGAGTCAAGACCAAGACCAGACCAGCACTCCTTAAATTCATAAAGATTCAGATTGCTGCCTGAGAAATTACTTATTTTTAATCAATAAATATAATTAGAATAAGACTATATAGAGCTGTTACCAATCAAATGAAATCATTAACAAAATTCATCTTTGCACTGCAAAGGTGGTACAGAAGATGCATCTGGATTGGTAAAATTACAAATGCATGAGAATAATAATAATGTTGAGAATAATGTTTTAAAAATATTTTTTATTGAATATTTGTTCAAAAGCAATATCATGTTTGCAATCATGCTTTAAATTTGTGAAAACAGTTCTCTTGCACTTTATTGCTTAATTATATCACATGATGTTATAATATAAAAATCCAGATCTCAATATCTTGAATTTTGTGAGCATTTGTATTAATTTTGGTGACATTTTTGACACAATCCTTCTTTAATTTCTGAACTGGCACAATAAATAAATCAGACAATGCACTGGCAATTTAGTGATATCCTCTGCAGTGACCGCAGTTGTGGTCTTGACCGGTTTTGAATCAAAACCACAAATGTGTACAAATGTGGTTGAGTCCGAGACAAGACCAAGACCTTCAAAAAAATGGTCTTAAGACTGGTCTCAAGACCAAGAATGGTCTCAAGTACTACAACACTACCTGAAGGTACTCAAGATTTTTTGAGACGGCGCCATCCAAAAACGTATGGATTTCGTGTCGATAGATGAAACCGTTTTCTTATACCACATCAACAAATTTGATGGTATAATGCCAAACTGCATCTGAGGCTATATCTCTGGAAAGATTTGACATATTGACACCAAACTTTATGTCATTGTCACAACACTGACCACACCACATCAATTTGGTGTCAGAAGTAATAAGCAATTATGTCACATTACAAGTGATTGTATTTATGGGTTTTCAACCATTTAGCTTAAAATGGTCTCCAAATGTCTTTACTCATTTTTGCAGGTGATCTGATGCTCACTGCCTTGATTTTTAGCTCCTCATTGTGCCTCTGTGGTGCTTGGCCCCTTAATTGCTGTGCGCAGCTATATTTATTATTAATATTTTAAAGGTGATACATATAAACATATGAAATGTCCCTATTTCCTGTCAGATTTCACTGAGAAAACTAGACAATCAGAAACACTCTTTGCTTTTTGGAATTATCTTGCCCAGTGCTCTCCTTCAAACAAAAACTCTCCTTCAAACAAAAATCAAGTCTATATATAATTCATTTATACATTGTGTGTGAAAAATGGTTTAAAATATCAAATGAAACTGTTCATGACCTTTTTTCTGGGGCAGCTTGCACTGTGGCCCTTTCACTCCATTTACGTATTTTTCAATTTGTTTGGTTTTTACTACTGTAAAGTGACTGTAAAGTGTCACTGACAGGTTTTCCTTGCACAGCACAAAGTCTGCTTGGTTGAAACCACACTAAATGGCTTGATTAGACTTGGGAGGGCATTTTTAGTTGTAAAAGAATTACATCGTATGAGCTCTTGTTTCAAAAGAACAAGAAAAATGGTAGGATCTATTTCAAATTTCAAATATTTTGAATATGAAAGTTGTGAAATTTATTCCAGGAGGTGCAGTCACGTAAAACTGAGGAGCTGTATCAGAGCATTCAAAGAGCCCAAGAGGAGGCAATTAAAGACAGACACTTCGAGAGAATCAGAGACTTGGCCAAGAAAGGCCACGATGTGTCCAAACTACTGCACAGCCTGGAAGGAGACTCAGTCTCACAGGGTATGGGAGTAAAGAAACATTTGCTTTGTATTCGCAACATTTTGTATGCATTATTATAAAGTAGTCTTTTAGCCCTCAGTGGTCCAGATTTACCTGGTTCATCAGCAATCTTAACATCGTCCAAGAGTCAAACCCAGAGAATGGCACCTCCTTCCACAACATCTCCAAGAAAAGACACCGCTGTTCAGACAGGTTTGTTTTTCTTTTAAAGGGATAGTTCACCCAGAAATGAAAATTCTGTCATCATTTACTTATCCTTATATGTTGGAAGATTTTTGATGAATCTTTGCACACCAGTTTTTCATGAAATGACAGGTTGTAGACAATCAATGACAATGGCTGTCAAGTTCCAAAAAGGACAAAAAAAAAAGAAAGAAAGTATCGTAAAAGTACATTTAAAGTTGTCCAAATGATATGATATATTATGCACTATATTCAAAACCTTCAGAAGCCTTTAGTGAGAAATAGACTGTAATTTAGAATATTCATGGAAAATATCTGCCAAAGCTCTCAAATCTAATTATTCGTTCTTCACGTTTGATCTGATGTGTCATTAGCTACGTTTCCATCCACTTATTTTTATGTGAATTTTGGGGATATCGCATTAAAAAAAACGGTGGATGGAAACATACAGATGGGCATAAATTCCTTCCCAGAAGCGTCTCACGCGATTGCGTTCCTAAACAGCCGCATCTAACCACAAGAGAACATGACAGCGTTCATTGCATTTTGTCTGCCGCTCTGAGACGCAAAGTCATTTATGACGGAGGATAAAAGAGCCACAGTATCTCTCCTGATTGCAGCAACTTCCATTTTTATTACATATATTTTGCGACAATTTTCACAGGAAGTGACGATTTTGTTCTCTTGAGCACATGGGATAGAAACGCTGCTTTATTCGCAAATGTTTTATGCGATATTTCAATTGTGCACAGATTAAATTCACAACTTTGGATGGAAACAGCTAATGACGACAAACCTGCACTGATATGTGATTTAAATCAGAACATGGTTTATGGGCTTTGGTGGAGGAGAGGATTTTTGTGAATTCCAATTTTTATGTTTCTCTTTCTCACACATACACACACACACACACACACACACACACACACACACACACACACACACACGTTTATGGTGTTTTAAATGGTGGGTTTTGCCTTACAGATATAACACTATAACAGGATGGTGAGTAAATAATGACAGAATTCAAGTTTGTGGGTGAACAAATGTATTTAAAAAAACAAAACAAAAGTATCAGCACTGGCATAATATCAATCTGTGATTTTGCAGAGATCAGTCATCAGCCTGAGAATGAGACTGTTAGAGATGAAGACAAACAATCTCCTGCTGCAGTAATACACACAGCTCCTCCCAACACTCTAAATGGCAAGAAATCCCATCATGGTGAGGTACAAGCATCTGAAAAGAGCAAAGATCATCTGTCTGCAGCACCTAAAGAAGTCGGAGCCGACCCTTATGAGCCTTACGCACGGACCGGCAGGAATCACAAACTGGAAAAAAGACCTGAGTGGAACACACAGCGACCCAGTAAAGCGTTCATCCCTGCTTCCGAGAGGTACCCTGAAGCCCTGAAGAGACACAGGCAGGAGAGCAGGAAACAGAGGCAGATAGAGCTCATGACGCTGGTAGAAAGAAACACGCTCTCACGAACACCGCAGCAAGAGCCGCTACCACCAGCATACGCGGTTAATAATCAAAAACCTCAAGCGCAAAGACACAGAAAGTCACCACAACCACAGGTGCCAGTTCACTATTCATAGTATTCAGGAATAATTACATAGGTAATTAATAAGTAGTGACCAGTTACTTGTCAAGTACTAAAAGAATAAATAAACTATTTGGAACCAGAACTATTGTTAAAGCTGCAGTCCGTAAGTTTGACCTCTTTGTCGCCATCTCTGTTTGAAATCTGCAATTGCAGTTATTTGCGGAATTATCATCTTTACATGGGTTGTGCCTCGGCACGGCTCCTCAGTGCTGATGAATCTAATGTTTGCTGTCAGTTACCGCACCGGTGTGGATACTGTACTTCGGAATCACAGATTGTAGTGTTGAAGTATGACCAAAGTAAGAATTTTCACTGGAAAATGTCATCTGAACAAGTAACATGTCTGGCACTTTTGTTCTGACCAACTGAGGAGAAAAAAAGGCATTACAATAAATCATGCTCCCAATGGTGATTAAATCTAACGATCGGTTAGCTCGGATCATGTCAAAAATTGATTGTGGATATTTTTTAACCAAAGAAAGTTACGGACAGCAGCTTTAAATTCCTTACAGTCCCCACCCCTATTAATGTATATAATGCAGACTTGCACATGTTAGAGTGTTGATGTCGTTTCTTCTCTTTGTTCAGTGTGAAAATCAACTCCAAGAACCATCAGCCTTCAGTGCTGAAAGGTGAGTCTGTTAGCCAGATGCATGGAGCTATTTTAGGTTTCTGATGATTTTTAAAATTCCAAAAGAATCTTTTTACTTCAAAACAAAACAACAACAACAACAACAACAACAAAAAATCTAGGAAATGAACAAATGCTTAACTTTCCCTCAAAGTATGTCACTGTGATGTACAATAACTATTTAGGGTCAGAACAATATTTGCAAATGTGTTTTTTTTTGATTATCATATTTGATACATCAGGCTATAATGGCTCATATAGTATGATAATCATCCTTGAGGAGGAAGAACACCACAGTTTTGTTTAGACGCCCAACCTGAGCAAAAATATGCAATTTCATGTAGTAGCTGATATATATATATATATGGCCACAAAGTAAGATGTTATGTGTAGGCTTTATAGGGTTAAATCAGTGTAAGGAAAAATTAATATTGAGTAATTGATATCTTCCACCAATGAAAATAGTGAAATTTTTGTGAACTATAGATTTGGAATTAGAGGTAGGAAATGCAGACAATCGCAGTGAGCTGTAATAACTCTGGGACATTTCACTAGAATAATTGAATATATTTCAATACAGTGCATACAGTTCATATTTACACCCCATACCTCATAATGACAAACCAAAAATCAGATTTGTAATATCTTTGATGATTGATTAAAAAGAAAAAGAAAAATCTGAAATATCATATTAACATAAGTATTCAGACCCTTACCTCAGTACTTGGTTAAAGCACCTTTGGCAACAATTACAGTCAACTCAAGTCACCTTTATTTCTGTAGTGCTTTATACAGATTGTTTCAAAGAAGCTTTACAGTGATAAACAGGAAAATAATGATTCAGTGTTGCAAACAGAATTCAATTAGAGAGAAAGGCAAAAGATTTAAAACTTAATTATGGGAAAACAGGAGGGGTGAATCCTACCAGAGAATTATGTTACTTGGTTATTGCAAGATAATAGATTAGAAAAATGTATAATAATTGCTCCCTGGCCAGAGACAAATTCAGATGCAGCGTCTGTCATCTCGGCTTTGTTGCTTTGTTCAATAAAGTCTTATTTTGATTTCCGGAACTCTGCCTCTTGAGCTTCATTGACATTTTTCCACAACACTATCTTGACCAGTCCTCTAGTCTGGAGCTCAACCAGAGGGACAATTGGGTTCTTGGTCACCTCTCTTACAAAGGCCCTTCTTCCCAGATTGTGCACTCAGTTTGGCCGAGCGACCAGCACTAGGAAGAGACCAGCTCTGTTCCAAACTTCTTGCAGTAAGAATTATAGAGGCCACTGTGTTCTTCAATACAACAGAAATGTTTTTTTTTTTAGTAATCTTCCCCAGACTTGACCTTTGTTCTGATATGTATTTTCAGCTGTTAGGCTTTATATAGGCAGGTATGTGTCTTTCCAAAAAATGTCCAGTCAATTGAAACATCCACAAGATGATGGATCCAGAGAAACGGGAGGCACCTGAGCTAAATTTCAAGTGTCATAGCAAAGGGTCTATTATCACAAATCAGTTTTTTGTGACATCATTATGGGGTATGGAGTGTAGATTGATGTGAAAAAATAAAGCATTTTAACATAAATAAGAATCAGAATCACCTTTATTGCCAAATACCATCAGTTTGTACAAGGAATTTGTCTTGGTGTACTGAGGCTTAGCAATAATAGTAAAATACAAGAATAAAAATAATAGCTGCAGCATATAAAAATGTAAAAAAAAAAAAAAAAAACCCTGAAAAGTCTGAATACTTTTTGAATGCATTGTATGTAATGCAATTAATATTGTAATAATGATACATTACCATGCAGAAGTTTGAAAGCAGACTTTGTTTTCAAAGAAATCAATGCCTAGGATGCATAAATTAACTAAAAACACTTGCAATTGTTTATCAAAGAATCCTCCATGTGCAGTTTGCCAATTCAACATTATTTATATAGTACTTTTCATATGATGTTTTTTTTTTAAAACAACTTTAATAAAGTCAGCCGTAATAAAGTCTCAAAATCCCCAAGGTACACGTTTTAGATCAATTAAAAAAATCGTGTCCATTCATCCATCTATAATAGTTTTTTTTTTTCTTCATCAAACTGGAAACTGATAAGAGACACTGCACTGCTGTTTCCATACTTCATCATGCTGCACAATCATTTTTAACATTTCAAGAAACATTTTTACCAGATCAGCACATTAGAAGGATTTCTTTAAGATTATTTAACATATATAAAGGTTTCCAAAATGGCTGCAGGAAATTAGGCTTTTTACCATTTGAAAGGTTAGAACTTCTTTTGAAAGTATTTACTGTGCTTGATGTGTTTTCTTGTGATTATAAATTGTGAATAAATGTGAATACATTTCATAATAAATTGCATTAAAATTGTGTATTTCTTTTCTCTCCAGTAGAATGATGTCTCCTCCCATTCCTGCAGTAAAGAACCGTGTACATCAGCCATCACAACAGGCCTCTCGCCAAATGATGGAGGATATGGGGTGCCCTCCATTATTAGACTATGTGCCCTATGTGCGTACAGACGAGGTTTATCAAATGGACCCCCTGGCTCCACTTTCCAGACCCTCAACACACGAAGCCCAGCAGAGAGGCAACGCAGGTAAGCAAAATATGGTGTTTAACCCTCTGCTGCTTGGTGTCACTATACTGGACAAACCCATTTTGGGTGTGTTGTAGAAACTTCCACTCAAATAAAGAACAAGGTCAGAGACAGAATCTTTTAACATATACATTCACATAACCGAAAGGGAAATATTGCAGTAAATATATGGAGTACATACATATAGAGTAAATATGAATGAATATCAATTAAATTGAAATTTCTTCCACAGGTGTTACATCTTGGGTGTTACTTTGAGCCTTACCCATAATTCTGTCCGCTTTGTATGTTTTTGTTTTTATGACAACAGAAATTCAACATTGAAAATTGAATTTGGTGAAACAAAATTGGTGAAATATCTGCTGTAAAACATCCCAACCCATCAGAGTTGCTCTAAAAAGTTCACCCAGAAAGTCTAATGCAACAAGTTTGCACAACTGGATTTTGCTGATTTACTTACCTTTATTGTTGTTCCAAACACTGTGACTTTCTTTCTTCAGTGGAACACAAAAGGAGAATTCTTGAAAGATCTTCACACAGTTCATTACCATACAGCACTTCATACTAATTGTCTGTCAAGCTCCAAAAAGGAGTTTTTTGTTTTTTTGATGATAAAAGTATAAAAGGAATCCACACTACCTGTGTTCCAAGTCTTCTGGAATACAATGGATTTGTGAGTCAATATTCATGGAAAATCTTCCCAAATAATAATCCATTCTGCATAATAAATGAACTGTCGTGTTTTGTTCGCACAATGTCTATTTTTAAATCTTAATTGGCATACACAATATTTCTGCATTTTGGCAGAGGAAAAGGTTGTCAGTGAATAATTACATAATTCATCACACAAAGCAGAACAAAATTTATTTTTTAACTTCAAGTGAATATAGTGCACAAGTCAAGTTTATGATACTTTTATGGTGCTTTTTTTTGTCCTTTCTGGAGCTTGATGCAGAAGAAAAGAATTCTGGGTCTTTTTGGTGAGAGACCTATTTCAAGAATCAAAATATTTTGTAATGAAGACTTATAGAGACTGTTGTTTTTATTTGCAGTTGTGAGCAGCAGGAGGCAGGCAACACCTCTGGTCCAGCACGACCCCGATGCCCCTAAAAGCACTGAAAGGCAGCAGGCTATACTGAAGGGTCTGTCCGAGTTAAGACAGGTAATGCGCCGACCCAAGATGTCCAACTGTGCACAAGCTTTTTTCTTTGATACACTAGCTGTTTCCTGTTGTTTGATGCAGTTAAAAGTACATATTTTTGATTTTTTTTTTTTGTAATATTTAAATTAAATGTCTAATTGTTATGTGAACTTAGCAGAAAACACAATCCATATGAAATGTCGATTTCTTTTATTGCAGGGCCTGCTGCAGAGACAAAGAGAGCTAGAAACTAGTTTAAACCCTGTACTGCAAACGCAACAGAGAAACTACTTTTCACCTTTTAAACATGTGTGACCCAAAGCTGCTTTCCAAACAAGACCAAACCTGGTCCAGCACTTTATACTGTTAGATGTGAACACTGAGTCTTGTTTTTAGAAACAGAGATGTTGCTATTTGAAATAAACTAATATCTTATTAAAGAGAGACTCATTGTGTAATGCATCGGTATTGAATTGTATTCTGGGATTTGGGGTTGATTTTATGGCTTGAATGTGAATTTTACAATTTTCTTTAAATGTGAATGGCATGTATTTAAAACCTTTTAAATTAAACTCGAAGTTGTTCAACTCGTCTACTATTTGTGATACTTTTTCACCCCGGTTAAAACAAATCAGTGCTCAATATTACTTCTGACTCAGTTAACCAAATATTTCAGCAATTTGGACACATTCATTTCAAAGATTGGTTGTAAAGTTGTTTAATGTTAATCAGCTTTATAAAAATAATACTAAAACCAAGGCCTTGAGCTTTTTCACAAAAGGGAAAAAAAAACCAATATGTTCAGCCCAACCAACATGCAAAAGCAAAATACAAATATAATGTTCTCCGAAAAATATTAAATGAATCACTTTTTAATTCACTTTCAGTGAAAACCTGGAAATGTTTCATTTCTCTCATACAAAAGACAAACAGATTTTCAGTTGTAAACATGTTGAAAACTATCTACACACATTGCTGGTTTACCAGCCACCAAATCCTCCCCTGTTGGGACGATAACTGTCTCCTTGGAACGCAGGATTTCCCTGCCAATTCTGGATGAATGGAGACCCATGGAGCTGCTGTGCATCCATGCCATAGCGAGCACCCCAAAGGCCTGTTGCGGACCCTTGTGCCAAATTGTTCCACGTCATCTGCATGTTATTAGTAGGCAAGAATCCTCTCAAGACTGGAGGTCCTACCACTCCGAGGTTGTTGGAAACCGTGCAGTTCAGAAGAGGATGTCTGAATCCAATAGCACCATTGTGAGATACAAATCTAGGGCAGTTCAGACCCATGGATCTAGGTGTAGCTGATATTAAGCCACGTCCCTGCAGTGCTGGATAAAAACAATCCATGCCATATCTAGAATTGCCAGGTGTGGGAAGGAAATCTCTGCTCCCACATTGGTTCTTGACCGGTGGATCAAAGGAACTAGTATTGACCGCTGCTGTCATCGGGGGGTTCTCCGAAACACTGCTTCCATTGGATGCTAGACCATTATCAACTTTGCTCCCAGCATTATTCGTGTCTGACTGAGTGTCCATGGAGCTCATGCTTGATTGTTCCCAAGGTTCTGGATTATTCAATATATCGCTGGCGTTCTCAGCTGCTATGATTGGCACAGCTGTAGGTGTGGTTGGTTTGAAGCTACACGCCGTTTCTCCTCTAGCCATGACCATTTCACAGCTAGCTTCAACAGAAGATGCAGCAGAAGATGCCAACTCTGCATTTCCAGAAGCACAGCTCAGTGGAGTCCCAGTGAACATTGTTGGGACAGCTGATTCAATTTTGATGGAAGTGCAGGAGACTAGTGTCTCTGGTAGAGTAGTTGACAGACTGTGGGTTTCTGAGGAGTACTGAGGATAGGAATCTGTCTGATCGCCAAGATTGAGGAAACTTTGGTGAGGATCGACTCGAAAAGAAGTTTCACCTGCATCAGACTTCACAAGCATCTTGGAAGCCTTGAATTGAGAAATTGCTTCACTGAGAGCTTTAAAGTCTAACTGTTTTGGCATATCGCTGGTTGCTGTGGGCCCAGGAATTGTGCTTGCTTGGTCTTGAAGAGAGGGTACGGAGACAGGAGGGTACGGATCAGTCGCAAGTGACGGGTGTTGGTCTGTAACAACATGGCTCAACTTAGTTGTGACAGATACACTGTTATCTGTAGAGTCCTGGTCCGAGTCCATGGACATGCTATCATCTCTCACTACAGGGACAAGAGAGAGGTTACAGGCCATCAACAGTCGGAATTTCAAATGAAATGCAACATTTAAATAGTAGGTAGGAAATTAACCATAAATTTATGAACCATAATTTTAAACAAAGATTTAATTTTGTTCTACAAATTTTTTAATTTTTGTTTAATTCTGCACCTCCACAGAGACAAACCTTTTTTCCTGATTTTTTTGATGGAAAGAAGTTTTAATTCTAGAATATACCATTAAATGAAGATTCTGGTACACATTTTAATTGTCATTTCTACATTCATCATTCTCCAAACACAATACATCATCTATCCAAGTATAGACATCCCTATCTTTACTGTCAGCTCATCAATGTCTGTTTCTGTTTTAATGAAAGCTAACTGCCTTCAATCCACTGAGTTTCTCCTGGCACTCTGGATACCTGCTTGAAGCAGAAATCAGGTCTGCCCTGGACAAAACACTGACCAATGAAGCGACTTGCATAAAGGCATTTTGGTAATCTTCTCCATGCACTTCATAAAGTCAAGTTACTGAAAATGCAGAGAAAAACTTATAATTTCTATCAAGATTCCTTTCAATAGCCAACAGGCTGTAAACACAAAGAAGAAAGAAAATCATTGTAGTATGGAACTGCATGAGGTCAAGTATATGATGGCAGAATTTTCATTTTTGGGTAAACTGTCCAACTGTGCATCATAAATGAATATGGTATTGAAACCCTTACAGTTAGACAACAAAATGGCTACCAGCATGTTGGTGGACAAAATAAATAACATTCAGATTCAAAATTATTGTTTATAATGCGAAAATAACTTTAATGCACCTCATGTGTAATGGACATGTTAAACCTCAATTAAAATTCATTTTGTGGTTTGTAAAGTTATTGTACAAAGCTTTAGCTCTGCTGCCATTTGCAATTATTTATTTTCATCTACCATAAATACATACAGCAAGTTTAAGACAAATTGAGAAAGGTTTATCAAAATATATTTATTGGAAGAATTTTGTATGTACACAATTGAATTTTTTTCTAACCAGATACAAAAGATTTTATTAATGCCCTATATTTTAGGGGTTATTTCTGTTTGGGTTTTTTGGTTGTAACAGTTACAAAGTTAAGTCCAAATACAAACACTTTTCTGTATTTACATTTAAAATAAAACACTTCTTTTCTTTACTTTGTTTTTTTTAAGACATGTATAGCATTCTGGAAACTTTTACATCTGACTAATCAAAATCTTCAGACAACGGTCTTCACACCTGCAAAAGGTTACACACAGGGTCCAAAACAAACACTCGAGCCAAAAGCGAGTAAAAATTGGCTTTTGACAAGTAAATGAAACAAGTTACTGGCCAACTGGCTGGTATATTTCAGTAATTGCAGCATAATAAATGGTTTATAAGGGTGTCTTGTTTGGAGTGTTTTGAAATCTGTAGCATTTTCTTCCTTAGTTTGGTTCGTTAAGGCATATATGAACACTGCTATCATGCTCGGATCCGCATCAAAATAATCAGTTTGAGATCACTATATAAAATGCAATTTATCAATTAGAGGAGGGCTGCTATGAGCAGAATCCCTGGACATAAACAGGTGCACTCTGACCAATGAGAAGACTCACATGTGACTTGCATAAACATATTTTGGTGTGCTTTGAATTGTTGCCTTGTGAAAGTGAACCAAATCAAAGAAAAAAAATGCCACATGATAACAATTTGTCTCTGTTTCAGAACAAAGCAAGAAACTAAGAAAACGTTAACATCAGTTTATCACTACAAATATATCTAGGATGCCCGTTTTTTTTTTTTTTTTTTTTTTCCCAGAAGTCAATGAATGAGGCAAAGTCTATGAATACTCCACAACTTAAAGAGGCTATATGTAAGAAATTAAATGTATTGATTTCTTTTTATTGCCAATGTGTGAACAGCTTGTAACAGAACTTAAAAAATTAAACCTTCCCCGACTTCCTAGGTTGTCTATGAAAGCCTGTAGACTGCTTTTTATGTGAAGGACTTTTTGCCAGGAAAATCCAAAGGATGTGATGTTTACTCTCCCATGAGCCTCTCTTCTGTTGAGAGACACATGAAACCATACAATGTGCCGAAAGAGCCATTCTGTACTGTAATGTCAATGTGTCATGCAAAGATCTAAAAAGAACTTCACTGTGAGAATATCAGGGCCTTGAATCGCGTTCAGTCTCTTATACGTTACGTGTGCGCGAGCACGAGAGCGAGCATTAAGTTACTGGCTGCAGTTAACTTAAACGGCCACCGGTGTCACCAATAACAAGGGTTTCTGAATTCTACATATAGCCCCTTTAAATACCAAAATTAATGTATTAGGAAGAAATTCACAACATCTTAACATTTCTGTGACAGGTGTTGTTGGCTCATCTCGTATGAAAACATTATAATCCCATTATTATTGGGACAAAAAATATAAAAGGATAAAAAAATATTTGATACAGTTTCAAGGTACTTAAAATTTTACATTCATTGGCAAGTGTGGTTACAAAAATGCCATGGTTATATTCAGCGGTGAATGTATACAAAAGACCTGTTGATCCCAAAGGTAAACAAGATATCTATTGGGTGTTCATCCATGTCCTTCCACTCCTTTCCTCTGCCTTGCTTTCTATTGTGGTCGTTATTATGGCATAATGCCACTGTGTGTTTGTGAGCTGTTTTTGTTCAGTACCTCTTTTAACTTTCAGAAAACACCATTTTGTCCTGTTATTTTATATTTTGATTGTTCATCAGTTCATGGACATTAATGCATTTCCTGGACTTGGAGTCACTGAGTTTTAGCTGGCCTCGCCTCTATGATGAATAATAAAGGTCATTCAGGAGACATGGAAGGATCATGGTGGCAGCAGATCGACTGGGATACTCATTTAGATTCCACGTACAATCACAATGAGAGCAAGACGTAGTTTTGATGTTGTCAGATGGTTTTACCACAGAATCACTTACATGACGCTGGATCAGGAGTGGGGTAAATCTCAGCAGACGGAATGGTGTCCACATTTTCTCCACTGGCTAAACTGCTTATTACAAACTTTACGTCATCAACATTGGCAATAATGATGCCACTGCTTGAGTAGTGGGGAAACATCTCAAATTGGAAGCCTGTTGGACAGGATTTAAACAAACATTACTTTCGTCATAAGCGTTCACCATGCTTCAGGCAAGTAACTAATTCCATAACCATAAATCATGCTAGAATTTACCTTTGGATAACAATTGATAAATACACTACAAAAACATTTTAATATAGCAAAATGCAGCCTCTGGTTCCTAGAACAGAATTTGAACTATGTATTCTAAATAGGGGTGGGACAAAATATCGATAGGGGGATATATCATCGTCCTTCTCTGTGCGATATGAGAATCGATATGCTGGCGCCAAATATTGATATTTTAATTAATAAAATAAGGCGCTCTAAAAAGATTTCCCTGCTCCCAGCATCGCTACTTCAAAGCGCTGACTCAACACATGAATGAGGGAAACATGAACATAAGTTAACTAGCCTAAGAGGTTTTTAACGGGATGGCAGACAGCAGTGTGAGTAAAATAATAGATGCCCCAGCCACGTTTAAATTCAAAGTCTGGACGCACTTAGGCTTTTATACCATTGATGTGACAAACGTAGACATCTTTGACGTTCTTCACAGAGCACTTACACAGATATACATGGAAGCATTTGAAAGCAGGCGTCTATCAGCGGGTTTGTCTATCAGCGGATATACTGTATTAGGGATCCGCTGACAGACGCCTGCTTTCAAACGCTCCCGTGTGAATCTAAGCACTCGTCAAAGATGTCTACTGACAATATGTTTTGTAAGCGTTGATCATTGTAGCCAATCACAGACATATATGTTGAGCATGTGAACACACAATGGCCAATCAGAGGTGTTTAAGAATCCGCTTAACAGTGCTCAAAATGCTAGGCTATGCTGGTATTGTCACATTTTTAAAATTTTAAAATACCCAAGTCGGTACCTTTGACAACACTATTCCAAGGTTTCAGGAAGCTGGTAAACACTGAGATGTTCCCAGGTTTAAATAAAAGAGGTTGGTAATTTATTAAATGTACCAGGTTTATTTAAAAACAAGTCAATAAGCAGTTGACTTAGGCTAAATGCGTCAGTTTAAATGCGAAAAGTTTAATTTTTTAAAAAGTATAAGCATAAAATGTTTAATTTACTTGAAATGTTAAATTTAATTTAATTTACAGACTAAAAAACTTTTTGTGCTGTTTTCTAACAGTTCAGACTTTAAGAGAGAAAACCTGCACTTAACTTTTTCACTGGCATTTTGTTTTCATAGTTAGACATGATGTACCATTATAGGATTGTCTAGCAATATAAAATCGATTATCGCAGAATCGCTGTATCATGATATTATCGTTATCGTGAGGTACCCTGTGATTTCCACCCCTAATTCTAAAAAAAAAATAAAAAAAAATAAAAAAAACCCACACACTAAAAGCCCAAAGTATAGTACAGCCAGTCACTGTTACATAGCAGAACATAATGTGAGTGTTGTGTGTAGAACATAACCAGGAAGTGGCATTACTGGAGGCAGTTTGTTAGGAGGCCATGGTTGACAAGCCAATGGAGGGAATTTGGCCAGGACAACCTACTTTTAAGTGCCATGGGATTTTTAATGACCACAAAGAGTCAGGACCTTGGTTTAACAGACACTGCTGGTGATACCCTGCAACTGCGGTGTGGTAGTAGTCACAATGACAGGCATAGCCCTACTTAAAATGCAAATGTAGCTCACTAGGTTTATGGACAGTAATACAGTCCACTTACAGTATGTATTTAAATTGTCAAAAAGGTCTAAGAGCACCTGTGAGAAATATCAGGTGTCGTTGCTTGATGAATCTTGCTTGCAGATCCACTAGACAATCAAGGTCAGGTGCTCTATGTGACGGAGTGTCACAGTCATGGTACGACAGGATTTCCACAATATGTCTCTTCTCATAAGCAGTGAGGATCTCGTACAGGTTCAAAGCATCAGCTTTAAGCCTGGAGACAGAACAAACAAAACATGGTCATGGTGAGTTCTTGCAGTGCTATCAATCATGAAGATGAAGGGGGTGGATTCCGGAATCCACTGCCGCTTCAATGTATATCTTTTGAGTGATTTATAATCAAGTTATTAATCCATATTTATCCTTCTAAATATTAAATGACTTCAAGTGTATGTTAAAGCATTTATTTTACTTTTCATCTTCAATCACTAGAGAATAATGAGGAATATTGTTGGAACGTCTTACTGAGTGAATTGCATATTATCAGTATGTTTTGGTCAATTTTTCCTGGTCAAAGCTAGAGCTCAAGCAGCTCAGACCTTAAAGAAGCTGTGTATCTGTGCGTGTGTGTCAGTATCCATAGTTATAGGTCCTGACTGTGAACACCTTGTATCGAGGCGAGATGAAATGAGCATCTTCTAGACAAAATGGAGTGTAGAAATGCTGATACATGACCTTGGTGGGTCACTTTGTGCCTAAGCCAGGAACCTCGTGTCATCTGGATATTCAATGGAGATATGCTTCTGTCTATCAGTCCATGTGTGGAGATTTTCTAAGTTCATCTATTTCTTAACCGATCAGAATCATTGAACCTGGCACATGTTAAGAGTATAATTGCTGCTGTTCTGAGAATGTATGGCATAGCGGCCTACGAACAGAAGTTGTGAGTGTTGAAACTGACTTCTGCTGATGAAACGGCGAACTATTTTTCAGTAAAACTTTTTATTTAAACTGACTCCGGGTCTTCATTCATCATATCTGGTCCTCTGGTCTTTAACTGTAAAATCCCCTATAAAGAAAAGTAGTTTGTCTCACCACTTTGTAAAAAAGGGTGATGGTTTAGTGGCAAACCTGCTGTGCTCTCTGAGTTTCTTGTGCGATTTGAAGTGTATCCTCCACCTCCAGGGGTTCTGTGGAGAGTTGAGCTGCTCAATGTGCTGAAGGATATCTTGAAGTTTCTCTAAAAACAGAAAAATGGCTTAGCTGAAATGCTCGTTAAATAGCTGAACAAACCTAATGACAATAATATATTTGCTTGGATACCTGAAAACATCCTGAAACTGAGTTACCTGCTGTGATGACGGCTGGATTCAAAACATGTTCATCTGACACAATGAAACCCCCCGACTGAAAGAGTTCATTGTAGGTGTGGTTCTGAATGTCACTCAGGTTGTCTACACCAGCAAAGCTCACAGATGGATGCTTCTTCAAGGAAACTAAAGAAGGTATCTATAGGTATAAAACACAACATCTGGTGTTTTCCAGTTTACGGAACTGGTTCCCAAATTCAAAAAATCAACTTCTTCAACGAATCCATTTTAAGTGCTGAGCTGTGACTTACCTTGTGAACTTGTGTGGCGATGTCCATATTCTGAATGATGACCAGTAGTTTATCTTGACTACTGCTTTTTTCAAGGAAACTATGAGGGTTACACTCCAAATCCCCCAACTTTTTCAAATATTCCTGTTACAAATGTCAGTACAAGGTTAGTAAGTCTTAACTTAAGTTTGACTTAAGTTCGTTTAACACTTGACAGTAAGTTTTACCAACACTGAAGCTACAGTTCCACCTTTTTTCAAGTCGGTGAAAAATGTATGCCTAATTGGCCATGTTTACACCTACTATCAACATCTAATTTCAGGTGGACAGCACTAAATACAGGTGTAAAGTTGGTCCAAAAACAGCAGAACAAACCAGTACAGTTTGAAGATCAAACTATATTTTTTCACATAAGAAAGATGTACCTTTATTTCCCAGCAGACGTCACTCTCCTCCTCATCCATGGAATGGATGTAGAAGTGAACTGAGTTCTTCTGAACTCCTTTAAGGATCTCCACCAGGTTACTGATCACCTCTGGCTGTAGCTGATCAATGATACTGCTGATGGCGGAATGTGCGTGTTCCATCGGGGCGTCTTCAGCTGGCACGGCAGGGTGTGCCAATTGCCCCTCCACAGCTTCCGTAGTCTCAGCAAACGAACTACCATTCATCTCATGTGAGCTTTGATGAAGATTATTAGAGATATTTGCTTCCAGGGTCTTTTGGCACACTGAGTCCTCCTCTAATGGACACATCTTTTGGGAAAGTTCATGGACATCAGGCTCAGGTAAACTTGACCGATGTTGCAGTTGTGTCATTGAGTCAGATATAGAAGGGGAACATGGTTTCAGAATAGAAGGGGAACATGGTCTCAGAGATGACTCAAACGTGTTGGGTTTAGTGGTTGAAGACGAGGAAGCACAAGGATTAATGTTGGAGGACGTATCAGGGACATTTGAAGTAACTTCTGTCGCAGAAGACGATGAAAACACATCTTCTTGAGCTGCATGGGGTCCACTGGCATTCTGGGATTCTATGAACATCTTCAGGCTGTCCTGGAAAGAGCTGATGTAGTTACAGACAGGAAACGGAGTGTTGAAGTTTGAGACATAATCAGAAAGTGGTAGAACTGGAGTCTGGGGAGGTTCTCGTGAGCCCTGAGTGCTTAAGCAAGAAACATAATAAATATTATTGCCCCTCAAGAGCTGCTCAACCTCACTGGAAAAGCCAGAGATTTGCTCATCGACTATGTGGTCAACTTCATTTGCAGGACAATCGCTAATAGTGGTCACAACAGCAGGAACAGGGTCTTCATCCTCAACCTCTGCTGCAGTCTGTACATCCAGATCCACTACTATGTTGCTGCTGTCAGGCTGGTAGGGGGGTGAGAGATCTTTCTTGTCAGGTGTGGTGTGTGTAGACACAACTGGGCTCTGAAGGAAACGTGGATCTTCAGGATAGTCCATCTTTCTTTGGGAATATCTTTCTGTTTTCAGACCTAAGCAAGCATTTAAGAAAATTAAGATTCTAAATCTATAAACAATGTACATTAACATCTTTGCTGAGGTTTACATTTTATAGTTTATTTTTTAAACATCTTGGTGTAGTACTCATTCTCAGAAACAGTGTTAAGTTTGCATTATTGATATAATGAACAGATATATAAGAGTACTGAACTTTAGGTGGTGTCCCACTAGCCAGCTTAAGACAACTTGATTTGCGGCTGGAGGTCATTTAAACAAATTAAGATTCCCTCCAACTACGTAAATGCAGCTTTCATGTGGAAATGTGCTGAAAAATCATCTAGAAAAATCAGCCACATGGTTCAAACAAAGGGAATTTCTCTTAATACCCTGATATACTTCAATCAAATCACAGAACGAACTGGTGTGATGTTATTTCAAACAAAATAAGGCCAAAGTGAAGTTTGTTGTTTCGGGAGTTTGAAACAGCTTGAAAAAAGCTCATTTTCTGGAAAGAATGAAAAAGAACTTTGTCGTATATCAGGGCTTCAATACCAGTCATTCAATATTTCATTATGAACTTGTACTGAGCTTCTTAACTTAAAATGCATAATATTATAATATAATTAACCGTAAAAGAACTTTTTTGCTGATATTGAGTTGTTTATTATTCATTATTAGACATTTTTACAGTGTTCTTCACATCTTCATCAATGACTTTACCTGTGATGGGTATTAGTACCCATGGGATTGTCTTTTCCCCGAGCAGGTTAATGCCACGCTGCTGTCCACCAGAATCTGAACAAGGGCTAAATGCTTCTAAACTACTCAAGCTACCTGCGGTCTCCTCCTGAAATGGCAAAAACATCATCAAAATCCATACCTGGACTTCATGGCTTTTTAACCAAATTACTGGAGAAATGCAAAATATCATAAAAAGAAACAATACTTTGGCTAGATGCAAAACTAGCAACTATTATTTAAATAAAGAGCATATACCAGGTACAGAAGTATTCAAACATTTGCTCCTGTTTTTTGATCTTTAATGTGTAAATGTTGAGTTGCTTGAGCACACTGATCTACCTCAAGACAGTCGGTCCTCTCTGGTTCGTCATCCATGAATCTTTTCCTCAGGTCAATGTCACGGTCAGTCGGGAGGCCGAGTCTTAACATGCTGTCGAACAGAGCAGTGTCAGAAATGTCTGTTGTGTCCATCTCTGTGTTTTCAGGTGGTTCTGTGGTGACCCTGGTCAGGTTGTCTATCAGCTTAATGACCTCTAGCGCCCCCTGGGTCTTGTCTTTGCGCAAGTCTGTGTCAAGACTGGTCTTTCCAAGGCTGTCTAGCATCTCCATGACTTTCAGCGCACTCTGAGATTTATCCTTCCTCAGGTCAGTGTCCTGAATGCCGACACTGCTCAGAACATTGGCGAGACGTGGAGTGGACTGCCTCTCGTCTGCTGATGAAGGAGAGCATTAAATTAATGACTGACAGCAACCTGCATACAGCTATAACCAGGGTCAGAAATGAACATGGGCCGACGCCCACAAAATGAACAAAAATGCCCCCAAATTCAAGACAAGGAATGCCACTGCACAATTACACTATAAAAAAACAACAGAACAAAAAACAGCTGTTGCGATTTTGGCTTATTATGGCTATTGCGCTTAAAGCGAAATGTGTAAATTAAAAGTTAAAAGTGTTGATTGTGACATTTATATCTGCTAATGGTGCATGAGATTTCTTTTTATGCATTTTTCCAGCATTGAGCATTATAGCCAATCACACATTTCTGCTGAGTGCAATGAATGCAATGGCCAATAAGAGGTGTTTTGATTAGTCACTATTAAAAACGCATGTTTATTATGTTTATTATCATTATGTTGGAGAGGAAATCCAAAGTATGGAATCATTTCAAGAGGGTAAAGTATGACCCCAAAAAGGTGATTAATGATAGGCAAACATTAGCCTATCATTAATCAACTTCAAACATGGATTACCATTTGAAACATGTTAGTAGTACCCTAATGTAAACCATTTTACATCCATTTTTCATTTGTCAAAAATAAATAAATAAATAAATCCAGTATAAATCTGAAATGTTCTACATTTCCATAAAGGTCTGGTCCTTGACCATAAACACAAAGTGGAACGAACTTTCTATCTCTTACACACACACACACACACACAAACACACACATGTGTGTGACTGCAACAGAGGGCATTTTTATAGAAATTGGCAAATAAAATCAACAAAATTGGTCTAAATCTGGAACATTTTACATGTAAATAAAGGTCTGGTCCTTGACCGTAAACACAAAGTGGAACGAACTTTCTATCTCATACACACACACACACACACACACACACACACACACATATATAAACACAAACACACACACAGACACAGACATGCGTGTGACTACAACAGAGAGCATTTTTATAGAAATTGGCAAATAAAATCAACAAAACTGGTCTAAATATGAAAAATTTTATATGTAAATAAAGGTCTGGTCCTTGACCATAAACACAAAGTAGAACGAACGTGCTATCTCATACACACACACACACACACACACACACACACACACACATAAACACAAACATACAGTCTCTATTGACCTCTATTGGATATATGTGGTCATTGCACTTTTTTTTCTTTAACTATAATTCCTAAAGTTTTTCCACAAACCTGTAGATGGTAGTATTCCATCCCTAACACATAGATCAATGTCCAAATACAATTTAGATTTAATTAAGTTCATCATTAAAGTGATTTTTTTCATTAAAAATCAATTTTTCATAAGCCAATTTATGACATGCTTAAGTAATTATGCAGTAAATAGGTAAAAAAAAAATACAAAATATCCACAAAAACACAGCATAAATGCATAGATGAGAAGTAAATTAAAAAAAAAAAAAAAAAAGTATATTTCCTTATGTAATCGCTCTGTAAAAGTTTGGGGTCAATCTGACCCCAAGGGACTAAATCGTCGAAAACAAAATTTCTCTCTATAGACACATCCACTATACTTCGGAGATGGCGAGTCAGCTTCATCAATTTCATCTTTGCAGCCAACACTGATTCAGAAAACACTAGCTTATTAATAAATTATTAAAATGTTCAGATAGTCTCCTTGCTTTTTTTCCTGACACATTCACAATCATTACTTTTGCCGGTTGAGAATTTATATTTTAAAGGCTCATTATTATGGTTTACTATCTACTGTATTGTGGAACAATGCTAAATGTAACAACTACCAGCCGACGAGGAAAATCTTCGGATGGGGCAGCCCTAAAAGACAACACAGATACATTTAATAAGGTTATTATAAAAACTGCCCCTAAATGGTAATAAAAGTCCGTTGAAATCAATTCCAAGGGGCAATAATTGGAAATGCTAATTTCTTACCCTGGCTGTTACACAATTTAAACACGAATATTCAGTGCAAACAATATTCTGAATAGAACCTCTGCACCAATAAATTTAAAATCAAGCTGCATCTTTATTCTATGTCTATTTCACAAGATTGTCCTCATTCTCCTCACCTTCCCTGAATTCTTCATTGGGTTGATTTCTCTGGCGTTTTGAGCTTCCTTCAAGGGCGTCAAGATCTACCTTCCTCTTAAGTGCATAGGTGTCCTCCATCGCCTCTGGACCTCCTGCCTTTCCTTTTGAGCTCTTCTTGTTCAGCTGAATGAGCTTCAGTAGCTCTTTCACTTTCTCTGGGTTATCATGAGGGGGTGCTTTCTCAGCGCTCAGGTTGGTCTGAACCCGGAACTCTTCCACCTTCTTCTTCACGTTCTCCAGAACTATTGCGAACACGGCAGGGTTGTAGATGTAGGGCCGCATGAAGGCCTCCCAGTTTGTCTTCTGCCTGGGTGCAGGGAAGAGCTTTTCCCTGACATCCAGTTTGGAATCGTAGTCTGTCCTAATGCGCTGTATTGGTTTGCCTTCATGGAAGTTTGTGAGGTAGTCGTAAACCTGCTGCTCTATGGTGGTGCTGAGGTCAGCAGGAGGGTCACTTCGAGCCTTGCTGAGGGTGTAGTGAAGAGCGGAGATGAAAGAATCATGCTGGGGCATGATGGGACCCCAATGCTCTGATGACACAGGCTTGCAGGGAGTTGATGCTTTACAAACACAAATTTTTTTAAATTAGTTTCATTACTAAATAATAAAAATTATTAAGATCAAAAATAAGATCAGATCAGTGACTGAGACTTGAGCCTGAAACATACTCTATGCTTATATGAAAATGTAGATTTTAGCTTTTCGTACATAGTTGTGTTCTGAATGCCAATATCGGTTTCCATTTAAAGTTGAGAATTTAACTAGTGCATAAAATTTGAATATCGCATAAAACATTTGCGAATAAAGCAGCATTTCCACCCCATGTGCTCAAGGGAACAAAATTGTTACTTCCTGGAAAATTAGCACAAAATACCTGAAATAAAAATTAAAGTTGCTGCAATCAGGGAAGAAACTGTGGCTCTTTTATCCTCCATCATAAATGACAGATGAAACACAATAAATGCTGTCAAGTTATCTTGAAAAAAAAAAAAAAAAAAAAATCTATAAATTCTAAAAATGTGCCTAAAAAAACCTGACAACAATTGAGGTGGATACACTTTTTATCCGACAAGAAGACACGCTTAAACTATGATTGAAACACAATTATCTAATAAATCCCTCAATGCGCAACAAAAAACTGGTAAGGAACGGTTCCAGTTGTGTTTCCACTTGAGCCTGGTACAGCACAGCACCATTACAAACCATTCTCGGCCCGGAATTCTCAGCACGGTTGTGCTGAATCGATTGCAGCAACTTTATTACAGATATTTTGCGCCAATTTCGCAGGAAGTGACGATTTTGTTTTCTTTTGAACACATGGGATGGAAACGCTGCTTTATTCGCAAATGTTTTATGCGGTATTTCAATTTTGAACACGTTAAATTCACAACTTTGGATGGAAACATAGCTATTGGTATTGGTACTCACTATTTTTGTATCGTGACAACACTATTTTGAAGAGAAGCTTGCTGATCAAGTTAGCTGAAATAAAATAAACTGTGCTTATGACTGAGCTACATGAATGATAACATGTTTAACAGCACAGACATTTGAATCTAATACAATTGCTTTCTTGAGTTAATGAAATTTATTTTTGCCACGCTGATGTGTGTTAATTGAGACTATGGGCTTGCAATATTTTGGCCAAACATTTACATCTGTGTCTGCATAAAATATGTTTCTGGCTTTAAGAAGGTGCACATCATTTTAACCGTGTACATCTCTCCAAATACTCACAGCTCTTTAACAAGTCACGCTTCTCACGGTAAATAAAAAGTGCTTGTATACAGGACATTTTCCAACCGCCTCGTCGCTCTATAAAATGAAAGACATTTGAAATATTTCAAATATCAATTTCTTTTACAATGACATTTCACCATCATTAGATCATACCACTTGAGTTGGTCATTTGACTGGCAGAAAGCAAGAAGAGAAAACCTCTGTCCTTCACCATATTCACCAACACCTGCAGTGACAAGACAACAATCAGCTCATGTACCAACTGCCAAAGCATCATGAGTCAGGATTAGACGCCCAATATGACACTCACCAGACCCTCTTCCTCCAGTTTCTGCAGCAGTGCGGTCAAACTCTTTGGAGATTTGTCTTTCTCCACCACGTCAAACAGACTGCAGAACATGCCACTTTTAGACACTATAAAAACAGAGACATTCTTTACATTATATTATCATATCTCTACAAGCACAATCAATGCAACTTTAACATTCCCACAATAATGCTACATCATTGTAATGTTCAATCATTGTTTAACACTTTTTTCCAAATCTTCATTTGTCTTTTTTTTTTTTTTTTTTTTTTTTAAATATCGCAATAAATATCGTATCATGGACTTTATACCGAGGTATTATCGTACTGTGAGATTTTGATATCATTACATCCCTAATCTCTTCCAAATTACGGTAGTTATGGCGTGAACACTGCATAAGCTTGTTGTTTTGGTTCAGGAGGAACTGTAAAACTTTTTTGGTTGTGGTGCTGATGACTGGCATCTGTCTAACTCCGCATAGCATGAAATAGGGCTGTCACGATTCCTTGATTAAATTCGAAAAATCCTCGATTGCAATTAGGCCTGGGCGATAAAACGGTATCGATATTTATCGACGGTACGTCTTATTCGATAACGATAGAAAAAAACATTCGATATAACTCTCGATATAGTTGCACTTAAATGCATTAAAATGTAAACAGACATGAAGTTCGGTTGCATGAACAACTCTCGCTCCATCCCTGGATCACAAACAGACACGCTACGAGTGACACGCAAACATGTTGCTGTGGAGTTCAGTTGCGCAATCGCCACGTGAAATCAAAACACACAAACACATGAAAATGAGTGCTGTACCTGCCGGTGACGAGGAGATTGTGAATAAAAAAGGACATGTCAGTGTGGCAGTTTCATGGTTTCCTTACGTCTTACAGTTGATTTACTTAAAAGATCGTCTTGAGAGAGCAGTTGTCATGTAGGTATTAACAGCTGCACAAACAGTGCTTTCAACCACACAGTATCTTTATTTCTGTGTTAAAAATATTAAAATTATCACAGAAATACTGAGCTTTTGAAAAAAACTTGAACGCACTGAAAATGACACATTAATCGATTACATTGTTTCACCACCAGGTGGCGATAAGTGACTGTTAAAAAAAATGTATTTGACCTTGAATCTTCATTTCAACAGATTCTTTCAAATACACTGATTCATCCAGTAATGAAACAAGAGTATTTATGGGTGTGTCATTGAATCATACATCCAAACAGATTTTTTTTTTTTTTAAAATTCAAATATATTTAAAATTTTTAAAAAGACTGCAGCAATTAATATTTTGTCAGAACCTCTAGTAAATTACGTTATTTTGTTTAGTTGACATTCAGAATTGTGATCTCGGTTTGAAACAAACAAAAAAAAAAATTCTCAATTTATCCAGAATTGTGCAGCCCTAAGTTTCTTTAACACTTATTTATTTAATCTTCATATAAAGTATAAGAAAGATTTGTTCACATTTTATTTAGCTTTGTTTTAAAAATTATTTGTTGTTTGCCTTAATTAAAAATGCATTGGTTAAATTCAAAAATTTTTCTACTAAAATTCTCTCAATAATTATCAATACCGATCAATAGGAAACATTATATCGTGAGAATTTTTTTTAGCTGTATCGCCCAGCCCTAATTGCAATTTACCCGTGGCTAGTAACCGGCAAAATACCGGAAGTGGTGCATTTCACGGACGAGGATTTATGAAACACGTTATTTGACCGTTTTCTGCACAATGTATTAAAACCATTTAAAACAATAATATAGCATAGTGCTATTGTGGACTCACAAAGGCCACGATTCAATTAAATAAATATATGCCGTGCGGGTTTAATGCGAGTAGGTTGTGTGCGTCTCAAAGCGGCTCTGTTCACAGTAAATTCTTTTCCGTAGAAAATTGACTTCCGTAGAATTTTTTTTCCTACTGTGATAGTCAATGGATACCATCAACTGTCTGGTTACCAACATTCTTCAAATATCTTCTTTTGTGTTCAACAAAAGTCAGATCATTCTGTTTTTGCTTTAAATCTCAAAATTATACAATCTAAATTAAATCAATTATTAAAAAATAACTGCTCTGTTACATGTGTTTAGCATCTTTGTTTGCATCAAGATTAAAATGTAGGCCTCTAATTTTTCAAATGGCTGGCTACAGATATGTTTTTGTTTAAGGCCAGTTTGGCCTATTAAAGAGTAAATAAACAACAAATTTGCTAAAACAGAGAGGAAAAAAACAGTATTGGCCAATTTGCTTGTATATAAATCAAAATCAGCCATGAAAAATCACAATCAGGGCATCCGTAATAAAAAAAATATTACTGTTTTATTCATGCCAGGCCAGTAGATGGCAATGCTACCTTCGTAAAGAAACACTATGCGCCTATAGACTGAACACATAATACGCATGATACCACCTTTTTCACAAATTCACATTTTTGTATTTTACATGGAGATGCTAACGGTATTGTTTTCAAATACTTGTACTTTGAAACCTATCCAAAATGCATAAAAAGCTTTCCATTTTTAGTTGAAAACAGTGTTGTGTAAACGGCCCCTTAGAGAGCAGGGTGGCCAATGGCTGATATAAAGATGATTAAAGCACTGAGCAATATTTTAGTGGTCAAACCTTCATGGCTGCCTGCGTAGAGATTCCAGGAGAAAAGGGCAGGCGGGATTTTCTGCTTCACCTGCACCAGGCTCATGACTTTACCGATCTCAATCTTCTCTGGCCTGAAACAACAACAGTCAGTATTCATTATCACAGTGATTCCACATGCACAATGTCATTTACTGTACACAAGGTGACTGCTGTTGTCCATGGGACTCACAGTTTGTAGGGCAGGAAAGGCTGAGAGAGCGATCGAAGGCAGGCCTGGTACACGTCTTTTCCTCCATTCACAAAATGTCCCCGCCATACCGTGTAGCTGCGCCTACCTATAACAACAATGAAAATGACAAAGGAAAAGAATAGTTGAAAAGTTCATTCAAAACAAGCATGTTATTTTTTCCTATTCCACAACAGTTAAAGGGTTAGTTCACCCAAAAATGAAAATAATGTCATTTATTACTCACCCTCATGTCGCTCTACACCCGTAAGACCTTCGTTCATCTTCAGAAAACAAATTAAGATATTGTTGATGAAATCCGATGGCTCAGTGAGGCCTCTATTGAGAGCAAAGCCATTCAAACTCTCAAGGTCCATAAAGGTACTAAAAACATATTTGAAACAGTTCATGTGAGTTCAGTGGTTCTATCTTAATATTATAAAGCAACAAGAATACTTTTTGTACGCCAAAAAAACAAAATAATGACTTTTCAACAATATCTATATGGGCCAATTTCAAAACTCTGCTTCAGAGCTTTACAAATCGAATCAATGAATCGGAGCGCCAAAGTCACGTGATTTCAGCAGTTTAGCCGTTTGATAGGAGATCCGAATCACTAATTCGAAACAAAAGATTCATAAAGCTCAGAAGCTTCATGAAGCAGTTTTGAAATCGGCCCATATAGATATTGTTGAAAAGTCGTTATTTTTATTTTTTTTTGGCGCACAAAAAGTATTAATATCGCTTTATATTATTGAGATAGAACCACTGAACTCACAGGAACTGTTTCAAATATGTTTTTAGTACCTTTATGGACCTTGAGAGTTTGAATGGCTTTGCTCTGAATAGAGGCCTCACTGAGCCATCGGATTTCATCAACAATACCTTAATTTGTGTTCCGAAGATGAACGAAGGTCTTACGGGTGTAGAACAACATGAGGGTGAGTAATAAATTACATTATTTTCATTTTTGGGTGAACTAACCCTTTAATTATGTCTAAATTCCAAAGTCCCTTTAAGGCAAGTAATTTCACTCGGCGGCCATCTTTGAAACGCCTCTCGGTCAGCTGTTTCAGTCATGACAGTACGGCTACTATCTATTTGAATGGGGAAACAAAGTTCTCCAAAGTTGTTCACCAAGCCTAGCTTACGATTAAATTTCATACATTTTTTCATTCTAGGGTAATTTTTGTTTCTAAATGCCTTTATTTAGAAGGCAGGACTTATTTCGCCATATTGCACGTTGCACATTCTCCCATTCATAATAATATGAGTTCACCGTTTTTGTTAAAGTCTTTTCTAAATTCTTTGTGTACTTTTATGGTGCTTTTTTGTAGCTTGGCAGACTATATAAACTGTTGCAGTAAGAAAAAGAGATCTTGGAAAAATTTTCAAAAATGCTGCTTTTATGTTCCACAGAAAACCATTAATATCTGAAAAATCCATCTCTTGTGCTGTCAAATGCTGCAGTACTGAAGTGACGCTCACCTCTGCTCACCCCTGATGGCTGACTGGTCCTGAGGAACAAAGACAATTTTAATAAAAACTTGAGTTTAATGAGTCACAGCACCAAGACTAAAGGAGAGCATTCAGTACCTGAGAGGAGGAAGCGGTTTGGGGGCGACCGTCAAAGCCTCTTTGCTTTTAAAGTAATAAGAAACCACAGCATACGGACACACATGTCTCGGCCTGGATGAAATGTCGAAATCCACATACTCGTAGAAATATTGCTGTGAAGAAAGAACCTTCAGCCATCTCAGAGTAAAAATAAATGCACTTATGATCATTTGATTAAGCATTTTTAGTTTAGTTTTTTTCACTCATACTTGAATGACGAAAACAGCACTTTTTTACCTGAGTATACTCAAATGCCCTGTACGCCTGTAAGGATGTCACTCGAGTTGAGTTCTTGGAGAAATGGCTGTCAAATTTAGGTGTAGGATCCATACTTCTCGACATACAATCATGTACACTCTTGACTTTTCCCTGAAGGACAGAAGATTGAACATTTCTCAGACTCAATAACACTACGAGTTTCATTTGAAAATAACAGATCAATCAAACTGCTGATGTACCTTTATAACTTTAAATATGATGATGTTTCCTGTGGATCCAGGCTCGATGGGGCTTATTTGAAGTAAATCAGAAAACTGACACAGGTAAACACCTGCAATATCAACATATTCATTATTTATTAGAGGCACTACATGAACAAGTTTTTTTTTTAGTCATGCATCTTTTTTTTGATGCATGAACAAATCTTGACTAGACATAATTTGCAGCAAGCCTCCGATCCAATAATCGCAATAAGCTTTGTGCTTTGTTACTTTTGATATGAAACAAAGTTTAAGCTATCAAATTCTCAATTCAGCCTTATGTCACGTAACGTTGCGTTAACCTCATGAAAGCCATTCAGTGGATGTAGGATGTTTGTTAGCTAGAAAAAAATAAGACTAGAGGAATTTTGCTAAATATAAACACTATTTTGCATATTGTTTATATGTTTACTTAACCCCTTGTCTTTATTTTATGTTTGAATAAATCTTTCATGAAAGCAAGTTATTTATTACAGCCACTGTTTATATTTCAACAACAAACTGGAGTAGAAACGTCATTATAAATATTATAAAGTTGATATAAAACTGCTTTATTGCCATTTAAATGTTTGTATACAACTCGATTTTTATTTGAGTGTTTTGATTATTTAAAAAAACATATTAATTGATTATTAAATAAAGTTTATTTTCATTTTTGGCTAAATGAAAACTTTAATTTTGGTGTTTTGGTAATAAAAATCATTTTGGTGAATTACTAATTATTATTATTATTACAATAATTGAATTTATTTTATTAAATTCTAAAAATTGAAAAAAAAAAATATTTTCCCAGTGCATGCCACTGAGAAATATTTTACTATAATAATAACACTATTGTCTGTCAAATAAAACTTAATGTTTATGATATTTATATTAATTATTATTAATAATAATAATAATAATAATGGAAAATGTTAGTTAATACTCTCTAGGCGTAGTACTCGATTCATTTCCTGTGACTCATCGCAGACCACTTCCCCAGAACTCAAGAATCTGTGTTATGAAATGTAGTGTGAAGGTTTGGCAATTTCACCTTTAGATGGATTCCCCAACATATTCATCCAGCTGCTGCCAACAGACAGACCTCTCTCACACACCACTGAAATCTGCAAGCAGCAAACAAATACAAACACACGCGTAATTCCACTGCGGGTACGACCAATTATCACAGCATAAACCACGTCAGAAATTGACCAAAGAATGACAAATGATCATTTGTATAGATCATTCTGAAGGTACTGATTTAATAAAAGGCTGTACAAAAGAAGCTGTTTACCTTTTGATCATCACAAAGCAGGAAGCAGAATGATTCAGACAGCTCTTTCTCTGTGCGCCCATCCTGCTTGAGTTCCCTTCTCTTCTCCATGAACTGCACATTCAAAACATCAAAATTTTACTTTTGTACTTTATCTACCAAGAACAATCCAGATATCCAGACAAAGGTGAAAGTACCATTGTTCAAAATCACAGACATATACACACGCAATAAAAGCACACCAGATTAAAGCCACGCTTGCAGTTGGCCACATGAAAAATAATTGTTCAGAAGGAATGAAGAATGAGATTAATTCATTTTGTGCAGACAACAGTCTGACAAGACACACTGGGATGATTAATTGTGTATGACTGTGTCTTTACTTTTACAGATTTTTAATAACTGAAAATGTTCACATTGGAGATATGAAGACAATTGACAAATGCAACTGGAAATCATCTACATAATTATCAGGACAATTAATAACAAGATTAGAACATTTACAACCCAATCTATCAAAGTGACTGTATGCAAATAACAAATTTGCTCAATGTGCTGACGATTCATCCCTGACCACCTCTGAATGTGGTTTTTCAGTGATCTGATCACAATCCAGTCACTTGGATACATGTACACTTGGTTTATAATGTGGTCACAGCCAGGTAATCCGATTGTGATACACTCGCTTGGAACTTATGTTAAAGGAATAGCTCACCCAAAAATGAAAATTTTCATTCCTGATTATTTACTTATCCAAGATGTATATGACTTTCTTTCCTTAGCTGAAGAGAAATTAAATAAATAAATTAAGGCTGTCAATGTTAACACACGTGATTAATTTTAAAATCCTTAATGCGTTAAAACTAGAGATGCACCAATACCACTTTTTCCAGAAAGAGTCTGATACCAATACTTTCATTTTTAGTACTTGCAGATACCGAGTACCGATACCTGTATCTTCATTGCATTTTTAATTTAAAAAAAATATTGGGCAGAGAAAACAAAAGAACATGAATCAAATTAGTTTGCTTAGTAAACATACATGTGATTGCAGTACCGCCTTCCTGTAATAATGTAGGGAACCACTTGTTATACATAAATCATGCAACAGTTCATGTTTTTGCTTGTACATATACCATTTAGTTTTAATTCAAATGACGCATGTGTGCTGAGTGTACGATCAGCAATCAAGAGCATGCAACAGAAGTGCACACACTCTATGTTAGCAACAGAAATGTGAGCGCTATGTCAGTTAACATTAGTAACGTCCTTTGCTACTGACATATCTGACCCAATTACAAACTTTCCAGCGATGTCTGTGAAAAAGGGATGCGACTGACAACCTTGCTGTGCCACTGCGCAATCAATGCACTCTGCATGTTTCACTTATCAGATCATGCACAACAGCTATAGCTCGAATATTTAATTTGTTTAATATTCTGTTAATTAGATACATTTACTTCATAGATATCCTTCTCTGAAATCTCAAATGTGCTCTATGTTTGCTCTGTTGTCGGTGTTTCTTTGTCTGGACACGAACACTGTAAACATGCTGCGTGGTATTGGTCTTTGGTATCGGAGCATTTTGATGAGTATGAGTACACAAGCGCAGTATCAGGCCCGATACCGGCACATCCCTATTTAAAATAATTTAACGCAAATAAAATACTGAAGCATGTGAAATTGCATCATTAACATAATTTACATCACAGTTAGATGACCTTCGAAGTCAGGAGCATCTATAATGATGCAAGCACCTGTAACCCCGGTAGACGGAAATTTCTATTCAAACCCTTTAACTCGATTTTGCTTCTTAGCTTTGCATTCCAAAGCATTCGTGAATTTAGATCTATGCTCAAACAGGTAATGACAGTTTAAAAATATGTACACCTATAAACTGCAAAAAAAAAAAAAAAAGTTATGTTTGTTGGAAGCAATGGCAGGGCAAACAAAAATCTGAACTACTGGTCTAGCAAAACATCTTTACTGTTGAGACTTGTGTGGTATTTCTGTTCTCTTGTATGTGCTGACCTTGAGCGTAGAACAGAAACACCACTTGCCATGTGGAAAGTGTATCACGCCGAGAGTCTACTTTTAGACAGCTACACACACGGATTCTAAGACACAATTCAACATGTGTATTTTTATAAAGGTGTTCAATCTCATTTATATGGCATATTAAATAATTAAATATTTAATTAAATGCTTAAATATATTTTAGGGCCTTTGAAAAAAAGAAATCCATGTCTGCAAACATCACAGCCCAACACATGAAGTAAAAAATAAAGCTACTAAATGAATCAAGTGCTCTTACATCTTTCTCCAGCGGTTCACTGTGGACGAGGCGAGGTTTGGAGTACACAAACGTCCCTGCTGAGGAAGAGTCCTTGTAACTGGAGGTGAGGATCTGCAGGATGTCAGAAAACTCTCTGGAGTCCGTAGACACATACTGAAACAGAGCTGTGAACGGAGAACAAAACCATCAGAACACAATACAACTACAATCTCTCGTTGAAGTCAGTCTGTGCCCTAGAAAGAAGCCTTCTTTATACATGGAAAATATGGCAGGGGTAGCTGATTCGTTTTGTTAATGTAGCACCACTAATGAGCGTTAAGCTGTTTACGGTACACCTCACTGGGTCAATCAGTCTCAAGTGGTCTCATTGAGGTTGCTTGTCCATTTTAAATTTTCCTACATTTTTGAGCGATTACTTTTATCAATTAGGGATGGGCATTTTTGGCAATTTTTCATTTCGATCATCGACAGGTTTCAAAAACGAGTAATCGAGTACTCGGGGGGCGGGGCGTGTGCGGGGGGGCGGGGCATTGCCGTCATGGAGATAATGAAAATATCTGAAGACTGTTAGGAAAATGAATGTTAAAAATAAAAATATGACATGAAAATGCGATTAGAACACTGTTAGATTGATTATGATGCAGCAGTGTTATTAATAAGGAAGCATCTAAAAGGAATAGCTGCCTGAGGTGACTTTATGCAAATAAAACTGAATGACACATCCTATGATATTAATCAGATAACTTAGATACATAATATAGATGTAACATTACAACTTGTATCGGCACAAAAGGATGCAAATGGCAGTGAACTTACGCGTTACGTGCTATAGCGAGAGTGAGAGAGAGAAAGAGTGAGAGAGAGCTTGCGCCGTGATGTGCTTTCATGACAGCGCTCTGAAACACGGGCAAGGACAGAATTTACTGTAGATTTCTATAAAGTTCTCATTATAATGCTATGTTTATGGCAGATTTGTGCTTTATTTTCATCTACATGATTAAGTGATTCCATAAATCGCCTGCACGTTTTTGAAGCCATGCGAATTATACGAATTATGCCCTTGAACAAATATGACGAAAAAAGCACTGCTGCATTATTATAACATCATTATTTTTATTTTTATTTTTTTTAAAAGAAACATCTAAAAGCAATATGACCACCTCAAATAACTCAGATAGTCAATATCGGGCATTGCATTTGAGCATGAAACTAAACACTGATATGCAGCGCAAGCATGTTAATATCCCGACTGTAATGTTGTAATGTTGATATCCCGACTCAACGCATCCTGTATTAGATTAATCAGATGTAGCTATTACAACTTTCATCTGCAAAAGGTTTGCAAACGCAAACATGAGCTTATTTTCATCTATCTTTTCAAAGTGAAGCGAGACATCACTACGTGACTTCGAGGCCATTCTCTCTCTTCTCACATCTTTTGACGCATGCTGTGGAAAGCTAAACAATCAGAGCTCAGGGTGCCGCCCAAAGTGCTGCTATAACCAATCAGGAGAAAAACAAACAAAACAAACAAAAAAAACATTTAGATCATCGTTTACATGATCGACCATCGCTGTCACGGTTGAGTACTCGAGTACTCGATCGCTGTTGCACATCCCTACTTTCAATGTAGTGGTATTGCAAAACAATCAGGTTTTTTTTTTTTATTTACTTGGTTGAACCACAGCTGCCATCTTTGTGTCAAGCCGCACAACAAATTTTGTTTTTACAAATTTTTATTTACCAAAGCCTCAATTTTTTTATGGGGGAGAAAGTAGAAGTTTTAAAAAATTGTTTGTTGATTATTTCTTCGATTAATCAGATTAAAAATTCCAGTTTTATTTTCCGTATTTTATTTAAAAAAGGTGTTATTCCACATTCTGTCTTGCAAATACTGTGTATTGCAAATGGAAAGCTATAGACGCAAATATAGTGAATGCATGTGTGCAAAAAACAAGGTAATTATTATATTCCAGGGCTTGATGCAAAAACACTATAGGCTATTTTTTCCTTCCGGTTCCAGAGTTACCAGCTACCAGTTAGAACGAAATAAAATACTGCTTGCTTTATTTCAAAATAGAAGTCAGTTAAAATGCTATTTGTATATTTTAATTTTCATTTTATCAGTATACAGTAAATGTACAACGCTCCCAAAATGCTATTTAACGGGACTGTTAACACTAAAACTCTGACAGCATGACTTCATCTGACAGAAGAGCTGCAGAGATATTCAAGGCACTGTATTCCCTCATGATATTTCCTCAAATATATTAGATATTAAAGTGTAGCCAATATATAAACGTATTTTATTTACAGATGTCATGTTTGTGACTTTATTCGTTAGACTATTTAAATTAATACATATTCAGAAACAAGTGCAGTTACAGCCTACATAAGCTACCATTTTATTTTTTCTGTTTAACTTTTATTAGACAGCAAATCGAAATAAAAGAATACTTCAAATTATTTTTTAAAATTAGAGAAATCACTACTTATTCTGAATTTTTACAGAATGCAGTTTCATTTTTTTCATCTGCAGATCAAAATGAGCCTAAAAACAATTAACTTGCAATATTAACTTATAAAATAAGATAAAAGAAACATCAAAACAAGATGTGTAATCAAGAAAAATATTTGACAAAATTACAAAAATAAGGATGAATAATGTTTGACAAGGAATGCATCTCCACAGCATAGTCACCGGCGTCAGTTGCAAATATTAAACATGTTTAGGAAAATCTTTGTGAGGAAGACTGGCAACAGCTAGTTCTTAAATTCTAAGACTAGAAACTTTAGACACCGCACACTACATGACTTTAAACACCGTCTGTAGACCGGTGCGTTTGGGCATGATCAGTCATCACGATCAAATTACATTCATAATCAGCCTGACAGTCATGTTCTCGGCTTTAGTTAACATTAGCACTCATTCAGCCATTGTTCTCGGCAGTTTAATCACATTAGGCTGTTTAAAAAAAATCCTCTTTTGCAATTTACCCGTGTCAAATAAACCGGCAAAATACCAGAAGTGGCACATTCCACGGACGAGAATCCATGATGGCCCCAGACTGTTTTCTAAGGCTGCACGATGTATTAAAACCATACTATAGCATAATACTATTGTGAATTCACAAAGGCTGTGATTCAATTAAATAAATATATGCCTTGCGGGTAGGGGTGGGCAATATGACCAAATTCTTATTTCACGATATGAGAAATATTTTCACAATAACAATATACACAATATAGTTATTTTGTGTTATTTTATCTCATTTCTGTTATTAAAAATAAGAAAAAATAAGTAAATTACAAACAATAGGACAAATACAATATAATTAAACCAATTAAAAAAAATTAATTAAAAAAAAAGTTATTCAGTCAAGAGCAGTTATTTATTTAGTATTGAAGTCACGGTTCAGCACGGATTCAGTACAGCAGGAGGGAATAAACTAAACATAAAATTTCTTTTTTTTCTTGCTTTTTTTTTTTTAAAACTGGTTTACTGAACACATTTTGTCTCTGTCTTTAAATAAATTCAATTGTAATTAAAATTAAGGATAAAAAAATCTATCTCTGCTAATGCTGTAAACTATATAGAGAGCACTTTCTTGCACATTACTATAATATTAAAAGTTACAATTAACAACAGAGCTTAAATTCTTAAATTAAGTTGCTATTTATTTTTAGATATAATAATCACATCAAAATTCTATGCAAACACGTAAATTGCATATAAGGCAGTTTTTGCATTAACTTCAAAATCTTTTTCAACTCCAATTCCATGTTAAAGGCCCGCTGAAGTGTCTTGGAATGCGCAGCATTATTTAATGTGTTGACGTAATTTCAACTGAAACAGGAAGACAGGGCAATATATCAAACAGCCTTTTCTAGAGAGCATTTGATTGGACAGAAGATTTGATGAGAAGATGAAGTGCAATGTGATGTCATGAATATCCATGATCCATTTTAGCGGAAGTGAGAGACTTGAAGTTTTGAATGCTTATATCTCCTAAATGCGAATTTTGTCATTGTTTTGAAACACATCAGCTTATTCATAACATTAAGGCTAACATATTCATACTAAAAGCTAAAAAACTTAAATTTTGATTTCAGGGGGACTTTAAATACATTTATTTACACAGTGGGCCATCATAACTTGTTTTCATGACGGATTTATTTAAACATGCATTAAACATATACATTAAATAATCAAGACAGCTTAAGTAAAATATAATGAATATATAGGCTAATATAGTGCATATATGTAGCGAAAGAGTTTCTCTAGTGAACTAACAAGCTGTGGACACTGAATGGCATTTCTGAAGTAAATGTATGTGACATTGTTTACAAGCTGTTTCATTTATGTCTTTCTGCGGTTAAAATACTGATTGAGCGATTACGTGAGATACATTTCAGTAAGTTGTACTGTATCTTTCAACATACCTTCAGATGTTCATTCATGTTTATTCTGTAACTAGTATTAAAGAGGAAGAGTTGATCGCGTTCACTCGCGCTCCACACTAGCGCTTGAAATTAGGTGCCTGTACAGTGATCTGTCACGCCACATCAAAGAGCATCAAAACGGCATTTATTGCTTGAATTTCATGATAAAATGGACAGAATGAGGGATGAACTTTTGTTTTTTTAATCGAAGGTAACAAAACACAGAGCTTATTGTGATTATTGGTGGTTAATGGTGGTTAAAAGTGGTTAATGGGTTATACAACTCTGTATTCATCGGTACACGTGTACCGAACCGAAAGACGTGTACCGAAAATTTTCGGTACGAATACTTGTCCCGTTACACCCCTAATAACTGTTTTCAGTGGTTTATAAAGACCTTACATAATAAACCATTATGTTTTTATTACCTTTGAATGAGCCATTTCTATCTACATAAACTGTGGGTCCCCTCACATGTTAACTCCCCATTTTGTGCCGGCATGTTTCTACAGTAGCCCCAAACGGACAAACTGCTCTACAGAGTGCGTTTGATTGACTAGCTACTCTCTTCTGTCTCAGATGACGACATATTTGTCCTGTCTTGGCCACCATAGCATCTCTATATTACAATTCCCAACCTCACCACTAGATGCCGCTGAAATTTACACACTGCACCTTTAAAAATGAATACAAGCCAAAAAAAAAAAAAAAAAAAAAAAACTCAAGCTTACTGAAGACAAGTAAACCGTGATAAAGAGCAAAGAAAACAAACTACAATAGAACAAAGACACAAATGAAATAGACCTACCTAAAAAACTTTAAGCACTAGAAAAGTAATAAAATGTATAAAAAAAACAAAAAAAACAAAAAACAAAGCATAGTCTTTGCTGTGTAAATTAAAGGTGGGGTAAGTAGTTTTTCCAAAAACACTGTTTGGAAGTTAGTCAGGCCGACACCAACAACAAACGTGTAATCAGTGTTAATTTCGTTGACGAATAATTTTCGGTATAGTTTTCGCCAATGTCAATGAATCGCGCATATTTATGCCAAGCGATTGCTTATGAACTAATGTTGATGACTTATGACAATGTTTACTATACCATGTTTATATGGTAATATGACTGTTGTAAGAAAGCATAATTTATCTCCCTCATCTAAACTTGAATGAGCAGCCTGCTACAGTGCAGAGTGCAGACATTTCAAAATAAGAGGTCACGGTGTATTTCGGGCTGGATTATATTTAAAAAATCATGCATTATAGCCCAGGATTTTTTTCCTAGTCATTATTATTTTGTTTACACAAACAAACTGTATTTAATTTAATTTAATTTCCATTTAATTCATAGTACACTATTGTAGCTTCTGCCGTAGAAAGGAAAGACTTATACTGTTTATGTTTAGGAAGATTCGGAGCATAATGAATCAGTGTGTCGAATCATGATTCGGATCGCGTGTCAAACCACCAAACTGCTGAAATCACGTGACTTTGGCGCTCCGAACTGCGGATTCATTATGCTCCGAAGCTTCCTGAAGCAGTGTCTTGAAATCGGCCATCACTTAATAATTCGTTATTTTGTTTTTTTTGGCGCACCAAAAATATTCTCGTCGCTTTATAATATTAATATTGAACCACTGTACTCACATAAACTGATTTAAATATGTTTTTAGTACCTTTATGGATCTTGAGAGAGGAAACGTCATTGCTCCCTATGCAGGCCTCACTGAGCCATCGGATTTCAACAAAAATATCTCAATTTGCGTTCCGAAAATTAACGTCTTACGGGTCTGGAACGGCATGAGGGTGAGTAATAAATGACAGAATTTTAATTTTTGGGTGAACTAACCCTTTAAGCGTACACTGAGAAAGTGCGTGTGTGTATTGCTGCCTTCACATACTATCAGAAATTTGATAATTACCACTTCTGAAGTCGTGATTACAAGCTCACCGCATTCATGTTGCGAAATGAAAGGGTGTTCATGTGCAATTTTTACCTAGGAAACTCGTATTTACCATAATTCCGAGACCTCGTGAAGGCAGCATAACAGTAGGCTTATATTGGGTCCGTGCAGCTCTTAAAGGGACAGCAGCCAACATTAATGATTGCTAAAGTCATTGTTAATCTAACAAGAAAAGACAAAGATAAAATCACTCACTGCTCTTGAACGAATACATTTTTTAGTTTTAAATAAGAATTAGTCTATATTTAATGTATACAGCAGTTATTTGACATTTGATTACTTTATTCAATTTCTGTTGGGTATTACTTATCTAAATACCACTGTTAGTACATCTATCTGAAAAACCTAAAGCACTGTTTATTTCATTTGTATTTTTGTTCTGTTGTATTTTTTTGTCTGCTTTGTTTGTAATTAGTTTCTTTGTTCTTATTTAATTGTTGTCTGTTGATTGTCTTCTGTAGCTGTTTTGAGGACTTTTTACTTACATTAATTAACCTAGTATTAGTTTTTGCTGAAGTATTGATAATTTTGAAATTTCACTGACATTTAAAATGACTCATATCATGAAATAAGACTTTGATCATAAAACAAAATGTAAAATGGAACAACGTGCTGAAAACGGCAACTAAACCCAATACATCCACAACGATTTATTAAAATAGTGTTCTCATTAATGTTATGTAATATGACAGTCCCAATCATAGTTATTATTAGTCGTGCTTTGCTGTTTGAGCTGTGTGCTCTGAAGCGCTGAATGAACACCGGTAAACTAGAGCACTTTGCTAGCGCGTTGATTAAAGGGATCATATAATGCCACTTTTACAAGATTTAAAATAAGTCTCTGATGTCCCCAGAGTGTGTATGTGAAGTTTTAGCTCAAAATACCCCACAGATCATTTTTTTATAGCATGTTAAATTTGTCACTTTTTGAGGGTGAGCAAAAACACTCCGTTTTTGTGTGTCCCTTTAAATGCAAATGAGCTGCTGCTCCCAAGAAGAGGGCGGAGTTTCAAGAGCTTGTGTTAGCAGCTCCGATTACCTCATGCAGACTCACTGAAAATGTCAGAAACTGTTCAGCCTTTTATGTTCAAACCGGACTCGGACAAGGATGGAGAGACTCAAGAAGAAGTGACAACATGAAGAATGCAACAGGACATTTCTGAATGGTTAGTTGATGAATTTATGTAGCTGATGTGGAGTTAACTATCTTAAAGTCATTGATTAACATATTCTGTCATGATAATCTATACATCGCTTGTGTGGGAACTGTTGTAAGATGCCTACAGAGTCAGAATATATGCTGCATGAAGATAGAACAGGTATAGTTTAGTTTAGTTTAATTACAGTTATAACTTATGTTGTCATCTTGCTTTTATGACATGCTATTGCATTTGTGTTATGTACTGTATTGCTCGTTGTAGTCCCTACCAGCCGTTTGTTGTAGTCCTTAAAAAGCCATTTCTTTAAAAGAAAATATCTCCCTTTGCTTTGAACTTTGAGCATCCTAACTTTGCAGATCTTGTTTATGCTCAAACAGCAACATTACACACTAATTAAAGTTAAAAAAGTGAAATCATAATCAAGCACCCCTTTAACTCAGAGAAACGCATGAGAAATATACAAAATAAACATAATATTACAAATTATATCTGCACATAATGACACGTCATTTTTCAAAAAAGTGAACTTGAACTAAGTCAGAATGTGTGAATCATGTTGTGGACGTGCTCTTTCTGAAGCAATGCAATGAAACAACTAAACGGCAGCTAAACACAAATAATTCACAATGTTTTATTACAACAGTGTTCTCTTTATTCTCATTATTCTCTTTGTTCTCATATTGTCAAGCAATATGACAGTCCCAATCGTAGTCATAGTTGTGTTAGTTGTGCATTGCTGTTTGAGCTGAATACGCTGAAGTTGAAGATGATCCACCGGCACTCTTTACTACAGCGTTAATTCTTAACCAAATGCTTCCTATATTAGATAAATCAGTTATAGATAGGCCTACACGAAATAAAAACAATATTACAACTTACATTTGCACAAAACAAAAGGCTGTGAATGCTATCGTAACCCCTGTATCGTGATGTGTACTGTATCGCCAGATTCTTGGCGATACACAACCCTACTTAATACAATATAGAAGGCTGTATTGTACCAACTAATTCAGGGGGCACTAAATGCCTCTAGGTGGAACAAACTGTAATTTGCACTACTGTCATTTCAAAATAAATGAAAAGAAACCTAGCAGTGTGGATTTCTTGCTTTTTCCAGTAAAACTTTAGTTTTGGGTCTAATTCTCACTATTAACTAGTTGCTTATTAGCATACATGTTGCTAAGATATTAGCTGTTTATTAATATTTATAAAGCACATATTAATGCTTTATACTGCATGACCTTATTGTACATCCCTTAATCCTACCCAATACCTTAACTTAACCT